>NC_081406.1:524903790-525503790 GCF_030272615.1 Cryptomeria japonica | reverse complement strand
TTGATTTTTTTCAATTAAGGCCTCTCCTTCCCTCCAATCTATTTGGACGGCTTGGCAACATACTTGTCAGCTTTTACAATGGAGGAATGACTCACTTCAACATGGATTTAGCTTCTCTACTTCATCTATTTGGTGGAACAGGCACATTTTATATCAAAATCAGCGCCTTGCTTTATGCTTTCCAAAACAGTCTTATGCTCTCTTTAAGAAAGGAGTACATAAAGTTGGAGATCTTTGGGATTTTCATACTATGACATGGCTGTCATGGTATTTTGTTAGAGACCAATATAATCTCAACAATAAATACAAAGTCTTCTTGATTTTTGTGCAGTCATTAGTTCCACTGGAGCTGACTATGAAATTGTGCACACCTCTTCATTGCAACTTTTACAAAGATTGGTTATGGATGTCATCTTATCTGTTCCTCTTCTTTCCCCTTAAGAAGGTTTACTTGCAATTGCTTCCAAATCTGCCCTTAAAGATTTGATTGAATTCAAAATGGAATTAAAAATTCAATGAAAAGTTTTGGTCTAAATTATCTGCACAAATATGGAAATCAAAAGCTCACTCAGATGCTCAATTAATTGCTTGGAAGATTTTACATTGCAAACTGCCTATTGTAGACAAGTTGAAATGTATGATGATCCAAGCAATTAATTGCCCATTTTGTCAAAGGCAAAAAAATGCAAGGCATGTCTTTTGGTGATGTCAGTTTGTCAAAAAACAGTGGAACACGGTTTTTAAAAACTTACCTGGAATTTTTAATCATAAACTAAACTGGAAAGAAGTTGTCTTCCTAGGGTTTTACTCAGACATTTTTTATTGCCTGACATCCCTCTTTTCTCAACTACAGGCAGAGGCTGAGAAGAATTTAAGAATTGATCTCCAGATTCAACAAATCAAGCTACAAGTCAGACTTTTGCTCAACTCAAGGAAGGTTACTATTACTCTGGGCCTAAAGTCTTCCTTTCATGATGATTGCTAACGTATTTGTTGTTGTTTATTATTGCTGTCTCAACATCTTTACTTATTATATTCTTGTTGCTTTAGTTGTTATTATGTTTTGTGTTGCAGTTGTCCTTGTATTGGCCATGATATTTTGTGTTGCAGCTGCCTGTGTATGGGCCATGGTATTTTGTGTTGAAGTTGTTTTTGTATTGGCCATGATGTTTTGTGTTGCAGCTCCCTGTGTATTGGCCATGGTATTTTGTGTTTCAGCACATTTAGCTCTTGTTTTGCTTCTTATAGAAGTTCCAATTGACAGTCTTCTCACTGTCTTTCTATTGTAACTATTTACAACTATATTTTAAAAACAGCAGATAACAGTATTATTTGGTTTATGACTAGTACACTCCTCTAAAACAGATGACACGTGGCTGCTTACAGCTTGCACTAGCCTGGCTTTCATCACCTAATGTTAACGTTATTTATGATTTTCAAATTTTGACACTCAATTTTAATAGCCATATAGTATTTTTTCTTCTGGACTCTTCATAGTGCTAAAATCCGCAAATTCCTACTGCCTTAATAATATTTTATGAATAAACTTGAAAAGGGTTTCTACGTCATGGTTTGATCGAGCAAGAATATTAACCCCTCAGCAATTTTTTCTCCAATTCAATTACCCTGTATTCAGATCGAACATCTGAAAAAGTTTATTTAGTATTTCCTTATAGTCATAACCATTGCCTTTTGTACAAGCATATATATACATTTAACTATATATATATTTGAAAAAAAGATGAACATGAAATTTTTATAAAATAAAGTTTGTTTAAAAAAATATTATTATAAAAAATGTAATTATATATAATTAGTTTTTGTGTATTTTATTTATAATAAAATAAAGTTTGTGTAAAAAATATTATTATAAAAAATGTAATTATATATAATTAGTTTTTGTGTATTTTATTTATATTAAAAGTTTTTATTTATAAATTTATTAAAATAAAAATATTTTAATTATTTAATAAATATTATTTTCATGAAAAAATAAAAGAAAAAGAATATTTTTTACATTTATATAATAAATTTGTATTTGAAAAAAAATTGACTTGTACTTCAATATGGAAACAAATTTATACACATTTATCACATTAATAAGACTTTTTAATTTGGTAAATTGTTTTGTTTAGTTCATATTATGAAAAGTATTTATTATTATAATAATAATATATTATTGTTTCTTATATCCATATTGCTTACTTTTTTTATTATTTATTAATTAAATTTTCTAGTCACCTTTCTTTAAACATTTTTAGTCACAACGTATTGTATGTTTGTAATTTTAATGTATGAATTGATTAAATTATTATATTCGTTTGGTTTAATTTTTTTATATAAGAAATATATTTTTATGTATTAATGGAAGATGACATAAGATAAAATTGATAAATTTTTGGTTCTAACCAACATGTCTAAAATTGAATAAAATTAAATTTAAGAGCAAATAAATAGAATTAAGAATATCAATGCATAAAAAATAGGACAATATGAATAGTTATTTTTTCCACATTTGATTTTATATGCACAATTTTATATTAATTTCAAGTTTGCTAAACAATAGAACAAATAATTGACTACATTTTTTGTTAATTAATAATAGTATTTAGTTATAATCTAGTAGCACTCATTTTCAATAATTAAATATTTATTTATATCTCTATCTCTCTATCACTCTATCATAATGCCCCGTTATCTATATCTCTCCATTTTTATCTCAACTTCTACCTCTCTTTATAAATAGAATTAAGAATTTAATATAAGTATAGATACAAGTTCAAAACGTGTTAGTTTCTATTGTGCCAAAATAAAATACAATTATGTGGAACATATAATTGACTATAGCATATCATATGAAGTACTTGCACTTGTCAATGCATAAAAAATAGGACAATAAGAATAGCTATTTTTCTCACATTGGGTATTATTGGCACAATTTTATATTTTTTGTCTTTATAATTTCAAGTTTGCTAAACAATAGAACAAATAATTGACTATATTTTTGTTAATTAACAATAGTATTTATTTATAATCTAATAACACTCATTTTCAATAATTAAATATTTATTTATATATCGATCTCTATATCCCTCTATCATAATGCTCCATTATCTATATCTCTCCATTTTTATCTCTCCTTCTACCTTTCTCTATCTCTTCATCTATTTTCCTCCCTCTTTCTCTCATTTTCTATCTTCATCTCTCCTTTTACTATTGGTAGGAACCTGATGCTTTGCATCTCTTGTTACATATGTTTTTTTCAATAGAATAAAATAGAAGATTTTTAAAATTTATAAGGTTGAAGATAAATATTTTGTTTTATAAAGTGTTGATCTTTTGCTATTCAATCTTATGATGAATTCTCTCATTCGCTCAATTTTTTCTTTGTCGAATAAATTTTGAAAAGAAGTTACTATTAAGTTATTTATGTTTGTGATTTGAATGTCAGTGTATACTTTGCAATCTAAAACAAAGTGTTTTGCTTTTTTTGTTGTTCTTGTTGTACAAAAGACATATAATCTCTTTTCTCAAACCCATTTTGGTCTTTTTTTGTCTACCTTTTTCACATTAAAGATGATGCAAGTTAGTTCTCAACTAAGCAATAAGAATAGTTGACCACCTAGGGATATTGGCCTCTAAATAGGCCTTTTGCTTTAATATTTTAGAGAGGGATTAAATTTTTTAAGGCAATATTTCTTCTCTCTCCCTAACATCTTTTCCCACATCATCTTGTGAAACTTATCTACAATAAAATTCTTTATTGTTTTACCATTATTGGAGCAAACATTCAAGTGATTGTGTCATTTTTCATCAATCTACAATTTTGTTTCATCCATAACTTCTTTCTTTCACTCAAGACACCATTAGACCAATGATTTATCTTCATCTGCTTTTTATAAACATCTTAAAAGATGCATAGATATCAATGACTTCAATATTGATCCATCTCTCTTCCACGGTCACGTGGAATGAAGGGCCCCAGCTTAGGGCCCCTTACAAACAATGCTTAATTAAGCATCATGTAAAAAAACTAACAGTGACATTGTAATTTTACTAGAAACCAAAATTGGAATAGAGGAAGGATCAAATCTAAAGTACTATAAGCGGTGGAAAGGTCACTTTAAAGAGATGAATGGCAATGCGGGAGGCCTTGGGATAATGTGGTCACCCCTGAACATAGATATCACATTAGAAGAATTAAATCAAAACTGGATGTTGTGTAGAATTAAAGACCGAATAGAAAATAGAGAATTTCCCTTGTTCAACATTTCCAGACTAACTCGCACTTAGGAGAAGACAAGAACATGGAGCAGTATAGAAGAAAAGATCAAATCGCTAAAAGAAGAAGTAATTTTAAGGGGTGATTTTAATGCTTTATTAGACCTGGAGGAGAAGAGCGGGGGAATGTTAAAAGTTAATAGAATTATCACAGATTTCATAAGCTTCATAACGAAAAATTATCGACAACATTCCAAACAATGGCAAATACACCTAAACAAATTGATAGATAGGATTTACAAATATTTCAAAAAGATTAGACTGTTTTTTTTATGGGTCTAGGATGGCTAAATGATCAATTCAAATGTGAATCTAGTATTATACCTATCTCAGCATCTGATCACGTTCTCATTTAATTGGAAATCAAGACAAACCAAAATCCAAAAGTGGGATACTTCAAAATTGAGAATATCTGGTGGCAAGATGCATCATTGAGGACAATAATTATTGAATGGTGGTCCGAAAGCAATATCTATAAAGGAACGATCAGTTATTGCTTAATGAAAAGACTAAACTTTATCAAGAATAAGTTAAATCAATGGAACAAGGAATGTTTCAAGAATATATTTGCAGAAAAGTAGTAGTAGAGAAGGAATTAGCAAATTTAAATGAGAAAGTAATCAAGCACGAGATGTTTTTGGAGGATTACCAATAAGAGGAGTTAAAAGAGAAACATTCATAACTACTAATGAGAGAAGAAATCTACTAGAGGGATAAGGCATGCGAGAATTAGATTAATGCAGGGGACTCCAATACGAAATTATGTCATTCTTAAACTAAGTCAAGGAGAGATAGGAACCACATTGGAGAGATAACTAGGAATGATGGAACAATAGTAAGGGAAAGTTCAAATATATAGGCCGAACCAGTGAAATATTTCCAATCAGTATCAGAAGATATAATGAAGCAAATGAGCCCCCATTCAGAAGAAGAATTACTATCAGAAATTCCTAGGTGCATCCAGGATGATGATAACAAAGAAAATTAACTGAACCATTTACATTAGAAGAAATTGGGGTGGCGTGGGGTGGCTACCTTTCAGCTACATCTAGGAAAGGCATCGGACCTTGATGGATTTCTTGCAAAATTCTATCAGGGATGTTGGAATACATTGGGAATGAAAG
The DNA here is from genome assembly GCF_030272615.1 of Cryptomeria japonica. Classification (NCBI taxonomy): domain Eukaryota; kingdom Viridiplantae; phylum Streptophyta; class Pinopsida; order Cupressales; family Cupressaceae; genus Cryptomeria; species Cryptomeria japonica. The sequence goes on along the minus strand of NC_081406.1, from coordinate 525,498,385 downwards.
TATGGAAATTGGTAGAGGATTTTTGAAAAAGAAGATTTGTGAAAGAGATTAATAACACGAAAATAGTGTTGATTCCAAAGAAAGAAATTTGCTTAGATTTCAGTGATTACATATCAATCTTCTTATGTAGTACACTCTACAAGAACATTTCCAAGGCATTAGCCAATAGATTGAAACTAATTTTAAGTAAAATAATCTTTAAAGAATAGAATAGTTTCATTCCAGGGAAGGAAATATTGGAGATCATTATTGTTACCTCTTAGACTCTTCACACTATTTCAAAGGAAAGAATCAAATGAATTCTCATAAAGCTACTTGTTAGTAAACCCTACGATAGAGTAAGATGGGAATTTATATTGAAAGTAAGAACAATTTTGGATTTAGTAAGCAATGGTAAGAAATTATAAAGGCGTGTATATCCACTCCTAGGTATTTAGTGGTGGTGAAAGGCTTAATTTGTGATTTATTTATGCTATGAATGGATTAAGACAAGGAGATCCAATTTCACCTTTTCTCTTTGTCATAATGGCTAATGCTATCAGTACATATTTTAGAAAGTTCATGGAAGCAAAGATTTGGAAAGGGATTCAAATAGTAGACCCTGATTGGACCCAATAACACATGCACAATTTGCAAACGATACAATGCTATTTGGGGAAGCCAATATAAAGGAAGTTGAAATAATACTAAGAGCATTAGAAAATTACTCTTCAATATCAAGCCAACCCCTCAACAAAGAAAAATTAGAAATATTCTTTAACACAAAGAAGACAACACAAATAAAAATTGCAAAAATTCTTGGATTCACCATTCCCAAATGTTGTTGAAATATCTAGAGGTGCTCCACTATTTAATGGTATGTGAAAAACTAGTCATTGGGAGGACATTGTAAACAAGTGTCGAATCAAAGCTTAAACATGGAAAAACAAGTGGCTATCTCTAGCAAGAAGAATTCAAATGATTAGATCGGTCCTATCAGCAATACCAAACTATGTTATGCCTGCTTAAAAAAAACTAACAAGGCAATAACATGTTTGGAGAGATATTTAAAAAAAAAATTGTGGGAAGGTGCGAAGGATGATAAAAGAATGCCACTCATCAATTGGGATTCAGTGTGTCATCCTAAGGAAGCCAAAGGTGCAGGGTTAAGAAAAATGAAACTACAAAACCTAGCATTTGGAGCAAAATTGTCTTTGAAAATATATAAGGAACCCCAAAAGCTTTAGTGCAAGATAATGCAAAAGAAATATTTGGATAATAATGAACCAAGTAGAATCTTCACCATGGCCAACTCCCAAGGTGGGTCGCCAATATGGAGGTTTATATGGGAGAGTAGGAGTGCACGATAGTTGATCACCTTTCCTAGAGGGTCGATAATGGGAAGTCTACTAAATTTTGGACAAATTCTTGGAACAAGGAGGCCCCTCTCAACAACATTCTCAAAAATGATGAGTGAATTTTGACAGTGGAGCAATTGTATGGAGAATATGTTACAGATTATGTGATAAAATCAATTGAGAAAATATGAGTCCAAACCAGTTGGCGTAGGCTCGACGGTTCAGGCATTCCAATCGAATTCCAATCCAAATTGTCAAAACTTCTTCATAGCAGACGATTAGTGGTTATCAAAGGAAGAAAATGAGATAATATGGTGTGCATCAAAATTAATAAAATATTTGGCAAGATTGGGGTATTTGATTCAGAACATGGAATTAGACTTTGTTGGCATAAAAGCCTCTTAAATCAAAGGTAGGAGATTTCCTGTGGATAGCTCTACATGGTTGAATCTTGACTAGTGACAGAATGTGTTGTATTGGAATTAAAGGGCTAAGTATATGCCCAATGTGTTTAGCAAATGGAGAAACAACCAATCATTTGTTACCAAATTAACCCTATGCCTCACCATATTGGGATTGGCAAACAAAATGCTATCGTGTGGTTGATGGCAAGGCAAGAAACATTAATCCTACTATCTCTCCCCCTTCCCTCTCTACTTAGATGTCTATCTCCTCTCATCCTCTCTCTACCTATTGTTAGAGTTATCTTGTATTAGCTAATAATTATTTATTTAATTATTAATCTATTAAACTCTATGCTTAAGCTAAACTTAGGCATTTAATAAATATTGTAGGTATTTAATAATTATTAAATAGACATTATCCCTTTAGGGTTTCTTTAGGGTTGCATTCCTTTAGGGTTTCTATTATCCTTTTATAAAGATTGTATTGTACTTGTTCATTAAATTGATTCCCTTTCTAAATGATAATTTTCTTCTTCAGAGCATTTATGCTTTTTTGTTTTATGTGCCTCCATTCTTCTCTTGTGACAAGTATTTGCATGCAGGTGTTCTTGGGATCTCTAAAGTTGTATTTCCTCAACTTCTTCATGGTATCAGAGCCTACATCTGCTGCTGCTTGTTCCTGATTTTTCAGAAGATTTTTTGGAGGAGGGTTTCAAGTTTTTTCAGAGTTTTTTATTGGATCTGGGGTAGCTGTTTTGTTTCTAATCATTTTGGGCTCAAACGGACCTCTTCGTTGAGCTCAGAACACCCCAAAACCCCCATTTCCATATAAAATTTATCAAAATTTGACAAATTTGGGTTCTAAAATTTTTTCTTTGGTTTTACTTTTTTTTGGCATGAATTTCGAGAAATTCATCAAAAAAATTCAAAGCATTTTGGGCCGAAATAGACCTCACCGTTGGCTTCCGAAGGGCATTTCCATTCATTTTGATATATAATTCGACCTATTTCAGTGACAAGTGCATCTGGGCCATTTTTTCATTCGCACGTTTTAAGACACACAAAAATCTGTACGGTTGTACCTACAAATGCATCAAAAAAATTTCGTCAAAAAAAAAAAAAAAAAAAAAAACCCTTTTTTATGCCCAAAAAGAGGGATTTTTTTCTTTTGGCCATATCTTGGGCATACGAAGTTGTTTTTTCGAAAACAAATAGGCGTCAGAAAGCTGGTTCCAAGCCGGACCTCGTCATATTGGTAATTTTTTCCAATTTTGCTGTTTGAGTGTGTTTTTTTCCAGTCAAAGTTGGGTCTCTTTTTTGCACTCCTGGAGCCATAGAATGAGCATCCGAACTTCATTTTTCGAAAACTTTATATCGTTAGAAAGCTTGTTTTGTGCACTTTCCAACCATATGAGTTTTATTTCCAGATTCTACTCCCTACATATTTTATTCAATTTTTTGCTTTTCAGCACTCTGGTGGATATCTTGGTTGTTTCAAGTCCTGGGATCTCTTCTCTGGGTAGGATGTCTCTATTTTGGTTCTCGTTTCTATTTCCAGTCTTCTTATCATTGTAGCTTGTATTTATGCAAATGCACTGAGATAAAGTGTCATCATGCATTGTTTACATGGAATCTTGCACCTCTTGTGCCTTATTGTACATGCACTACTTATAAAGTGTCATGGAGGGGTTGATGTTTGTCTTGTTTGCCATCTACCGTTGTCCAGTGAGTGTTCCTTCCACAACATTCGCCTCATGATGTGTGTCAAGTGAGTGTTCCTTCCACGACACCATGTACTTTCTCTGCACCTTCGATGTTCCTGGTTCTTCGTCATGCAGTTCTTGTTGGTCGTTCTTTTCAGTGTGCCTGTCCCTCTCCCTTTTCAGCATTATGGGGAGGTTTGTCCTGTTGGTTCTAATGCTTCCTTGGTTCGATTGATCAGCTCTTTAGGCTTTGGTGTCTCATGCCATCTGTATCTTCGAGTTCAGTTGTTTGTCTTTGCTTGTCATCTGATTTGAATCGTGTCATTTGAGGGCACTCATGCAAATTACATTCTTCTCTACCTGGTCATGTTCTATTTCAGTGGAGGTTCTTCAGAGCAGTAGTTACTCTTCGGCAGTGTTTGTAGTTATTTCCTGCTTCAGTGGTGTTCTTCTTGCTTTTCCATCTCTTTTTGGAGTAGATTTTTTTCCCACATGGTTTTCTCTATTTCTCCAGTTTATAGAGATTTGGTTGTGATTGGGTACCTCATCAGGCCTTGTTGCCAGGACTCAAATTTGTCTTCATCATGTAGTTGCATTTTTTGCTTCATGCACTTAATTTTTTAGCTACTCCCTAAGTTCATCTTAAGGGGGGGTGTTAGAGTTATCTTGTATTAGCTAATAATTATTTACTTAAGTATTAGTCTATTAAACTCTGTGCTTAAGATAAACTTAGGCATTTAATAAATATTGTAGGTATTTAATAATTATTCTAATTATTAAATACACATTATCCCTTTAGGGTTTCTTTAGGGTTGCATACCTTTAGGGTTTCTATTATCCTTTTATAAGGATTGTATTGTACTTGCTCATTAAATTGATTCCCTTTCTGAATGATAATTTTCTTCTTCAGAGCATTTATGCTTTTTTGCTTTATGTGCCTCCATTCTTCTCTTGTGATAGGTATTTGCATGTAGGTGTTCTTGGGATCTCTGAAGTTGTATTTCCTCAACTTCTTCACCTATACCTCACTAAATATTCTTCTCATATTACCTACTCTCTATCTCTCCCCCCTCACTTGAGACCTTTATACATGCATATCGCTCCCCCCACCTCTCTCTCTCTCATGTGTGTGCATTGTCAACCTCCTCTCCTACTCTCCATATCCCTTTATCTACCTCTCTTTCCCCCCCAGCTCTCTCTCTCTCTCTCTCTCTCTCTCTCTCTCTCTCTCTCTCTCTCTCTCTCTCTCTCCATTTGTACCTAGTACCTCTATTTCCTTTTTTCCCTCCCAACCTTCCTCCTCTCCTACTCTCTTTTACTCTCCTTCTTAGGCTTTCTCTATATGTATCTAGATACCCTTCACTCTCCAAGATCTATAATTCCCTTCACTTTCCCTATCTATATCTCACTTTAGATCCTCTATCCCTCTCCAGATTCCCCCCTCTCTCTCTCTCTCTCTCTCTCTCTCTCTCTCTCTCTCTCTCTCTCTCTCTCTCTCTCTCTCTCTCTCTCTCTCTCTACTCACCTCTCCACATTTCTCTCTCAACCTCTCCAGGTTCCTCCCTCCCTCCTATGCATCCCATCTTACCTCCGACTCTCTCTCTCTCCCTCTCTTTCTCTCTATCCCCCTCTCCCTATATCAAGTAAAAAATAAGATAAAAAAATATACATTATTGGATATATTTCCCAACAATAATTTGTTTTCTCATAGACATGAATAAAGTTGTCTCATCAATCATATCTTATCTCTCTTTCACACACTCTCCCTCACTCCCCTCTCTCTCTCTCCCTCTTCCTCCCTCTTGCATTTTTTATCTAGTACCTTATTTCCCTCCATCCCTCCCAATCTCCCTCCATCCCTCCCCATCTCCCTCCTCTTCTTCTCTCATATAATCTCATTATTTGGCTTTCTCTATACTTATCTAGATCCCCTTCACTCTCTCTCTACCTATATCTCACTTTATATCGCTCCCTCTCTCTCTACTCTCCCCTCTACCCCTCACACCTTACAATTCTCTCTCTCCTTGCCTCCCATCCCACTTTGAAATTTTTAGGCTCTCTCTCCTTCCCACATTATGGACCTATCTCTATGAACCTCTTCTCACCCCTCTCCCTCTCAACCTCTCTAAGTCCCTCCCTCCATCCCTCTTCCCCCCTCTATCACTCCCATCATATATCTCTCTCATTCACTCTCTACCTTCCTCCCTCTTTTTATGCCTCTCACTTTACTCACCTCTCTCTCTCCTAATCTCTCCTTATATCAAGTAAGACACATTATCAATAAATATACATTATTGGATAGATTGTAGCCAACAATAATATATTTTCTCATAAACATGAATAAATTTGTCTCGTCAATCGTGTCCTAGATATCAAGTTAGGCACAAAACCAAGAAATATAGATTTCCCATCATGAACAATTATGATATCATTTAAAATTTAACCTCATAAATGCATACAAAGGATATGTCCTTCAATGAAAAGATTTTTCTCTAGCATGTGTATGAGATGTTTTCAAATATGATTTTTCTCAACTTAAAAGCAACTAAATATTTATAAGACCAAGGAAAATGTACCATTGCCAAAATCTATATCAGGTAGAACACAAAATGTCTACTCCCTCTATCGATCCCTCCCACCCTACCTAGACCTCTCTCTCTCTCCTCTCACCCTCTACCTTTCCTTCATCTCCTACTCTCCTTCTCAGGCTTTCTTTGTACCTTTCTAGATCCCCTTTACTCTCTAAGATCTCTAATTCCCTCCACTCTGTCTCTGCCTATATCTCTCTTTACATCCTTCCCTCCCTCTCTAGATTCACCCCTCTATCCCTTCTATTTTATATTTCTCTATCTCTAGCCCTCTACACATATATCTCCCTCTATCCCCCTCCTACTTTGTAGGTTTTGGGCTCTCTCTCCCTCCCACCTTACAAACCCATTTCTACCCACCTCTCATCATCCCTCTCTCTCTATCAACCTCTCCAATTCCCTCCCCTCTATCCATCTCATCATATATTTCTCTCACTCACTCACGCATTCTCTCCCTCCCCCCCTTCCTCTCTATATTCCTCCCACCTCTCTCTCTCTCTCTCTCTCTCTCTCTCTCTCTCTCTCTCTCTCTCTCTCTCTCTCTCTCTCTCTCTCTCTATGCAATGATTGGTTAACCTAATGAAAAATAGAATTCAATGAATGCGTAAGTATTTGCCTTGGAGGAATTAATAAAATGACTACATTGTATCTATAAAATCATATTTATTACCAACAATTATATTCTAAAAACAAATATCTCCAAATCTAGGTGAAAAAAAAATTAATATAAATACATTAGTAAAATTTAATAATATGCAAGAATCCATTACAAAGTGAAACCAGATGATATATAAAATTTCTATCAACTAGATGAATTATTTTAAATTTATAATAATATGATTATAAAATTATCATGTTTATAATAATGTTTGAAAGTAACCACCCCAAGATGTCACAACCCTCCTTTATCACCTTTGGATTAAAATACAAACTCTATTATATTTCTTTTGGATAAACTATTGAATGAATATTATAAAGGAATAAAAATAATAAATCACACACAAACATGGAAAATATACTTTTTTTTTAATTGTTTTTTAAATTTCCTCACCCAAATTATGGCGCATGTTGTAGGAGGAATAAGAAGCTTCTAGAGGCTTCTCCACCACCTTCCATGTAACTCCTCCCACTAAGTCTAATCAATTTGCATGAAGGCCAAATTGGGAGAGAATCTCTTTTTTTTAATTAAAAATTAGGTAGTGGAATTTGGAGATTTTTCTTATAAAAGATGTACAAGTTTTCAAAAAGAGGAGTTGGTAATTCCATAAAAGAAATTCTTCAAAAAAAATTCTCTTGTAGTCATATTTTCATTTTTCAGCTAAGATTTTTGCTTTGGAGGACTTCTCTTCAAGTTTGAAGGATCAAGGGAGATTCATAGAGGATTCTACACCATTTTCAAGCACCCAGGTTCTTTCAAATTTAGTTTTTCATGCATCTTATTCTTGCTGCAAATTAGATTAGATTAATTTGTTTAAGAAATTAGATCCATTAGTTTCAAATTTTGATTAAATTGTTTAAGAAATTAGAATCATTTGTTTCAAATTTTGATGTGAATTAGATTCATTTGTTTTCAGATTCTTGATAAGAATTAGATCCATTAGTTTCAAATTTTGATAAGAAGTAGATTAAATTGTTTAAGAAATTAGAATCATTTGTTTCAAAATTTGATGAGAATTAGATTCATTTGTTTTCAGATTCTTGATAAGAATTAGATCCATTAGTTTCAAATTTTGATAAGAATTAGATTCATTGTTTAAGAAGTTAGATCCAGATTAAATTGTTTAAATTTCTTATTAAGTTTTAGATTGATTCTTTCTAAAGAACTAAATCAGAACCATCTTTATCTCCTTTCTCTAGAATCATTTATCTGGTTATTGATTAAAAATCTGAAACTTATCTTTGAAGAGATCTCTCTGTGATCATTCTCTCTGTGATTTTCTCATTTTCTGGTTATCTAAATTCTCTGTAAAAAAAAATAATTAATATTTCTTCTCTGTGAATAAATTTTCTCTGTGTGTACAAATAAATTTATCTCTCTTCTCTGTGAATAAATCTCCCTGTGTAAAGAACAAAGGAATAAATAATCCCTCTCTGGTTATTTCTCTATTGTATTTTCGTTCCTGGAACTTAATCTATATTCTTTCTAACATTAATATTCTTTTTTTTACATACCTATTATCTACTCTTCTCTGTGTGATTTTCAATAATCTGGAAATGCAATCCTCTTGCATATAAAAACACACACACACACACACATAAAAAAATTATTTCAAACTTTAACACACGACATTCAAAATTGCATGAGACGGCTAGCGGAAGACATGCATGCGCGGTGTTTAATGAAACTGTCGCAGGTATTCAATGAAACCGCCGCAGGGGGGTATGGAGGGGCCCGCGGTGTCCCCTCAACCCTACGGGCCTACGCTTGTAGGGCCGCAGGGGTGATGGGACCCGTGGTCCCCACCCCGCACCCCTATTTACTATCTTAAAAAAAACAAAGCCCATTTTACCATTTAGTTATAATTAGTTTTTTTTACTATTTCGAAATTTGAAGTTTTTAATTTGGGTTTTTTTTAAAAAAATAATAATAATCTAAGTCAATTACTATTAATTATTTAGTTAAATTTTTAAGTTTGATAATAATGACATTTAGGAAATGATGATTTTTTTCCTTAGTGTAAATTTTAAGATATTGAATTTCGACTTAGAAAAATTGGGATTAATGTGTAGCAAGTTCGTAATTAAATTATCCTTAGTAAACTTTATAATTGTAGACTATATTCTCTTAAATTGAGTTACTCAATCCATTAAGAATCATTGGGACACTTGATTGGCCTTTAGAGATTAATTTACATTAATATGATTTGAACCAAATGCTTAAATTTAATCGCTATTTTGGATTCGCTAAATCTTCTTATGTCATGCAAATTTCTCATAGATTAATTACTTTCATTGACAGTTCATAGCATGCGAATTATTTATGGATTAATTACATTTTTCATGCAAGTACACATGTAATTACTATTATGCAAGTTTTGTGCTGGTCATTATTATGCAAATTATACTCCAAGTAGTTATTTCAATTAAATAAAATTTTATGCTTTCATTTCGTGATTATTTCAAGAATGATGTTTCGTAGTTAGAAAACTAAACAAAGGAAGTTGGAAAACCAAAACTAGCAGCGTTCGATATATAAAGTGCCTTTGGGTCACGCTTACGGGTAATGTCGTCGTGTTGAACTACTGCACTTAACGCCTAACAAAGCTGCATTAACGACGTATGTGGCATCGTCCCTATAAATCGTCAGGGAGTAATAAGGGACACTTGGAAGTTAAAATCCAAGGGGTGGGTAATCCCCCTTGGATCGATAATTTAATAAGATAACTTTTAAATGATTTTCACATCCGTTGAGATAAACCATAGTAAACCCCTTTTAGGGATGGTCAAGTTAAATGCTCTCATGAAATTGATTTCTTTTTTTATCTTGAAGGGATATTGGTGATTTGCAATTTGGTCAAGGGTGACGCTCATGTTAAGAATTAGGATCTAGTTATTTTAGGCCACAAGCAATAGGCCAACTTGAGCCTTCGCTTAAGCGCTACCATCGTGGGTAGCAACCGCAGAGAAACTGTCTGGGACACTGACCCTAGAAAGGGTTGCGTACCCACAAATTAGTTTACATCAAACCATAGAATAGAAAATAGAACTACATACTTTACGCCTTGATCTCATGCCAAAGCGGGTATGTAGGCAGTCTTGGGACGGAGTTGTCCCTCGTACTTAGGCATTCGTGGGTGGGGTCTAGGCTTGGTTGAGTAAGAATCCTAATTGAAAGATAAGATAATTAAATTGAAAAAGAAATTCAATGCATACTCAGAAGGAATCCCGTATGGATTCACTTGACTTCCCGAGGCTTTAAGCCAAATTTCAAGGCGGAATTCAAGCTTGTATTATTTTAATTACTCCTAAGGACGTTGACCTCGGTGCACTCTTGTTAGAAGAGTGTAGTACTTAGTGAGTGGCTCAGGACCCGAATGGTCCCGATGAGTCTAAGTCTCTAGCCAGAGCATCTCCTATCTCGTTTGGATAGATGCCTACCCCTTATGGGTAGATGCCTATCCCGTTTGGATAGATGCCTACCCCGTATGGGTAGATGCCTATCCCGTTTGGATAGATGCCTACCCCGTATGGGTAGATGCCTATCCCGTATTGAATAGATGGAATGTTATGACCCGTATGGACAATTGCCTAACCTGTATGGTTAGATGCTCATCCCGGATGGATGAATGCCTAATCCTAAATGGATGGATGCCCAGAGTATGCAATTGAATAAAACATAATGATTACATTAAACAAAAACAAAAAAAGAATACTCAATTTTTGTTGAATCAATTTTGGTGGGTTATTACACAAGACATTTACATGAGATTTTTTATTAAAACAAAATTTATAAATATAAAATCACTTTATGCACAAAAATTTTATGTTCAATATCAAAGAATCTTTCTAATATGTTGATATTAACCTCTAATAATAAAACTAACCCATCTCACTAATTTTTGAAGTTACGAATGTCCTAAAAAATTCTATTAGATCCAAACATTAATATAATGTCAAATTTAACTCCAACTCCATATCATTAGTTAAATCAATTTTTGTACTTTGCATTGTTCTCAATGCAAAAAAATAAAAATAATGAAGCATGATTGCTATAGTCCAAATCTTTAAATGCTATTATTAATTTTTAACTATTGTTTTAATAAATTTCATTTCATTTCTATGCTTGTCAAAAAAATTATAACATCAAATAGAATTTTACTTATAATCAATATAACTATTATATAAGTTTGCAAGTCAATATTTTTTATTACAAATAATTTATACAAAAATAATTACACACCATATGTGAATACATATTATGTATACATACATACATACATATATTTTTTATTTATTTATGTTTTGTGTATATATACACACATTATGTATATATACATACATATGTCTGTGTACATATCTACACACATACATATAACTTATTTTTTAAAATCATACAAATTTTTAACAAACATTAATAATTAATACTCTTATATGATAAATTACATAATAAATATAGCTAACCTTTACTTAATCTTTTGTTGCATATGGGGGAGTTTTTCAAAGTGCAACATTTCAACGGGTTTGTCTAGGTCTAGAGGTGGGACCCACATTGACTTTCTATTATAATTTAATTCCTCAAAATGTCCAGAATTTTGGAGCATGAATGGCCAACCATTACATGTACTAGTACCACTATAATCATTACCATTCCTTGAGATCCTCGTCCTCCTTATTTTTGTTCTCCCAATTTGCCCTTTTGAAATAATATAATTATGCTATTCATGTCAATCAAGATTTTAATATTGCTGACACATTTCATTTAATCAAATGAATTAAATGTATAAATTTTTTTGGAAAATTGAATTTCCTACATATTGTGACCAATACAAAGAAAGAAAAAAGACATTTTTACTATCATTTAAAATAAAAATTAAACATAAACTATATAATTTTTGTCAAAAAATTTCAGTTCTTTGTAATGATCAATTAAGCTAATTAAAAATAAAATAGAATGAATGCAATAGTATCTTGCCTTGGCATGAACTAATAATGTGTTACCAATGGTACGGTTTGCCCCTTTTTGGAATTGATACTTTATTGTGGTATCACAGAACACAATGTACATAAGGATTTGTAGAAAAATTCCAACATATTATTTTTTCAAATAAATTATTTGATCAATGCAAATGATTTGTTTGTGTGTGTGTGTGTGTGTGTGTGTGTGTGTACACTCCATACTACTTCTTGTTTACTTAACAATTTTAATAAAAGAAGACACAATATTTTGTAATGTCTATTTTTAATTATTCATTTAAAATACAAATGCGAATAATTTTATATGTCTTGAATGTTATCGATATTAAGATTTCCTTCATTTTTAAATAAATCAATTTGTCCATAGATATAATTTACACAAATTCTCATTTTGAGTATGACTAGTATTTTAAAAGGAGAATGTATTAAATTTCAAAAAAAGAACATAGAAGCCCAATTATTTTCCTTTCTAGTAGAATTTCCATACTTGATAAAATACAATCACACATAATTAGTTTGCAAGACATTGGTAAATTGCTTACATAATTATTTTCTACCACAAGAGAGAAAAAATGTTTATATTTCAATTTTACATTTTAATACTACACAAATACACAACATTAAAAATCTCCCAAATTGTGATTAACATTGAAAATGCCCCTACATCCTTTCTTACAAGAATCTAAAATAAATAAGGTCAGAAAGGAAAAAGCAGATAGACCAAGAGGGCTCTCTACGTATCCATAGGGTTGTAAATCCAACCTACCCTCGAACCAAAAAGGGATCACACAACCAAAATATTGAAGACAAATTTTCACAACCTCATTACAAGACTTGATTTCCTTCACAAAATACACGTAAACAAGATAGATCTCATCAAAATACCATACACACACATAATGCCACAAAACCAAAAAATCACAAAAGACTCAATCTAAGATCCTTACAAAATACCATACACAAACATAATGCCACAAAACCAAAAAATCACAAAAGACTCTCAATCTAAGATCCTTATAGGGGGAGTAGGGGCAATCAATGATAATTTGAGAAAGAATATAAAATCTACTTACTCATTCACTTCTAAATTCTCCATCTCCATTTTATTCTATAGTTGCTCACAACCAACAATCTCTCCAACTCTTATTCCCGCATCTCAATGCATCAATGGATACTCATATCCATAAGGTACACAAATAGGGTACTCATACCCAATAGGGAAATAAATCCCTTATGGGTGCTCTCCTACTCTATTCCAACACATGGAGGACCAAATAGCTCACAAGGAATGACCTACTCCCATACAACACATACATTAAAACATCATAAACACGTAGCATATTTTTAATCCAGTCACTTCACAAGATATTTCTCAAATTTTCAACTTTACATGATTTTATTCATACTACAAAAATCAGCCAAGATCATTTTTTGTTAAATCTCATTCTTGATGTGTCTAAGGGTTTTTAGTGTGTTAACTAAGCTTGTAGGTTCTTAAAATGTTCCTAGGTGTTCAGTAAGGGTCTTATGGGTTTGTTGGACCAGAGGAACACCTTTTAATTTTTTTTTAAAGGTCCTAAATTTCCATATCCAAGGGTGACAAAAATGGAGTTAGTTGAGTATATATGGGAAGAAGTTTCTTTTTTTTTAATTTTATTTCAAATTTGTTTTGTGTGAGGGAACATTTTTTTTGGAATTCTCTTAGATTTTGAGTTTTCCAAGGGGAGTAAATTTTCTTCTTGGATCACTGTTTTGTTCAAAAAGGGTAATATCTTGTGCATTTGTGAATATGTTGGATGGGGTTTGAATAACCTTTGAGTCCACTACACCACCATTGATAAAATTCTTATGCTTAGTCAAAAGACAAGGTTTATCACTAGATGTAGAGGATTACCCTTGCTATCCTTATAAACCTTCGAAAGACCCTAGCAATGAGATCATTTTCAATGCTAAGCCCCTTTTTATAATTTTATCAAATGTGTCAGCACATTGAACTTGTAAGTGAAAACCCATCAAAAATATCTCAACAAGTTGTGTTTTAGGAATATGATAAGGACACATTTTTTTTTCTAGATTTATCCATCATTGTAAGAAAGGAGCCAATGTTTCTCCATTTAATTGTTTTGTGTTGCATAAATAAGCTATAGAAACCTCATGATCAATGTTGTATGAAAGTATATGTGTAAACCATGCAATAGCTTGAACTTCCAAGCTACAAGAAAAAAAGGCACATTAGAGAGGTATCATTGTAAGAACCTCTATGCAACATAAGTAAAATTATCTTGCATGTTCACGAGGATCACATTTTCCCTTATACTTGTCAAATTTAGGCATGTTAAAATTTTGAGGAAAAGGTATCATGTGTATAGATCTATCAGAACGATAAGGGCACATGTCCTCAAGGGTATAGCTCTTCATAGTGTGTCCCATTTCCATATTCACTATATTTTGTTGCAAGCTTTGTATTTGGGATGCCAAGTCACTTACGGGTGTCCAAGGAGGCTAATTGGTATGACCATAGGTGGTAATAAGATGTTGAATTTGTGGGATATAAGTGGAGCCAAGAGGTTGACTAGGTGGATGTAAGTGGAGCTAAGAGGTTGACAAGGTGAGATCTAATTTGTATTAGGTATGTATGCATGGGTTGCCATTAGCTAAGTTTCTTACTAGGTTGAGGCATGAGAGCCCATGGGTTGGGTTTGTCGGTCAGTCTAGATAATGTGGGATGTTGTTTTTTGTGATGTGCATGAGTGGTGCAGTCACGGTTAGGAGGGACCTAAATGAGATCTATCTAGACCGTGCAGTAAGAGTAAACACAACGAAAGCTAGACGAGATGATGGAGGCAATCGCAGAACTGAATGAATTAAATCATGAAAACTGGTTACAAATAACCGGTAACATCCGGACTACAAGATTCAGCTGACTGGCTTGCTACATACATGCTCGATTACAGAATCGGTCAACTCCGGACTTCTAAATATTGGGATATATCTACTAAATTCACCCTAATTAATTATGATGCTTAATTACATTGATTTAAATGCTCAAGAGAGATCCACATCAGCCCAAGAGGGATGAAATACCGAGGAACAAGATCAAATGTGTAAAACCACCAGGTCGGCCTCTGCCAATGAAGATCCTCCAGAAAATCCAAAGGAAGAAGTGTGGATCAAAGGGAAGGTCGGCCACAAGCCAAGGAACATTGAAATCAATGAACAAAAGTTCTGAAAGCTATGAAAAGTATCCGCAAGATTCACCAATAGAAAATAGGTCCAAGCGGTTTCGGTGTTCTGAGCCAAAAAATTATCTTGAAATCCGGAAGTGATAACTTTTCGAAAAATGATCCGAATATTTCGCGGCTTAGGAATAAGGAAGATAATCATGTTCACAAACAAAATCTAGCTCCACAAGATCTGGTGAGCAAATGCAAGAAAATGCAAAAAGAAATGTTAAAACTGCAAAACAGAAAACAAACTGAAAAGAAATATTTTTGGTTGATGCAAGATTGCCAAGAACCGAGGATGCTCCTGCATCAGACATCTAGGGTTGTTGAAAAAAAGTGAGTCCCTCACTTTACTATGGTCAGAGGAAAACCAAGGCAGTCCACCTCTGCCTGAGAAATCTAAGATGAATCTTCAATTGGTCTGTCCTTCCATTTCACAAGATACTCCTTGTATTGATTGCTTCGGGTGCTACGCCCAATCCTACTATCCAAAATATCTTCAATTTGATCTGGTTCCTTCCGAGGTAACTGTTTCTCCAAGTCTACAATACTATCTTCATTGAAAACTAATTCATGATATTGATGTAGATCTGCAATGTTGAATATGGGTGAAATACTCAAACTATTTGGTAACTCCAATTCATATGCATTTCCGGAACTGAATTTCCTCAAGATCTTGCAAGGTCCAAACTTCCTCATCTGCAACTTGTTATAGGTTCCAACTACACCATCACTTCATCACCAACTTAAAATTCCTTATGTCTTCTCTTCTCATTTGTTTTCTCTTTGTACTTGTTGTTCATATCCTCCAAATGCTGCTTAACCTGAATATGTAAGGCCTTTATGTGATCTGCAAATTCTTATGCTTCTGCACTCCACTTGTCTTCATTACTGATATCCCTCAATTCTTATATGCCTCTAAGGTGTGCTCTGGTAACAATCTCAAAAGGCGTTCTTCTAGTGCTCTTGTTTACTGAATTATTGT
Organism: Cryptomeria japonica; assembly: GCF_030272615.1. Taxonomy (NCBI): domain Eukaryota; kingdom Viridiplantae; phylum Streptophyta; class Pinopsida; order Cupressales; family Cupressaceae; genus Cryptomeria; species Cryptomeria japonica. The sequence continues at coordinate 525,482,510 of NC_081406.1, read as the reverse complement.
AGGCAAACTCTGCTTGTGCAAGGATCAAATCCCAACTTCTGGTCTTCTCTTCAACTAAGCATCTCAAGCTCCAGTTTACTACCTCTATCTGTCCATCAGTATGTGGGTGAAAAGTATAACTGAATTTCAAATCTGTCTTCACCTTCTTCCAAAGTTCTCTCCAAAAATAACCAACAAACTTAGTGTCTTTGTCTGAAACTGTGCTCTTAGGTAATCCATGTAATCTCACTACCTCCTTGAAAAATAAGTTAGCTACATGCACCACATTTGATGTCTTCTTACAAGGTATGAAATGAGCCATCTTTGAGAATCTATCCACCACCACAAATATAGAATCATTCCATCTCTGTGTCTTAGGCAATCCAAGTATGAAATACATGCTTATGTTGTCCAAGGTCTCTCTGATAATGTCAAAGGTTTATGCAATTCCACATTCTGACTACTACCCTTTGCAACTTGACAAATTCTACAGCTCTGCACAAATTTCCTGACATCCTTATGAATTTGAGGCCAAAAGTAATGCTCACTCACCAAAGCTATTTTTTTGTCAACACCAAAGTGTCCAGCTAATCCTCCACTATGCTTCTCCTTTATCAGATTCTCCCTCATAGAACTCTTAGGTATGCACAACTGAACTCCTCTATATAACATCCCATCCTGAGTGAAATAATCCAACCACTTGCTTCTATCTACCATAACTGGTGCTCTACATGCTTTCCAAGGTTCTACAAAATCCGGGTCATCCTCATACAAGGTCTTCAATTCTTCAAATCCTAATACTGTCACTCTCATCTATGTCAGCAAATTCCTCCTTCTACCCAATGCATCAACAAATTTGTTTGATTTCCCACTCCTATGTTTTAACACAAAGGTGTAACTCTGCAAAAATTCTAACCATCTCATATGTCTTTGATTCAACTTACTCTAACTATTCAAATACTACAAGGCTTGATGATTGGTATACAACACAAATTCCTTATGCAATGGGTAATATATCCACTTCTTCAAGGCTTGAACTATAGCATAAAATTCTTGATCATACACTAAATATCTCCTCCTGGCATCATTCAACTTTTCACTAAAATAAGCTACCGCTCTCCCTTCCTGACTTAACACGGCTCCAATTGCATTCCCACTTGCATCATAGTCCACTTGAAATACTTTGTTGAAATCCGGTAAAGCTAATACAGGTTGTTCAGTGACCTTATACTTCAATAATTCAAAACTCGTATTTGCTCTGGTGGTCCACTTGAATTCTTTCCTATCTCCTCTCATTGTCTCATTTATAGGGCTACAAACTGAACTAGAATTTCTGATAAAATTTCAGTAGAAACTAGCCAATCGAGTCAGTGCAAGAAGCTGAGTCCACTTTTTGGCCAAAAAGTGGAAGTGTTTTCCCCGATTTTCAGATTTTGTCTCATTTTAGCTTAAATTTTGAAACACTTGGAGATTGAATCTTGGAAAAAGTTAGTAATATAAAAGATATCCCTCTAAATCTACTTTCCAAATATGAAATTTATTTTAATACCCACATAATAAAAAATAACTTTTTGAATGGAGTTCTAAAAACTATGTTTTAAAAATGCATGTTTCAGGACCATACCATGCATGTGTACGACCCACACTTTTTGACACAATTAAAATTATTTTCTCAAACCATTTCGCGAAATGGTTTGTAACACACTAAAGATTAATGAGCATATTTTTCTATATTTTTATTAAAATATTTTTTTTAATGACCGTAATTATCTTTTTAAAAATTTGACGTGTACGGCCCACATAATTTGACATAAACTTAACATTTTTATTTTTTATTTTTTTAAATAGAAAATAATTTTGTGTAGATTGATGACATATAATTTTTTTTTCGAAATTCATTAAAATAAAAAAGTTATTAAATTAACAAAATTAGTTAATATTTCAAGTTTATGGACCCGATTTAGTATAAATTAAATGAAAAATAGTTAAAATAATCAATTTTTAAATAAATTTACATATTTAGAATCTAGACAGTATAATCTGAAATGGGTTTTAATTTCATATAAAATTTCTCTAATTAGAGGCATGTAAACTATTTTAGAAGTTCATATTTGTGCTTTCGTTCATGGAGATTTGAATTTGCAGGTCCATGTCTCAGGTGTGGCCATCCCGGACCTATCCCAGACCTAATCATGAGGTAAGTGGTAGGTTGTGGAATCAACTTCCACAGAACGGGCCCCCGTTCTAAAAACGGGGGCTTGTTCCTTTTTTTAACTGTTGGTTTTAAGAACAGGCCCCCATTTGCCCTTTCCTAAATTACCGTTATTGTCAAAAAAAGGATAGATTGCATCAATTTACCAGATTATCATTGGAAGCCATACTGACAAACATTTTTTACAGCATTTGGCACTACTTTTTTATCCTTTTTACACAAATTTCAGAAGAACACAGTAAAAAGAAATATTATTTTTTGAAGAGGAGTTTGTAAAGATGGGTTCTAAGAATGTCAAAAGAAACAAAGGAAGACAATGACAACAGATGAAATTCAAGCACAAAGAGAGGAGGCAAAACGCCAAAGAGATCGAAGATCACAACAACAACAATTGAATAACACTAAAGCATCTAGTTCAATGCCTGTTGTAGATGAGACCATTGAAGAGATCATGATGGACGCAAGAAATGTAGAACCAAACACGGGTATGACTGTTGACGCAAATGTTAATGTGGATGTGAATCCTGGTATGTTTTTAAATCCACAAGACTATGATGCCAATCAAATTGCTGATTTAAATGAAGCTGGATATAAATTTAATACACCAATACAAAAAGAAATAAAAATTGAAAATATTACACCACCCTCTCTGAAATAAAATGAATGTAATTTGTTTACTATTGACAACAATGTGCTAGATAATCTTAATGGGTTAGTTTCTTGGAGACAAATTAGAACACATGCAAATAGATTATATAAACAATTTTTCTATAATAAAAAGTTAGGATTCTAATGTCAATTAATGCTACAATTAATAAAAATGTTAAAAATGCGTAAAGTCGTGAAAAAAATAGGTATTTATGCAATACCAAAAAGAAAAGATGAATCATATAAGCAAGTTGTATCTATTGTTGTCAATGCCATCGATTCTATCGGAAAAACAAGTCGATCTAAAGATAAGAATGTGGCACGTAGAGTTATAACCACTGCTATAGTTGGCAAAACAATTGTTAGTAAAAGAATGTTAAGTGATATAAGTGGCTATTTAAACTTACATTGTAGAACCTTATCAAGAGCGGCCAAAAGAAGAGACACAATTGAAATTGATCCACTAAACCATTGTTGGAGTTTTAGTGGTAGACTTCAAAGGTCAAGCATGAAATTAAATGATGAAACTAAACAATTAATCGCAAAATGTTAAAAATGCGTAAAGTCGTGAAAAAAATAGGTATTTATGCAATACCAAAAAGAAAAGATGAATCATATAAGCAAGTTGTATCTATTGTTGTCAATGCCATCGATTCTATCGGAAAAACAAGTCGATCTAAAGATAAGAATGTGGCACGTAGAGTTATAACCACTGCTATAGTTGGCAAAACAATTGTTAGTAAAAGAATGTTAAGTGATATAAGTGGCTATTTAAACTTACATTGTAGAACCTTATCAAGAGCGGCCAAAAGAAGAGACACAACTGAAATTGATCCACTAAACCATTGTTGGAGTTTTAGTGGTAGACTTCAAAGGTCAAGCATGAAATTAAATGATGAAACTAAACAATTAATCGCAAAATTTTGGCATGATAACACTAGAGTTTCATCAAATGTTAGAGATGTTTTAAAGTTAAGGGTGGGATCAAAGATTCGTGATCCTCATCCAAAACATTTTCTTGACATGACTCAAACTAAATTCTTTAAAAAATTTAGTGATGAATCTGTGTTAATGAATTTATGAATTAGTCAAAGATCATTTGAAAAATGCAAACCCTGGTATGTTAAAATCAATAAACAAAGAATATCTTGTTGTTGTAAAACTTATGTTCAGTTTCGTTACTATTATGATATTTTTCAATATATACGTTGTATGTTGCATGGTAATGATCTTGTGTAGGATTGTGGTGTTTATGTTCCACCTGAAACTATAAAAGATTTTATTGCAAGTTTATTTTGTAACCACCTAATGAGAAATTATTTCTTTCCAGTTCATGCATTTATGGCCTTTGCAATTTATGTGGGAACTATTCTTTGATAGGTGAATGTTTGCATGAACATATTTCATCTAAGTTTGGACAAAAAATGGTTGATGTTAGGAGATTTAAAAATATAGAATACCCTCTAAAGGATGGAAAGATGGGGAAACGTTTAGAATTGATTACATAACAAAATAGTGTGAATGCATTTATCAATGAGTTTAAAATTCATATTGTTCCAAAATATGTGAAACATTCCCAATATGCCTGATGGCTTGATGGAGAGTTTTGCATATGCAAGAACACATTTCCAGTTGGAACAATAGTATCAGTTGTGGATTTTGCAGAAAATTATACTCTAAAACCACAAGAGGAAACTCAATCACAATACTACAACTCAGTGCAAGTGGCCATATTTGTGCACATTATATATAGACATGACCATGACAGTACAAAAGATAACATAATTTTTTTTAGGGAGTATCGTTTCTATGTTAGTGATAATCAATTACACTCATCAGAGTTTGTTCAGCATTGCTTCGAGGTATTTCATGATAATCTTAAGGAAAGAGAAATTGACATGAAACAACATATGATATGGTTAGATAACTGCACTGGACAATTCAAAAATGCAATAATGTTTTATTGGCTATGCAGAGTTCACAAGAAAACCAATGTCCAACATCTATGGAGTTTTTTTGAAGCGGGACATGGTAAGGGGGAACACGATGGAGCTGGTGCCTATGTAAAAAGAGCTCTTGCTAGAGAACAATTGAAATTTGAGGATGTAGTGAAATTCAGAGATGCTCATGCAGTTATAGATTGGTGCAATTCAAAGTTGTCAAAAGGATCAACTAAGAACTCTGCAATTCGACGTTTCTTCTAGTTGGTAGAGGAAGATAGTATTCCTATTCAACGTGATTGTAATACCATCATTGGATCAGCTAAATGGCATTCGTTTAAGAGTTCTAATTCAAACATGTGGACTATATTCACAAGGGAGCTTGCTTGCTTTTGTCGGTTTTGTGTTTCCGGAGATGGGGAATTTTGTGAGAATAAAGAACGGGTTGAAGAATGGCAACAAAGACCATTGACACCCATAGATGCAAATAATCCGCATGAAAGAACTGATGAAGATATCGATCAGATGTTTGCATCAAATGACTATGATCGCAATTCAGATCTTATACAACAAGGTAAAATTGTTTTTGAAATTTGTTTTGATCTTATAGTGTATATTTTTGTTTTTATATCTCAGCAAATATTAAAATAAAATTGTTTTGTGCACAAGACATGTCTATGTTGTTGTTGCACCAGAGGACAATGAAGAGGGGACATAGTATTGATTGGCTCGATGTATAGAGCCAAAAAATAAGATAACCACTCCTCGAGTAGATGATGATGGTTATGACTATCCAACAGGATATGTGGTTGTTGTTGGCACCTGGCTACATAAATATCTAACAAGAAATAATGGATTGCCCGTGTTTGAAGATTATGAATTAGAGAAGAATATTATACATTGCTCACATTTGGTAGTGGAAACTAATATAAAATTGGATAAATATCATGGTAGACCTACTAATAAATAATTATGGACTCTCTATGGAAGAGCAGGAGACAATTATAGATGCTTTGCAAAAGAGAGAGGATGCAGATGGTATAATAGAATTAATATATACAAGTAAGTTATAATTTGAACCCTTAATCCACCTCCCTTTTAAAAGTCGTGATGTATATTTTATATACCATTTTAAGTCATGCATCCTAATTATAAAATCTAATCTAGTAATTTTGTTTCAGGTCTACCACAAGTAGAAGGCATCAATGAAAACCAAGTTATTTGTGCATACTTTATGTTTCATTTTGAATAATTACAAGTTAAAGTTTTGTACCCTTAAGGCAAATCCCTTTGAAGAGTCATGATGTATGCTTTATGTTGCATTTTAAATTGAATGCATCCTCATTATAAAAACTAATCATATGTATATTTTTTTGTCCAGGTCTCTTAGAGTAGACTTGGCCTCAATGACTACTATTGTTTGTGCATACTTTATGTTGTATTTTGAGAGATATATCCTTATTATTATTAATTAAATAGAATATTTTTTATTTTATTTCAGGTTTTCCACATGTACATGGCATCAATGAATACTATTATTTGTGCATTTACAAATATGTTTAAGGTTAAATTTTTTAACTTTACTTGAGTAAAGTAATAGTCTTGCACTTGAATGTTGAATTATGATTGTGTATTTTATACGATATGTTTTTTTTTGCAGGTCCCTTAGGAGATGAAGTCAAAGATTTTAGATAGGTTTGATTGATGACACTTTGTGTAATATACATAAATGAGACACTATTGGTCAAATTTATGAATGAGATAATTATGTTTTAATCAAGTTCTATTCAATATATTATATATTCTATGGGGTATTTAATTTCATACATGACACACTGGTTCTACTTGTTGGACCCCACCATACCACCTACTTTGTTCCTTACACTTTGCTCTTATCATCATTGTTATTGAAATGGTAATTATATATTTAAACCTATGTTTGATACTTTTCTCTTATCATCATTATTATTGTAATGGTAATTATATATTAATTATATATTTTGCGTATCTATGATGATTAATACTTTTTAATTTAGTTTAAAATATGTTATAATTATAAGATATGTTTTGATACTTTGGTCTTATCATCATTGTTAGTTCATGATGTACACCTTTATTTTATCTAATCACAAGTTATTTAAATAAAATTTCAACTCCACATAATCCATATAAAGTTATTTAAGCACAATTTCCATAAATAAAATTCCAAGTCCACCTAATCCATATATATCTGGATGGTAACATGATGAACTCTTCATAATATCTAATGTGCATATATATATGTAGTCCAAAAAATATATATGATCTAATCCTATTATGCAACTATCCATATATATAAAGTATGTGCACGTCCAAGACAATATATACAATGTTAAAAAAATAAGTACATGTGTAAACAAATTTGTAAAGTCCATAAAAAAGTAAATATCATATAAAATAGTACATGTACATCATATCAGAGCCAAATAAACAGTAAAATCTAAGTGCTATCATCAATAACATCTTGTGGTCTCTTCTCCCCAGGACGTGGACCAGATCCACCCGTCTCATGTTGTACAAGGAAAAAATAATATTAAAATACTTGATTAACTATTAAAAGATAATCATTTATCAAATACAGTTGGAATTCATAAATTAAGTTACAAACTTACCGTATGCGTGTACACATCAACTCCAATAACTTGTTTTGCATATACTATATGCTCAGGAGTTGTGCCATCCTATATACAAGATAAGAAACATGATATAACGAACATGAGCACATACACGTGCTTATTTTTTTATTAAATAAAAATGAACATTTATAATTTGATTAAATAATCATATAATAAAATATTATACATAAGGTTGCTCATCTCTTCTAGCAGTATCTTGTGCACCTTGACGTGTATGTACATTGAAATCAACGTCAAATGTAGTGCTAGCTAAGTCACATACAAGGTCAAATTCAAAGTGTCCAATTAAATGTCAAATTAAGAGTCAAAATAAGGTCAAATTAAGTATTACATATTAAGACCTCAAACGATGTCGATGTGCGTTCAAATTGGCTCTGATAAAAATGATGAGGATAACCTATCCTGATAGTAGTGTCCACCTGTAAACATGCATTTAATGAAATCGTGTGTATTAAATAATTTCAAGTTAAGTTACAATGTTGTAAGAACATATTTAATTTATGAATTCTAAGATACATACAATAGATGGTGTCACAGTTGTCACTCCCTCTTCTTGATGTGATGTAGAGGGTCCCTCATGACCTGAAGCCTGGAGAAAGAAGCATTCAATGTATCAACATGAAAATTTATATAGTGTACGATGATAACATATTAACTTAAAAAGCTAGTATAATGTCTAGATAGAAATTGATACTATACCCCAAAAGGTGTGCCAAGCTATGTAGGAATAGATGCAATATTGACCCGAACATTTGGTGTAGTCCTTGTCTACGTAAACCAAATTTATTTAATGAAGTATTGGATTGTATAAAAAAAAGACATGCACTTAATTTATAACTATATTTAATGAAGTATTAGATTGACATATATATATATATATATATATACATCTGCTCAAGATGATCATCAAGCAAAGAAAATCCATATATGATGTCATCATAGTATCATCTGTTGCATCATGCTCAGTTGCAACTGAAGCGGATCCTAGATCAGCAGTAGGACCTACACACATCTGATGATAGCTCATACACATATGTGGCATCGATCGAGGAGTGGATACCATGTGTGCAGCTTTCTCACTCAGGTTACCTATGAGGGAAGTCAAAGCATCTAATGTTGAAATAAATGATATATTTTGCACATCTATAGGAATCGATGGAGCAACAAGTGGAACCATGGGTGGATCTTGTAGGGGATTATTACTGCGTGCCCCTAATCTATGTTGTGGCATTCCACGACCAACACCCTGGAATGACTTAATATCAAAATAATTTGGTTTTTGGTGCATTACAAACTCACAGTATAATTTCTTCAAAAAAAATAAAGGACCTCATAATTACGATGTGGTGGATAATAAAAAACCATCCACCATCTATCCCAAAAGTGTCTAGCCATTTTTGGATGATCACACCACCTAATTGAAATTCTTTTCTGGGTAGGTTGCATTGGTTCTCTTGTTTTTAGGTTAGCAAAATATGGACATAAATGAGCTTTGGTTATTCTAAGATTAGTGGTCTTCCTATAAGTTAATCCATCAACATAAAAATCACGCAACTCTTGTCGTCATCTATGAAATTGATCTAATTGAGAACCAACTGATCTAACTGACTCAACAACAGTTTGCATTGATTTTGCAAACTCTAGAAGATGAGGAGGGGGGGGGGGGGTGATTGGCTCATTTTGGATTGAAGTAATATTTTGTTCAATATCTTGTAGGTTTTCAATAATTCTTTCTCTTAAACGAATTTCATCTAATCTAGGGGGGTGGAGGTGGATGTGGAGGTGGAGGTGGTGGTGGTGGTGGAGGAGGTGGAGGAGGAGGGGGTTGCGGTGGGGGATTTTCACCTAACAATTCATCTATGTCAAACACATCCATCATAACAAAGAGTTCCTGCATATATAAAGATATACATGAATTATATACAACTCTATGTCAAAGAAGAATCTATTTTAGTTTTTAAAAAAAACATTTATAAATAGTAACATTTCTATGTTATTGAATGAGATACACATGAAATATAATATAATATTGAACTTAAAAAAATATACATGTACATACTATTGAATCTTTAAATATAAAATTTGTGCACAAAACTTAACAAAAACTTTCATTGAAACTTCATAAATCTATTATATATTAAATTTAATGCATTCATTTCTTCTAAAATGCATCAACTATTAAAATCAATATAAAATATTCCATACATGAACTTGTAAAAAAGGTAAAATAAGATCAACATATATAAATTAATTTATATAATAATTAATTAGTCACAATTCTGGTAAACATGTTGAATTAGTACTTTGTGTTGGAATAGTACTAATATATTAGATGGTAACCTCTCTAAGTGGTCATTTACTAAGTAAACATGTTGAATTAGCACTTCGGTGTTGGAGATGAATTAGATGATGAAGTTGGCAATTCGAGAAAATCATGTCATGTCATGGCTTAATAGGTCCTATTATGGACCTATTATGCCATAATAGGTGGACTATTATGCAATGCCATGGCATAATAGCACTTATTATGTCGTCATGGCATAATAGGTCCTATTATGCCATGACATGATATAATAGGTCCTATTATGCCATGACATGGCATAATAGGTCCATACCTATCATACTAAGTAAACATGTTGAATTAGTACTTCAATGTTGGAGATGAATTAGATGATGAAGTTGGCAATTCGAGAAAATCATGTCATGTCATGGCTTAATAGGTCCTATTATGGACCTATTATGCCATGATGGCATAATAGGTGGACTATTATTCAATGTCATGGCATAATAGGACTTATTATGCAATGTCATGGCATAATAGAACTTATTATGCCGTCATGGCATAATGGGTCCTATTATGCCATGACATGATATAATAGGTCCTATTATGCCATGACATGACATAATAGGTCCATAATTGGTCCTATCATACTAAGTAAACATGTTGAATTAGTACTTCAATGTTGGAGATGAATTAGATGATGAAGTTGGCAATTCGAGAAAATCATGTCATGTCATGGCTTAATAGGTCATAATAGGTGGACTATTATGCAATGGCATGGAATAATAGGACTTATTATGCCGTCATGGCATAATCGGTCCTATTATGCCATGACATGATATAATAGGTCCTATTATGCCATGACATGGCATAATAGGTCCATAATTGGTCCTATCATACTAAGTAAACATGTTGAATTAGTACTTCAATGTTGGAGATGAATTAGATGATGAAGTTGGCAATTCAAGAAAATCATGTCATGTCATGGCTTAATAGGTCCTATTATGGACCTATTATTGGACCTATTATGCCATGTAATAGGTTGACTATTATGCAATGTCATGGCATAATAGGACTTATTATTCTGCCATGGCATAATAGGTCCATAATTGGTCCTATCATACTAAGTAAACATGTTGAATTAGTACTTCGGTGTTGGAGATGAATTAGATGATGAAGTTGTCAATTCGAGAAAATCATGTCATGTCATGGCTTGATAGGTCCTATTATGGACCTATTACTATTATGCAATGTCATGGCATAATAGGACTTATTATGTCGCCATGGCATAATAGGTCCTTAATAGGACCTATTATGCCATGGCCTATTATGCAATGTCATGGCATAATAGGACTTATTATGCCGTCATGGCATAATAGGTCCTATTATGCCATGACATGATATAATAGGTCCATAATTGGTCCTATCATACTAAGTAAACATGTTGAATTAGTACTTCAGTGTTGGAGATGAATTAGATGATGAAGTTGTCAATTCGAGAAAATCATGTCATATCATGGCTTAATAGGTCTTATTATGGACCTGTTATACCATGATGGCATAATAGGTGGACTATTATGCAATGTCATGGCATAATAGGACTTATTATGTCATCATGGCATAATAGGTCCTATTATGCCATGACATGATATAATAGGTCCTATTATGCCATGGCATGGCATAATAGGTCCATAATTGGTCATATCATACTAAGTAAACATGTTGAATTAGTACTTCAATGTTGGAGATGAATTAGATGATGAAGTTGGTAATTCAAGAAAATCATGTCATGTCATGGCTTAATAGGTCCTATTATGGACCTATTATTGGACCTATTATGCCATGTAATAGGTTGACTATTATGCAATGTCATGGAATAATAGGACTTATTATGTCGTCATGGCATAATAGGTCCTATTATGCCATGACATGATATAATAGGTGCAACTATGGACCTATTTTGCAATGTCATTGCATAATAGGACATAGCATAATAGGTCCATAATTGGTCCTATCATACCATGACATGGCATAATAGGACCATAATAGGACCTTTATGCCATGACATGGCATAAACCTAAGCCTAAACCTTGATATCTAAAATTTTAAGAGTAATGTTAATTACTTAAGGTTATACATTTGGATTTCCCTCTTCTAAAATGAATTTTTAGTTACCCCAATGTCCAGTAGCTCAAATTGTGGTTTTAATTATGGATTTTGTCTAATCATGAAATTTAAAACATCTCGCCTATTTTTTTGACTTCCCATAACCCAATAGAATAGCCCAAAAGGCCACATGATCACCTAAAAATGATCCAAGGCACTAGAAAGGTACCAATAACTAATAGTGGTAACTTTTGTATTGCCTAATGAGGATTAAGAACAATTTTGGTACATATGTTCAATTTAAAGAATTGGAATGGTGGCTTGCTAGAAGTGGTTAATTTTTTTCGTTTATTGGTTGAAAGACCCAATACCTAAAAAATAATTCCTAGAAACATTTAACTCGTCTCACAAATTCAATATTGAAAGATGAATTGAAATTTACTATAGTGGATCAAATCTTACTACAAGTAAAGTCTCTTGATGTCTCAGTAGTTTTTACTATGGATTTCATGAATTCATTGACTATCTTGCATGCAGATGGTGATGTGATTGGTGAGAAAACTAACATATCTTAATGGAAAGATCTTGATAGATCTCGTATGGTTTTTTATGTCAGGATTACATTTTTGAGACAACATGGTGCAACATGCAACATTTTTGATAATGGCATAATAGCTCCTATTATGCCATGACATGGCATAATAGGTCTATAATTGGTCCTATCATACCATGACATGGTATAATAGGACCATAATAGGACCTTTATGCAATCACATGGCATAAATGGTCATATTGTGTCATTTCATGGCATAATAGGACCTATTATGCCATGTCATGGTATGACATGACCAACTATGGACCTATTATGCAATGTCATTGCATAATAGGACATATTATGCCATCATGACATAATGTGTCCTATTATGCCATGACATGGCATAATAGGTCCATAGTTGGTCCTATCATACCATGACATGGCATAATAGGAACATAATTTGTCATCATGGCATAATGTGTCCTATTATGCCATGTCATGGCATAATAAGACCTACTATATTCCTATTATGTCATGGCATGCCTTAATATGACATGATGATATAATATGTCCTATTATGCCATGACATGCCATAAAAGGTCCATAATTGTTCCTACTATGTCATGTCATGGAATAATAGGAAAATAGTTATCAAATCTATAATAATTTGACTATGTCAATGGCTAATTCTTAATGAATATTTCGTTTTGGTTTTGGTCTTGGTTTTGATCCATCCATTTAGTTTCGGTTTGGTTTGGATTTGGTTTTGGTTTTAATTTTCATTTAGTTTCGGTTTTGTTTCGATTTGGTTTTGGTTTTGATTTCCATTTACTTTCAGCTTTGTTTTGATTTGGTTTTGGTTTTGATGTTTGTGAGATATCTTGTATCTTGTAAATTTGATATTTTGTTTTGTTACCTATCTAGATTTGGTTTTGATTTGTAAATTTGTTGATTTTGGTTTAGGGTTTAGGGTTAATTGTTGAAGAATATTTCAGATCAAAATTAAGAATTTACAAATGTAAAAACAAATTTACTTATAGGCTACTTTAAAAAAAAACTTAAATAATACCAAAAAAACTTAAATAATACTCAAAAAATAGGAAAAATATACAAGAAAATTACAAAATGTGAAAATGGATGATCGAATGTGTACCTAGGATAGTGGTGGAGGCTTGAAATAGAGTCCACGGCATGGGGGCCCATTTTTTATCTCCTTTTCTCACTTCAGTTGCATGTGAAAATGAAAAAATGCGCCCAGAAAAAATGGGTAAAATCGGATTTAGAAACGGGGGCCCATTTTTTAAAAATGGGCCCCCATTTTTTTTTCAAGCGGGCCCCCATTTGAGAACAAAATGGGGGTCCATTTAGTTTCACCTCGAGCCCCCATTACTTTTTTCCTCAAGGGCTCGAAGCAAAAACGAGCCCCCATTTTTTGAAAATGGGCCCTCATTTCTAAGAGCACGTTTTCCAACACGCGGACTTCCGCCAATTTGTGACCCATTACCTTGCACTTACCCAATCCATGAAATAATCTTACCTCTCCAATTCTTTCCAGTGTAGGCCATTCAATAATTGCTCTTACCTTCTCAGGGTCTATCTTCAATCCATTCGTAGATATCACAAATCTCAAATAGACCAACTCTTCCTTCATGAAAGTAAACTTCTTAAGATTTATCAGCAACTTTTCTTCTCTCAACGTCTACAAAATTTGTCTTAAATGCAACAAATGCTCCTCTTTTGTCTTACTGAAAATCAAAATGTCATCCAAATATACAATAACAAACTTACCCAATAATTTCAATACCCCATTCATCAACCTCATGAAAGTACTTGGTGCATTATTTAACCCAAAAGGCATCACCAACCATCCATATAATCCCTCATTTGTCTTGAATGTTGTCTTCCATTCATCTCCTTCTCTGATTCTGATCTGATGATATCCACTCTTCAAGTCTATCTTTGTGTAGTATTTGTCTCCACTCAAGCAATCCATTATGTCATCCATCCTAGGCAAGGAAAACCAGTACTTCACTGTGATCTTGTTTATTTCTCTGGAATCGGTACACATCCTCCATTCTCCATTCTTCTTAGGTGCTCAGACAGTTGGTACTGCACATGGGCTCAAAATTTCTCTGATCAAACATTTCTTCAACAAATCTTGCACTTGTCTATTCAACTCTTCATTCTCTATCGGTGTCATCTGATGTGCAGCTTTGTTAGGCAAACTAGCTTTTGGAATCAAGTCCATGTAGTGACTAATACTCCTCATAGGTGGTAATCCATCAAGTACATTATCTGAAATGATGTCCTCATACTCTGTTAGAAACTCCTTTATCTCCTCTGATTGTTCTTCATCATGCTTCGGATTCTCAGTCTTCTTCGGAACTAAGGCAAAACACACATTCTTATGTCTCATTCCATCTAGGAATTTCCTTCCATCCACCAAACAGATTCTAGCATTCGTACAAACGTCACTCTTCAAGGGTTCCTCCAAGGGTAACAAGGTTTTCTTCATCCCATTTGCTACAATAGTGTATATGTTCTTTCTCCCATCATGTATTGCCTGTCTATCAAACTACCAAGGTCTACCCAACAAATGGTGACAAATATCCATAGGCATAATATAACACAAAACTTCATCATGATAATTTCCAATTTTCAATTTCACCAAGCACTGCTCACTCACTAACAACTTATGATCTTCCTGAATCCATGCTATTTGCTCAGGCTTAGGGTGTTTCAATCTTTCCAACTTCAATTTATTCACCAACTCTTCTAAGACAAGATTGTCCAAACTACCACTATCAATAACTACTTTACAACACTTATCAGATACCTTACATCTGGTCTTGAAAAAATTTATCCTCTACAAGGGCTCTTTATCCTCTTCGATATGATACAAATCTCTCCTCATCATCAATAGTTCTCCATCTTTCAGTTTGTTGCTGATCTGGTGGGGCTTTCTTCTACCAATATTGTTCTCCCAACGTTTTCTATCTTTTTACATTCAAAAGCACGACGTCCTTCTCATCCACACTTAAAACAAGTTCATCTAAGCACTCTCTTATCTTGTCTTTTTTCATCCTTTCTGAAACCCTCGTTCCAGCAACTATTAGGTTCTTTCCTCTGGCAGAAATTTTTGTCATCCTTTCGATATGAACTACCATCTTTTCTTACTTCCTTGTCCTTGTTTTGATCTATACAGGTTCCTCTACCTTCAAAATATCCTCTTCCTCCTTGAAATCTTCCTCCGGAAAACCTTCCACCTCTACCTCTTTGTCTCTACTCATGTCTTTTTTTCAACTTCTCTTCTGCTTTCAAGGCATATTGATAAGCTTCTTCAACACTCTGCAACTTGATCAAATTGAGTTCATCTTGTATAGACATTCACAATCCATTAAAATATCTTGCAACTTGTTCAACCTCATCATCGACATGTCTGGATCTAATATTCAACTTGTAGAATGCTTCAGTGTACTCCTTCACACTTGATTCTTTCTGCTTCAAGTTCTACAACTTCTAGAATAGATTACTTGGTAATCAACTAGCATAAACTTCAATTTTAACTTGGCAACCATCTGCTCCCATGATTTGATCTTCTCTTTACCTCTTCTCTATCTTTCAACCTGCAAATGTTCCCACCAAAGAGATGCATGGCCTTTCAACCAAGTACAGACATATTTCACCTTCCTTTCTTCTGCAACATTCTCAAAATCAAAATATTTCTCCATCTCTAAGATCCAATCCATTAATTTATCTAAATCTAACTTACCATCATACTCCGACGAGGTAAAATGTGGTTTGGTGTTCGCCCTACTCAAAACCCTCAAGAACCTCTCTTCATCCGGATCAATCACTGATGGATTTGCTACTTGTTCTACTAGTGCTTCTTCTTCTTCATCTTCCCTAACATCTTTAATATGTTGACCTCTTGTCTGGGTTGTCTCAACAACTTCTAACCGGGTTGCAATTCCTCTCAACATTTTCATTACAATAGGTTCTGCATTCCCACGCGCTCCACCATTCCTATTTCCTCTTCGTGCCATCTTCACGCCAGTCCTCTGCAGCCGCAAGTCAGATCCACAGTCTGCCACCCTACAACAAAATCTTCAGGACAACACAATCTTTGGAATGAAATATCGCTCTGATAACACCTGTGTGCAGTCACAATTAGGAGGGACCTCAATGAGATCTATCTGGATCGTGCAACAAGAGTAAACACAATGAAAGCTAGACAAGATGATGGAGGTAATTGCAGAACTGAATACATTAAATCATGAAAATTGATTACAAATAACCGGTAACATCCGGACTACAAGATTCGACTCACTGGCCTGCTACATACATGCTCGATTACATAATCGATCAACTTCAGACTTCTAAATCTTAGGATATATCTTCTACATTCACCCTAATGAATTATGATGCTTAATTACATTAATTTATATGCTCAAGAGAGATCTGTGTCGTCCCAAGAGGGATCAAATGCCGAGGAACAAGATCAAACATGTAAAACCACCAGTTCGACCTTCATCAATGAAGATCCTTCAAAAAATCCAAAGGAAGAAGTGTGGATAAAAGGGAAGGTTAGCCACATGCCAAGGAACATTGGTATCAATGAATTGAATCTCTGAAAGCTACGGAAAGGATTCGCAAGATTCACCAATAGGAAATAAGTCCAAGCGGTTATGGTGTTCTAAGCCAAAAAACTGTCTCGGAATCTAGTAGCAATAACTTGCCGGAAAATGATCCAAACATCTCGTGCCTCAGGAATAAGGAAGATAATCATGTTCACAAGCAAAATCAAGCTCCGCAAGATCCGGTGAGCAAATGCAAAAAGAAATGTTGAAACTGCAAAACTCAAAACAAATTGAAAATAAATATTTTTGGTTGATGCAAGATTGCCAAGAACCGGGGATGCTCCTGCATTAATGATGATTGAAGGAATGATGCTACTTGGATTACTTGTGGGAGATTTTGTAGAAGGGATATGCTTATGGATCTAAGGATGGAAGATGTCATTGAAAGAGATGGATTTGGTGTAGGTTGATCTATAATAGTGGAGGTATCAAAACCACAAGGTAACTTGGCACCCCTTTGTGCTAGCAATGCAAAATAGTAATTAATATTTGAAATAAGAATTTTTTCCATCCTTTCATATCCTTAGGATCTTGTTCAAATTCTCTTATATCCTCCAATGTTGGTTCTTGTTTCTCACCTTCTTCAAAAGGAGGAACCCGAATTGGGTTGTTCCACCTTTAAGGTTTGAGTGTTTTGAAAGTGTTCTAAAGGAGGTGATTGTGAAGATGTTCCATTCTTGAATTCCTACTGACTTTCTTCTATGTTTCTCTTGTGTTGTGATCTTGTGGTTGTCATTTAAAAATGTTATATATTGAATAGGATTAGATATTTGTTGCTTCAAAGCTAAAATTGATCAAAGTTAAACTAGATCTCTAAAATGACAAAGATAAAGATAAAATTTTACTTGAACTATTCTTGTGAGCCCAAGAAAATGGATAGAAGTGAAATAAACCAACTCAATAGTAGGTGTAAAAACTCAAAAGCCAATTTATTCACCAATTATAAAAAAATGATCAAACTTTTCAACTTGGAATATACTTGTGAGACCAAGAAAAAAGTAGAGTGAAAATAATAAACAAGAGATAGCCAATTTAAATAATCTTTATTTGAGAAATGATATGGCAGGTTTCTTAGATGATTGTCTTTTTCTACAAAGCTTATCAAGATTTCTAGTTTGAAAGTCTCAAGCACTTCCAGGTCTGTTGATCTCATAGTTTTCTATTTGAATAGTGTGAAGATATAATGTTGTTGTTTGATTTCGTAAATTAGAACAGACTAATGCTAAACAAAAGCATATATGTAGCAATTGCATAAGAATATGCAAAATATGTATTAATTATTGTCAAAATTGAAAACCCACATTCACACTCACTCAATAAATCCTAAGATCTATTTATAAATCAAATGATAAACAATGAGTACCACAACAAAGACCTTAGATTTCTCTATTATTTATTGCTTGATGTAGATTTTCTCTTAGAATTTGTGGCATAACTTAGATATCATCATGATAGTATAAAGGCTTGATGCTTGATAATTGATGATGATAGGGCTAGCTTGATGATCATAACGATAGGTGCATGATTGATAATAGATTGCATATGATACTTGATCATAAGAGTGCTAGCTAGGGAAAAATGAATTAGTCAAGGTCTTATTTATATGCCTCATGTAACATTTAAACAATGGTGGAGACTAATTATAAAAATCAGCAAATGGAAAATTTGAGAGAGGGTAGGCCCTATAAAATTAGCCACATGGATTGATGAGTTAGAAGGATAAAAGGGAGTGGTGTAAATGCATAGAGAAAAAAATAAAATATTAATTTTATTTATTTGAGGTGGGAAATTTAAATAAATTATTGGAAATTTATTTAATTATTGAAGAAGTGTTAGCTAATCAAATAATTTTAAAATTGTTTAATTGTAGTGGACCAATTGATGAATTATTTAAACTATAATTAAAATTATTTAATTAATAATAGAAGGAAAATGATAATTAATTAATTAAAAATTTATTTAATTAAAATAGAGAGAAGAATTTGTGAGAAGATGATGACAAGATTAAAATGCATTAGTCATTTGTTGATGTCGATGGGAAGATTCCCACTCTTACTAGTTGGTCCCTTAGATACCATTGTCCAAATTGACATACATCCCTTGACTTAGGTCGCTAAGCATATTATCCAATATTTTGGATTATAAGTTTGGTTCCCAATGGAATTTATGTAATACCACTATAAATATATATTTTCATCAGGTACGAATATTGATAGAAAAGATGTTATGAAGAAGGTGATTGATATCAATAACAATTTCATATAGGAAACCATACATTGAATATCCAAGTGTTCTGATCCCTTGATCACTTAACTTCATATATTATTGAAAAGCCTTGAATATATGTCTATTATTATAAATTATTTTAAATGTCATACATCTTAGTATCTAAAGAAGCACCACTACATGGGAAATGGTTTAAATATGAAGAGTATGAATGCTAAAGTCAACAAAATTAATTGCACATGGAATTGAACACTTTTCTCATAATTTTTTAAATGGTATAGAAACCACAACTCTATCAATATTAGCCCAATTAATACTCAAAATTGTAGGTTCCCAAATCTTACAACTATGTAAGATTGTTGATGGCAATTAAATTTGGTAGATATGCAATTTTGTTTTGGCATTCTCAAATTAGACTTCAGAATCACTATCTTTCAAGTATTAAGTGCAACACAAACATAACATGATCTCTATTCTACAACAAAGAGAATATTGAAGTGAGATCCAACGAAAGGACCAGCAAGGAAGTATAATGAGAAACCATTTTAAAGCTAAATTTCTTTAGTAGATTGGATTAAATACATTTTCTTTTTTTTTAGTTGTGTTAAAAATCATGGCTTTTATTCTACTCGAGCTCACTTGTAAACCATGAGTATCACAAAATAAACTCAATTTATCAAAATAGAAAGAGTAATATGCCTTCTACATGAGAATAGCAATTTAATTTAACAGTAATAAGATATTGTACATAATTTGGTAGTATAACTTTCACATATGATAGTTGGTAGTTGGAAATCCAATTTAATACTAATATATGTTGTATAAATTAGGAAATTTGATCAACACATGATTATTCACAACAACATTCAATTACAATGAAAGTTAATGGATTATTTATAATTATAAAACATAAACAATTACAAATTTTAATAAATCTGATTAATATGATTTATTCTCAATTTTAACTAGCTAGTCATCACAAGAAATTATATCCAATAAATATATAACTAACTTGTATGTAGCATGTATTAATAAAAAAGATAATCACCATTTATTTTCCAACACATTAAAATCTTACCCTTCAACAACAAAATAGATTATCAATATTTCCTCTCCATCACAAATGTCTTTTTTCTTTTCTTTCTATATTACATTTTTTTCTTCATTCTTCACATGTTTTATGAAGTCTTGACATTTGGAAGATGAATGAATTGAATTACATAGTCAATAAAATATTTGTTATTTTAAAAACAAACAAAATAAAAAACACATCTTTCAATAGATAAAACTCTTGCCTTCTTTTCCCAAAAATGTATGATGGTGTGGATGTAATAGGGACACTAATATTTTGGTACATGTACTAATGAAGCAGACAATCACCACATATTTTGCAATACATTAAAATCTTACCCTTCAACAACAAAATAGATAATCAATATTTCCTCTCCATCACAAATGTCTTTTTTTTTCTTTCTATTCTACGTTTTTTTTACCATTGAAAAGCTTCATTCTTCATGTGTTTTATAAAGTCTTGACATTTGGAAGATGAAAGAATTGAATTACATTGTCAGTAAACATTTTGTTGTTTTAAAAACAAACAAAATGAAAAATGCAATCTTCAAATAAATAAAACTCTTGCCTACTTTTCCCAAAAATGTATGATAGTGTGTCCATGTAATAGGGACACTAATATTTCCGACTAATTATTAGGATTCTTTTTGTTTATGCAAGTAAAATGTAGACTACTATACTTCTTGTTGATAAATATAGTTAAAGTTCTATTTAAATATATATTAAATTTAAAATATATATTTGATATTTTTTTAGTTAGAGGAAGTAATGAACCTAGATGATAATGATGACAAGTTTTTATTATATATACATAGTACACAATACAAATTTAAAAAAAAATCATAACAAATATTTGATCATTTTAATTATATATTCATTTTATTGATAATAAATTTACTTGATAGATTAAATACCCATTCAAAAGAAATTTACCACAAAAGACTTACACATTTACAATAGTCATGCATCAATAAATTTTGTTGCTAATTAGTTAATTGCATATGTTTAATTAAGTATGATCAACATACTTTATAAAAGTGCAAAATAAGAAAAATACTTCTTTCTACATAGAAATTGTATTTGTCAAAATATATTGACCTACTTGATGCCTCTTAATCTATCTAAAAAACTAATGGCTACTTCATCTAAGAGCTGAATGTATTTTCTTCTCCAATACCTTTTGACAATCAAGATTCCAAAAACTCCCCAAAATCCAGTAGCAAAGCTTGCCATCCACTCTACATACCAATGCCATGGAATTTCTGATTCCTCCTCTATCTCTTCGTCTAGAAGATGAGCCATGTCAATATTTGACTTCTCCCCACATTTACATGTTTTATTATCAAGTGGGAATCCACAAAGGCTAGGGTTGTTAGAGAAAAATGTAAGGTTGAAAGTTGCAAATTGGCCACCTGTTGGGATTGTTCCACAAAGCATATTGTTATATACAATAAAAGTGCTCATACTGGACAATTTTAGCATTTCATTTGGAATATTTCCATGCAACTTATTATTTGAGAGATCCAAAGACTCTAATTGCTCTAACATTCCAAAAGTGATTGGAATATCTCCTATAAGATTATTCCTTGATAAGTTCAAGGTGTGGAGACCTTGAAGGTTTCCAATTTCTAAAGGAATTCCATCATATAGTTGATTTTCAAACAAATCAATGCAAGTTATAAGTAACAAAATAGAATCATAATAAGTCAATTCTGATCCTTTGTTGATCACTTGAATCTCTTCTTTGTAATAATAGGAATGCTCACTTGCATTTGCACTTCTTACTTGTGGATGTGGATCAAGCATAATTGCCAAATTTCCTAGGTCTGATGGAATAGGACCAGTCAAATTATTATGTGAAATATCTAACACATGCAATTTGGAAAGATTGCTTAATGGATTTGGAATTTGGCCTTGGAGTTTATTTGACCTCAAAACAAGTATCATCAACTCAAAGAAGTGTGATAGCCAAAGGGGTATTTTTCCCACTAATAAATTATCACCCACATCTAAAATATGCAACCTGGAGCAATTTTGAAGACCTGATGGCAAGTTTCCTTGAAGCATATTGCCATTGAGTTGTAGTGCCACAAGATAGCTTAGTATTCCTATTTCATATGGAATCTCTCCTATCAAATTATTCTTTCCCATGTTCAATCTTTTCAAAGAAGAGCAATTAGTTAGGCTTGATGGTATTTTACCAAATAACCTATCTTTGAGAGATCCAACACCTCCAATGTTTGTAGAAGACCAATAGAAGAAGGAATGCCACCACTTAGATCATTTGCTGAAAATGACAAGAATCCAATGCTTGGTACAAGTTTGCCAATATGTGCTGGGATAACTCCTACAAATCCATTTTGTGACACATCCAATAGTTCCAAATATGGGGAAGCTATTGAAGGAATTGGAAGGAAACCATTCAATTGGTTCTTATGTAAATCTAATGTAAAAAAGGAGCTTATGTTCAAAGTGGAGGGTAGTTGGCCTTGCAAGTTATTGTATGAAAGATTCAACTCATTTAGATTGGTTAAATCTACTAGCCAAAGTGGAATGTTTCCAAAGAGATTATTTTTGGAGAGATCCAAATCATCTAATTCATATTGTGTTGAAAGGAATAGAGGGAAGATACCTTCAATACTACAAGAAGCCAAACTCAAAGAAGATAAGGAAAATGGGGGTATCCATTTTGGGTCAACCTCGGCAATCAATTTATTATAAGAGAGGTCGAGGGAAAGAAGGCTACTAGTACTTATGAAAGCATCAAGAGAAAATTGTAGGTTGTTGAAAGAAAGGTCCATCGATTTCACATGAGGGAGAAGTCCAATAGAAGTAGGAATTGTACCATTTAGTTGATTGTCTGCAAGAAATAAGGTGTCCAAGGACAAAATGTTACCTAACGAGGAAGGTATTTGGCCACTAAGTTTATTGGAGGTGAGGTCCAAATAAATCAAAGATGAAAGTTGTCCAATTGATGGTGGAATCTCTCCACTCAATGAGTTTCCATGAAGACTCAACCATTGAAGAGTAGATATGTTGCCAAGGGAAGAAGGAATGATGCCTTCCATCTTTCCCTTAACAATAATGCCTATCTCTATCTTTCCTATGTCAAGATGGATGAGGGAGGATATATTTCCAATACGGGGTGGAATACCCCCTGTTACATTGGTCTGTGATAGATCAAATATGGTTAAATGTGGCCATTTCCCGCATAATATATGATCTATATCTCCACTTAATTCCGTGTTGTAAGACAAACTAAGCTCTTGCAAATGAGGCATATTTCCCAACCATGAAGGCACTCTAGAATTGAATTCATTCCAATCTAAAATAAGATGGGAGAGGGAGGTGAGGTTTTGGATAGCATTTGGGATGTGTCCAGACAAATCGCAAAGAAAAAGGTCCAAAAAATGGAGACGATGAAGATGAGAAAGGGCTGCCCCCAATTCTAGACTTGTCATATTCAGCACCACACCTCCAAGAGACAAATATTTTAACTCCTGCAGCTTCTCTATCCACCTTAAATCAGAGCTATCCAACTCTGTGCTTGATTGCATGTAAGCTAATGAGGAGAATTTTTGGACAGTAGAAACACTTAAAAACTGCAGGCGAGAGATATTACCAAGCTGCCATGGAATTCTGCCCTGGAACTTGTTCATGTCCAAATTGATGTAAGTCAAAGCATGTAAGGAGCCAACATCCACAGGAATTTCACCTTCAAACAAATTGTGACTGATATCCAGATGTTTTAGTTTTTGGAGGCCAAAAATTCCTGCATATCAAATATTTGGTTATTTTAAAAATAAGTTGTAATCAATAAAAATAAAATAATTACTGTATAAACCAATAGAAGATATTGTTTATATTTAATTATTTATATAAATAAAGTTTCAGCTTTGAAATTCTTTTGTTTCTCTGATAAATTATAGAATTTAATCTAAAATATTGATGTCATCACCTTCTTATTAAGTCTTCTATCCATTATTTAATTAAATAATTTAATTAAGGTAAAAAAAATTATAATTATTTAATTATCTTTTTCTATCGATAATTTATTAATTAATTTCTATCTTATAATTAATAATGTAGACACCTAAAATTAATATTTGATTAATTTAAGCCTATCAACATAATTAATTAACTGATGCAAGCTTTCAAAGTGCGAGTTTTGGAGAGGTGTGCTCGCCATGCAGTCACGGAGGTGTTGGGGAGACGAGGCGGTGGCAGATCTGCCTCCCCCCAAGGATCCTTTCGGCAATCGGGCTGGACACATTCCGCAATGGGTTTTTCATGGAGGAAAATGGGTTGATGCCCTGGTTTCGTCTGCTTGCGATGGTGGGGGAAAAACATTTGAATTTCCTACTTCGGTGTATTTCAAAGGGTTTTTTTGGCGCAATGGGAATCGGGGTCATCATTTGAGGAAAAAAGGAAATTGGTAGAAGGGCGGTCAAAAGCAGATTCAACATGCTAGGGTTTATGGTAATAAGGCTCGGCTTGGCCTAGTGAGTGACTTTGCTAAATCACAGCCATTATCAAAGAGCTCGGAAGGTCAAGTGTCGAATGTTGTTTTGCCCTCAAATCCTGCTTCGTCCTCGGTTCTGTTAATTGACGCCTCAGATGTTATCTTGGGGGAAAAGGCGCATGATCTTCGAGCTTTGGCAGTTGTTATCCAGGTGTGGGGTGACTTTATTCTTCTATCAAAGCTCCATTATAAAATACATGCACATTGGTATGGTACTTTATATTTCCATGTTCTCTCTGCAAGTTCGTTTATTGTTATTTTTGATTCTGCATCTGCTAGAGATAAGGCATTGTGTGTTCCATTTTTCTGGCTTGGAAAGAATCTGATCTTTGTAGAAAGTTGGAAACCATTTCTAGCATCCTCTAGGGTTGGCCCAAAAAAAGGTTCCTACCTGGTTTAAACTTCCCTTGTTGCCATCAGAATTTGTTGAATCTGATATTTTAACTAAGATTGGGGATTCTTTTGGCAAATTTTTTTTGTCTCATTCAGAATTTGAGGATGGGGTGGTGGTTGTTAAAATTTGTGTTTTAATTTCACCTAAACTTTCTCTGCCGAAGTTTTGTAATATTCAGTCTCCTTTTGGTCTTTGGTGTCAAAATCTGTTCAAAGATTCTGGTAGTTTTGGCTATTCTTCGGTGATTATGGATTCTCCTTTGTTTTTTCATATGAAAACCATTCAATTTGGCTCGGGTGGTATTGAATCCTCTTTTGATGGGAATGTGGAGTTGTTTGTTTGGAGTAAGAATCATCTAGATGTTTCGGCTGCTAATTTAACTTACCCTATGAGGACAATTTTCTTTCCAGAAGCTTCGGCAGAGGCTCCTCATTGTTATGTTCCTTCCCCGAAGACTGGGTGCGTGAATATTTTTCTTTTGAGTAACTCTAATGATGCTTTAAATAAGGGAATGTCTTCTGGTGATTTCGAGAAAGTCTTAGGGTATGAGACACAATTTCCTGTAGGGTTGAAAATCTCAGATAATTCTGGGGATGTTGATATTGTCCCAGATGAGCAACTTATTTCTCAAGTGCAAGATATTGCCAATACAAATAAGGTTTCTCTCAACTTTGATTTAGCCAATAAGGTAATTTCTTCAATCTCGGTTGATTTGGGTAGCCTGGAACATGACTTGGCTACTTTCCCCACTACTAACTCCTTTGATGTACTTAATCTAGATAAAGCTTTGGTGACATCAGTTCTTGGGCCATCTTTGGCTCACATTCTTACAGATAGGGTAGAGGGTCGGGTGGCTTTGGTTCTTGAGGTAGAAAATAGGTTACCTGCATATACTTCTTTGGGTACAATTGGTCTTCCTTTAGTTCAAACCCCTCTTTCTCCCATATTGTCAACTCCTAGGAAAAAAGGCCGTAAACTCAACTCTGTTAAAACTAAGCTAGAAATTGATGCGAGAATTCAATCAACTCTTCTTTCCTCTTTGGAAACTTCCAGAAAGAAAAGATCCAAAAAACCCTTTAGTCCACCAGTCACAAGAGCCTTGGCGACTAAGCGAAGTCTTCATAAGACTTTTTTGGCAAACAAGGTTTCTCTGATTTCTTTGAAGGTTTCGAGGGAAGAAGATGCTTCCCCTCTGGTCCAATGAGGATTTTATCCTAGAATGTTAGGGGCTTAAATGCCCCTAACAAACGACGCTTGATTAAGTCACAAATGGACTTAATGAAGTGTGATGTGGTCATGGTACAAGAAACTAAGTTAAATCTTTCTTCTGCTGATAGGTTATTCTCTTCTTGGAAAGTATGGAATTTTTGTGCATCTCCCTCTTCAGGTGCTTCTGGAGGTCTTGCGATCCTTTGGAAAGACTCTAGTGTTCATTTCTCATTAATTGCTTCCTCATCCAACTGGATGCTTGGTTTGGTCAAAAGTAGGATATCTAATTTAAAATTTTGGCTCTTTAATGTTTATGGGTCGTCTAGGGTTTTAGAAAAAAGAAACCTTTGGGAATTTATGGTTTCCCTTGTTGCTCCGCTGCACAATGTTTTTCTAATTTTTTGGGAGGATTTTAATGCAATTACTAGCTTGAATGAAAAGGTTGGGGGAATCATCCCTAACAAGCACTCTATGTCAGACTTTTGCCACTTCATTCAGTCATTAAATTTGGTCGATTGTAAACCGCTTAATGGGACATTTACATGGACTAACATGCATAGAGACTTTTCCAAATTTCTGAAAGGTTGGATTGCTTTTTGGTTTCGGAAAACTGGTTCAATTCGGGACAGGACTTTGTTTCCTCAGTTCTCCCCTTTACTGGACCTGATCATTTTCCTATTCAGTTTACTATTTTTGAGGATAGGGCACCTCGGAAGTTACCTTTTAAGTTTGAGCCAATGTGGTTTCGGGATCAATCTTTCCTACCTTCATTAAAGCAATGGTGGTGCTCTGCCCCATTTTTTCTTGGGTCTCGGATGTTTCAACTTGTTAAGAAGCTGGGCTTCTTAAAGCAGAGGATTAAGGTTTGGAATGTATCGCATTTTAAGAATATTTTTGGAGAAAAGGCCAAGATTCAGGAAGAAATTGAACAAATTAAAAAGAGCATTATGGCTTTAGGAATGTCCTCTCTTTTGTATGATAGGTTAAATTTGTTGAACTTTCAACTGATTGAGACTTTGGCTAGGGAAGAATCTTATTGGAGGCAGAAGTCTAGAGACCTCTAGCTCTCCGAAGGGGATATAAATACTAAGTTCTTCCATTCCTCTTCTAAGCTCAAGAGGCTGCATAATTGAATTTCCTGTATTACTGACCCTAATGGGAATAGTTTGGTTGATGAGGAAGAGATTGCTTCCGAAGCCGTTAGGTTCTTTAAGTCTCTTCTTATAGCAGATCTAGTTGCGTTAGATAATGAGATTATGAATTTGATCCCGTCATTAGTATCTCAAGAAGATAATAGGATGCTTATGGCTCCCTTTACTTTGGCTGAGCTGAAAGAGATAGTCTTTTCCATGCATCGAGAGAAGGTCCTGGGCCCGGATGGGTTTACAACTCTATTCTTTCAAAAGTGTTGGGAGCTTATAGGGAATGGCATATTGTTAGCCTTGGAGGAATCTAGAAGAAATAGGTCAATTCTGAGAGAGCTTAATACTACTCTTATTTCTATCATTCTGAAGGTGGATAATCCTACTTTGTTCTCAGATTTTCATCTGATTGCCTTGTGTACTACTTTATATAAAATATTTACTAAGGCAATTTCAGTTAGGCTCTCTAAGCTCCTTCCTTAGATAGTTTCCCTGGAACAGGAGGGCTTTGTACCTGGTCGAGAAACATCTGAAGGTGCAATTGTAGCTCATGAAATTCTGCACTCCATATCTCAACAAAAGGTTCCGACTATGATACTTAAGCTAGAAATGCTTAAGGCTTATGATCGGGTTAATTGGCAGGCTCTTGGGATTGTTTTGCATCGATTGGGCTTTTCATGTTGTTGGGTTAAGTGAGTATTTTTTTGTATATCATCTACTCACTTTTTAGTTTTAGTTAATGGTTCCCCTTCAGGGTTTTTCACTTCCTCCCAACGGCTTAGGCAAGGGGATCCTTTGTCTCCTTTTCTATTTATTCTTTTGGCAGAAGCGTTAAGTAGGGCCATATCTAATGCTACATCATCTAATTTATGGTCAGGTATTAGAATAGATGGCCTCCTTTCTCTGCAATCCCATTGCTTATTTACGAATGTTACGCTTATGTTTGGGGTAGCCTCTCTAAGGGAGGCTCGAGTTATAAAGAAAATTATCTATGATTATGCAGCTTTTTCTAGACAAAGTGTTAATAACCACAAGTCCAAAGTCTTTTTTGTGAATGTCTCCCCTCTAGTTAGAGATAGACTCGACTGCTTTTGGAATTTCCAAGTAGGGACTCTCCCGTGTGTATATTTGGGCATTCTTTTTTTTCTAGGGTCGGAAAAGGCCTCCTTTTGGAATAAAATTGTTCATACTATATCCTCCCGAATTTCTTCCTGGAATCACAAGTGGCTTACGATGGCTGGTAAGATCCTTTTAATCAAGTCAATCTTGAACGCCATCCCCACATAGTTGATGTCTGTTTTGCAGGCTCCCTCCCAAGTTATTAAGAGCATTAAGGTTTCCCTTAGGTCCTTTCTTTGGAATGATAACTTGGGTGATACGACAAGGATCCCTCTCCTGGCTTGGGACAATATTTGTCGTCCCAAAGAGCTGGGGGGTGAAGGTATTTGTAATTTAGTTGCTCAGAATAAGGTTTTGGAGGCTAAATTGGTATGGAAATTATATGCTGACCCTCATAGTAAATGGGTTGCCATCATGCTTGCTAAGTATTTAATGGGTGCTTCCAGAGAAAGGATTTTTACTGCTACATCTCTTCCAAAAGGTTCGGCATTCTGGAATTTTTTGGTATCTTGTAGGATGGTTATTTTACCACATCTATCTATCCTGGGTTGTCCATAATGGGAAGAAAATCTGGTTTTGGGATGAAGTTTGGAATGGGCACCCTGCCCTTTTAGCTATCTGAGATTGGTCCCCTTTGCCCGATATTCTATCAGAGCTTTGGGGGCCTTTTGTTGCAGATTATTTGGTCATTGTTTCCACTAGTCCTTGTGTAGTTGTGAAATGGAAGATTATCCCTCCCTTGTCTATTGATAACAATCTTATACTTGCTTTTGTGGAAGAACTTCATAAAATACCCCTTGTTTTCCAAAATAAAGAGGATTCCTTAGTCTGGATTAAGAGTGTTGCTGGTTCATATTCAGTTAAAGATGGTTATAATTCTTTAGTTCAGACTTCTTCACCCCCTTGTTGGCCTACTAAGCTTTTTTGGCATCTGGCTTGTCTTCCTAAAGCAGGGTCTTTTGCTTAGTTGGCAGTCCAAGATAAAGTTCTCACTGGGATGCGTTTGGACAGACTTGGGATTACAACAGTATTCCCTTGTGTTTTTTGTGATTATTGTATGGAATCCATGGACCATCTTTTCTTGTTTTGTCCATTTGCTTCTGAGTGCCGGTATTGGCTGTTTGGCATGCTTGGCTGGTCTTCTGCGATAGGTCCCAATCTACTTTCATATTTCATGGCCTGGCCCTTGTTGTTTTCCTCTTCATTTTATTCATCCCTTTGGGTTGTGGCCCCATCACTAGTGATTTGGAATCTTTGGCTGGAAAGAATTTCTAGAATTTTCAATCATACATCTGTCACTTTGACTGATGTAATTGGTAAAATTCAAACCTCCATTAATGAGGTGGTACTTTCTTTCATCCATAAAAATTTAGATCACCTCAGGTCTTTTTCTCATTGGGATAATTGGGTTACTTGGAAATGGTCTGCTCTTCGTCTGATGCCCTCCCATGGGGTTGTATCAGGTGGTTTATCTTCCCTTGTTAAACAAAATATGGCTAGATGGACTCCTCCTCCATTCCCTTCATTCAAACTTCAGTTTGATGGGGCTTCCAAGGGGAACCCAGGAAGGTCTGGTGTTGGAGTAGTTATTTTTTATCATTCTTCGAAGATCATCAAAGCTGTGGGTAAACAAATTGGGCATGGTACCAATAATGTGGCCGAGTTCCAGGCTTTATCCTTTGGGCTTGATCTGGCTCTTTCATTAAACATTAAAGATATTGTTATTGAAGGTGATTCAATGGTGGTGTTTCAGGCGGTTGTAGCTAAGAAATGTCTATCTTGGCATCTACAATATTTCTTAGATCATATTCTTCAGCAGTTAAAATGCTTTTCCACTTTCTCTATCTCACATTGTTTTAGGGAGATCAACGTCATTGCGGATTTTCTAGCGAATAATGTTATTGTTGAGGATGTTGATTTCCTAGAGGTCTCTCCCTCGGACATTCCTGTATCTTGCATGAAGATGTTTTCTTAGTAGGTGGCCCTCCTTCTTGGAAACCTAATTCACTATCTATGCTTTGTGTGGTTCTTTCGTTAGTATATGTAGTAAAGGTGTTGGTCTTCATGACAATATCTTTGTTATTGATATCTCATGTTAGATTTTCCTCATGAAGTAGGGAGATTGTTGGGATTTCTTCTATTGGATTGAGATGCCTATTGTGTTAGTGACTTTTCATGTCTCCTTGCTTTATGTGGTTGTTACTTACCTATATGGCTATAGGGGGGATGTTGTCCTGCCTTATGGCAACATTTCTATTGTAGTCATATTTGGTAGTACCTCCGCACAAAGTATGGGGGTTGGAGGGGTATCTTTTGGATTGGATGGTGGAGTTGGTTTTCCTCGGTTGCGTGGTCGGATTTTGGTTATCTTGGTTGGTGGCATTTTGAACTTCTTTCGTAAGTTTGGAGTCTCTTTGGATTTCGGCAATCATGACATGTTAGTCAGTATCAATACAGCAAGGGTATTTCTGTTAGATCCTCTGTTTTTGGTAATCATATTTTGTTGAGATTGCTTGTTTGATGCCTTTCCATGGGGTTTTTCGTATCTTAAACATTTGGTCCTCTCTTTGTTTCATATGGCATCATGGTTGTTCTGCGATTTAGGGAGTTGTTTTAATGATTGGGGTTATTGTGAGGTAACAGCTGGCTCCATCATTGCGTGAACAACTTCTTGTTAGCAATTTTCTCTTATAATGGGAAGATAATTATGATATGGTGATCTCGTTCTCTGTCATATTGTTGATGGTGGGCAGTTATGGCATTCATTCGATCTTTGTCTTGCTTTCCATTCTAACAAAATGTTCTATTTTTTATGGAGAATTCTTGCCAAATTCGGTGGATGGTGGCTATTTTGAGGAATTGGAAAGAGCAGTTAATGTGGTATTGCAGAGGGTTTCATATTCTGTTATTACTCCTTTGGCTTTTGCTTTGGATTATTCTTTGGATCGGTCTCATCTTTCTTCCTAAGGGTCTTCAGTATCCTTCTCTGCTTCTTATCTAGATTAGTTTATGTTTTCTCACCATATTTGTGATGGCAGGATCACTTATTCTTGGTTCTCTTATGGCTCTGAGTTTTTTTCTTCTTCAAAGCTTTGGACTCTTGTGGTGTTTAGACAGGTTGGCTTGTGGGGTGATGGCACTGAATTTTGTTGGACATCCTTGGCTCCATCTTCATATGCTCTCTTCTAGACTAATTCTTATAGCTTCCTTTATATCTAATGCGGGTGGCAATGTATTGCAATGTATTTGGGGGGTTCGAAACGCCTATGGGATTTCTGTAATGGGTAGATAGGCTTATGTTCTTTTGAGCAATACTAAAGGGTTTTCTTACTAGTTCTTTCCCTTTAGTGCTCTTTGATCTAGACACACACACACACACACACACACATATATAATTTTAGTGATCTCATCCACTTTTATCAACAAAAAAAAAAACATAATTAATTGACTTAATTGTGTTATCTTTATTCCTCTCAGAATCAATTAAATCTAATTTAATTAATCCTGTCACTATTGTCCAATAATTAATTTATCAAATAAATTAATTATTCCCCTATTCTTCTAAAGTCCCCTCAAATAATTATTTCCTCTAAACCCACTCAATTAATTAATTCTAATTAATTAACATATTCATGTGATTCCTACAAATCACTTTTCCTAATCCCACTCAACCTAATTAATTCTTCTAGAATCTCTCATAATCATGATTATCATTATCCCTCAATTTTTAATTCCCACTCATGTCACATCAACATTGAGTCTCTCAAAGAAATTCAAATTTCTTTGAATTCCTCAATGCATCCTTATTTTGGAATTTTTAATTCCTCAAGTTTGAAATTCAAATTTCTCCCCCCCTTTTCCAAAGAATTTTATATTACTGTTTATTTTCCCAAGGCACCCTTGATCCATGCCTTCTATCTCAAATCAATCTCAACCCTTCATATTCAAATCAATCTTGGCCCTCCATTGGCCTCCTCCAATCTATAAATTGGAGCATATTATCCTCACAAATCATCCACTTATCATGCATTGTCATGCTACCTATTTCTTCTCTCATCCTCTTCTAATCCTCTCTCAAATCTATCAAATTCATAATCCATCACTCAAATCCAATCCTATCAAATCCATCCACTTATCTTGTTGAGCACAAGGAGAGCAATCCACTTCTCATGCATTGTCATGCTACCTATTTCTTCTCTCATCCTCTTCTAATCCTCTCTCAAATATATCAAATTCATAATCCATCACTCAAATCCAATCCTATCGAATCCATCAATCTATCTTGTTGAGCACAAAGGAGATCAATCCATATCCAAATCAATCAAAGGAGCACATCAAGTGGAGCATCATCAAAGGGCGCCTTCACTTCATCAAGCTCAATCCGAAGGAGAAGGTAAAATAGGAAGGTAAAATGATCTTTTGATGTTTTATGGTTTTCATGCTTATTTCATTGTGTTTTTGATCATTTGACTCTTCTAATCCATTTTCCCCTCTTCAAATAAATTTTAAATAATTTATATAATTTTCTCACCTCATATATATAATTAATGTTTTATTTATTTCCTCTATGCATTTACACCTTTCCTTATCCTTCCACCTCATCAATCCATGAGCATTATAGATCTCACCCTCTCTCATTTTTTCTCAACCATTGATCTTGTCATTTAATCTCCACCATTGATCAAATTTTATGTGGGTCATATAAATAAGACCTTCATTCACCTATTTTTTTCTAGCACTTTTGAGCATATATATACTCATTTAATCTCCTAGTTCATTATCAAGCATCAAAGCCTTCCTACTATCATGATGATATCAATGTTAAATGCTACAAAATCTAAGAGAAAATCTACATTAAGCATTCGAGAAAATTTCAAGTAACAATAGAGTCCTCTAAGGTTTTTGTGTTGATATTATTGCTTATTATCTGATTATCCATAGATCATGGGCTTCATTTTGTGATTGTGTAGATTGTGAGTTTGCATCTTGCATTACATTTGTTTTCACCTTATTTGATTCACATTTTCATATATTCGCACTTGTAGTTCTTCTAAAGACTATATAATTGTTATATTATTATGTGTTGAAAGCTCAATATATTTAATTGTTATACGTTTCTTAAAATTTTAACATAAATAATAAAATAAGAATCTTAAGAAAAGAAAGAATTTTTTTATTTATTTAAATCCATCTACAACAAAAGAGAAAATAATAGAAAAGTAATAATATTTTTTTATGTTTAAATCCACCAAATTAAAAATTAAAAGAGCCTAAAGAAATATATCATGGAAAGGGAAGGATGAAAAAAATAAAAAATAGTGTGAATTCACTTCTTTTACCTATAATTTTTCATTATAGCCCATGGTTGTTCATCAAATTAAAGCAATAAAATATTTTTGAACATGTCATTTAAGGATAAAAATAAGAAATGAGGAGGAAGAGACGAAAAAAGGAGGGAAAAAAAAAGAAAGAAGAAGAAGAGAGTTTCAAAGAGGTTAAAGGGAACTTCCATTCAATTAATCTTAATTTAGAGAAAGAAATTGATCTATTAGTTCATGTTATGTGGGTATATGTGTTGGAAACTTACAATTATATATGTGCAAATCTTTGATGTGAATAAAGTAGAAAATGGGAGTGAGTGGATGACAATGAATAAAGTAAAAATGGAAGTGTAATAAAATCTATGTAATTCATTGTTTTGCTATGTTCTTTAATGTTCTATTATAGTATAACATTAGAATTAGATTTGGTCTGATAATTTTGCTAATATATTTTGAATTTATTATACATTATATATAATTATTGTCAATGTGACTTTGAAACATAAATTTTGGTTTCATGAATCAGAGTTTTGTGTACATTATAGAACAATTCAAATTTATGAAATTACTTAATTAGAGTGGGTCATTCATCTATTTTTTTCTAGCACTTTTGAGCATATATATACTCATTTAATCTCCTAGTTCATTATCAAGCATCAAAGCCTTCCTACTATCATGATGATATCAATGTTAAATGCTACAAAATCTAAGAGAAAATCTACATCAAGCATTCGAGAAAATTTCAAGTAACAATAGAGTCTTCTAAGGTCTTTGTGTTGATATTATTACTTATTATTTGATTATCCATAGATCATGGGCTTCATTTTGTGATTGTGTAGATTGTGAGTTTGTATCTTGCATTATATTTGTTTTCATCTTATTTGATTCACATTTTCATACATTCGCACTTGTAGTTCTTCTAAAGACTATATAATTGTTGTATTATTATGTGTTGAAAGCTCAATATCTTTAATTATTGTATGTTTCTTAAATTTTAACATAAATAATAAAATAAGAATCTTAAGAAAAGAGAGAATTTTTTTATTTAAATCCATCTACAACAAAAGAGAATATAATAGAAAACTAATAATAATTTTTAATGTTCAAATCCATCAAATTAAAAATTAAAAGAGCTTTAAAAAATATATCATGGAAAGGGGAAATAAGTCATGGAAAGGGAAGAATGAAGAAAATAAAAAATAGTGTGAATTCACTTCTTTCAACACTAAAAAACTAGGGAAAAAAAGAGGTGAGTTTCCAAGAGGTTAAAGGGAACTTCCATCAAATTAAGATTAATATAGAGAAAGAAATTGATCTATTATTTCATGTTATGTAGGTATATGTGTTGGAAACTTACAATTATATATGTGCAAATCTTTGATGTGAATAAAGTAGAAAATGGGAGTGAGTGGATGAGAATAAATAAAGTAAAAATGGAAGTGTAATAAAATCTATGTAAGCCATTGTTTTTGCTATGTTCTTTTAAGATCTATTATATTATAGCATTAGAATTAGATTTGGTATGATAGTTGTGCTAATATATTTTGAATTTCTTACACATTATATATAATTATTATTGTCAATGTGACTTTGAAACATAACTTTTGGTCTCATGAATGAGAGTTTTTTTTTTTATATAAGTTTATGAAACTACTTAATTAGTTAATTGGATAGCATGCCAAATGCAATATAAGATCTATATATTTATTTTTGAGGGGACACAAAGAATGAGAGATTGATGGAGTAGGAGCTTACATAAAGTGTGCACCTAGTGCAACTAAAATTGTTCAATGGTGTGAGACTTATATTTGTGGTTATGAAGAAAAGAGTTGTTCAATATGTACTAAATGAGAGTTCACATAAATTTATTAAGATTTGAATTCTAAAAATTTGTGATAAGATGTTTGTGTCTATATATGTGCACACAAATTTGTTTGATGGATATAAATGTATTGATATTAAGTTTAAATTGTTATTATAGATATTAATTATTGGAATCCTTACAATTGTTAGAAAAATATTAACATTATGTGATTCTATCAAGTAATGACTAGATAAATAATAGCAACCCATTCATCAATCAAGTGAGAGAATTTGTACTTTTGTGGCTCTTATATTGAGAATATGAAAATAATCCACAATGTGAACATAATATTTATGGATATGTTATATAGGCAAATATAAAGGATATTATGTCAATGTTAGAAAAAGCACATAAATATGATTAATTACTTATACTCAAGTGATTGTGAATGTTTATTTGATCTAGTTTTTGTAAATAGTATGTAATGATTGTTTTAACATTTTTAATTCATATTTATCTTAGTTATAGATTTCATAAATTTGAATTGATATCAAAGTGTATGTGTTTGTTGGAGATACATTTTTTTATGATTGTTGAAATTAATAATTTAGGTGTTGAATATTATGGATAGTAGAATGAGCACATCCAAAAGATTAACGGATTCATTCATACTTACAAACCAACACAGATAAAAGTGGTGTTACACTTCTGAACAAAATGTTCTACTTATAACCACTTGGTCATAGCCACACAAATAAATTTAGAACATTATACAAAGAATTATTTGTGAAAAATATACATAGAAATTAAATATTAAAGATTAAGAAAAGATTTTAGAGATCCTACAAGATAGAACCCTATATGTATCAAAATTTGTGTATAATATATTTGAAAAACATATTTTATGATCTTATATTTGATTATATGTGTGATTTATTAATTTAATATATAGACATATTATTTTATTTAGATATACAAATTAAATTATATATCAATAAATTCATTGATAAATCTTTAATGTATAAGTGATTATTTATATTTCACACAATGTATTTGCATATTTAATGACAACTATTATTAAGAAGAAACATATTTTATTAAAAAATAAATCATAAATTAAAAAAAAAATTATATCTTTTTAAATTTCAAATCATGTCTTGCCTTTTAGTCAAAAAGATTTCAGCCTAAAGACTTATGCTCCCATCAAATTACTACAATTTTTTTTAAATGATATAAAATAATTCATAAAAACAGTTCTAAATCAATATAAATCTGATATATTAATTAATTAAATGTTACATTAAATATATCAATTAATTTAACATTTGATAAATCAATTGAATTTATTATTAAATCAATTGATTTGATGCCCTTTCTCCATTAAGTGGGGCTGAGAAATCAAGTGCATATTTGGTCATGGCTGACGCACTGAGATTTGACATCCTTCACAATCAATATAAATTTCAAGAGAGTTTCTTCATGGTTTGAATAATCATTATTTAATGAGAAGATTATTTCGTGAGGGTTTCTTCATGATTTCAAT
This sequence comes from Cryptomeria japonica, assembly GCF_030272615.1. NCBI lineage: Eukaryota > Viridiplantae > Streptophyta > Pinopsida > Cupressales > Cupressaceae > Cryptomeria > Cryptomeria japonica. The sequence continues at coordinate 525,445,143 of NC_081406.1, read as the reverse complement.
AATTATTATTGAATGAGATTTTGAATATTGTTTTTTAGAGTTATTTGATGATTCAAATCATTATTATTAATGAGATTTAGAATATTATTTTGTGAGAGTTTTTTATGATTTATATAATTATTATTTAATGAGATCTAGATCATTATTTTGTAAGCTTCTTTATGGCTTGAATAATCATCATTTAAAAAGATTTAAATTAGTATTTCATAAGAGTTTCTTCATGATTTGGATAATCATCATCGAATGAGACAAGGACTATTATTTCATGAGATTTTCTTTATGATTTGAATAATGACTATTGAATGATCCTTTATGATTTGAATAAGCATCATTGGATGAGACTTAGACCACTATTTCATGAGAGCTTCTTCATGATTTGAATAACCACCATTGGATGAGACTTGGACCACTATTTCATGAGAGCTTCTTCATGATTTGAATAACCACCATTGAATGACACTAAGACCACTATTTCATGAGAGTTTCTCCATGATTTGAATAATCACCACTGAATGAAATTTAGACCTAATGTGGTCTCCACAACAAACCCCCATGCTTTCACAAATTTGGGACTTTTCTAGTTAAATTTATTTTTATTTTGTCATTAGGTTTTGGACATACTTATTGTCTAGATTTGATATGAGTGTCACTTTTTTATATAATAATAAAGTAGAAATAAATAATACTGCAAATTTTAATATGATCTAAAATGATTAATCATTGAGAAAGTACACATGTTTGAAACTCTAAATGAAGTTATAAACCTTACAGTAAAACTCTAAAGTGGTGTGATATTGGACAAGATCACCAAAATATGAAGGGAATAAAATCGCTTTTACTGAAATCTAGACTAATTAAATAAATGCATTAAAACCAAAGAACATTTCCTTAGGACTCGGGAACCAAGTTTTGTTGTACAACTTGCAAGTTCTAAGTGAAAGGAAGTCGAGTAAGCATAAACAACTTCCTACACCAATCTAACATAGCAAAGGGTTGCAAAATTCTTTGAGACCCTTGTTCAATTACAAAAGCAATTATGTACAAAAATTAAAATCATATTTAAACAATTAAAATCAACAAACCATAACAAGATAATTTATGTGGGAAAACCCTTTCGAGAAAAAACCACACTCCAAAACACTCACAACTCAATTTATTATTTAGTAAATAGTTACAATACAATTTATCTGAGCTAATGCTCTTCACGAGTCTTCCAAAACAATAATTTTAGCAACATAATGGTAGCTGTTAGAACAATAATCTCTCATACAATAATAATTTACAAAGCATATACATGAGGCTTTATAAGTTAGGTGCCGAAGAAAATAATCTCCATCTTCAACAAAGAAAAAAAAACTAAAAAACACTTCATCAATGGCAAGAATTGCATCTTGTTGATCTAAATAAAAGTATCTTCTTTCTTGGGCATAAATCTCCAAGGAAATAAACTATTTTTGTAACTTAGCCTCCAAGAGAAGATAAATTAAAAAATTGCTTTATTATTTTTTCATGTTCTAAAAAAGAAAACACAAATCCTGACTCTCAAGTCTAATAGAAAGTTGTCAAATCAGTTTTTTTAATCAACAAGCAAACATTTGAATTCAACCTTCTAAAAGCAGGAAACTTGCCAAACACTTCATTTTCCATGTAGGAAGCCACCTCGACCATGAAGACCCACAAGTTGATTGGAAAAATTAGGAAACAAACAATATTAGAATAAATCAATATGCACCAAATAATTAATCAAATTAATTGTTGATGTGAGGACTCAAAGGTTGAGACACCTTAATCCCAACATTCTCCCACTTGTCGAAGACTTGTCAAGAGTCGAATGCAATTAACTACTCAAGGCCCCAAGGCCCATAGAATTAGTATACCATCTGAACTTCTCTATGCTCACTAGCTTTATTAGTGTATCCACAATATTTATCAAAGTGTCAACATTCTCTAAATTTACCTTTCCATCTTCTAGAATATCACAAACAAAATGAAATGGAACATTAATGTGCTTTGTTTTGGCATGGAAAGTGGGATTCTTTGTCATGCAAATGACACTCTTACTAACATAATAGATAGTAATCTATCTTGTGTCAAAAGCAATATCAAAACACAATCTCTTAAGCCAAATGGTTTCCTTACAGGCATGAGTAGATGCCATGTACTTTGCTTTTGCACTAGACAAAGCAACTACAACTTACCACTTACTCATCCAACTAGTAGCACTACCAAACATCATGAAAACATATCCTTTGGTGGATGTTCCTCTATCAATGTCACCTACCCAATCTGAATCCACATATCCATGAATACTAATTGATTACTGAGGTCCAGTAGGATAACCATAAAAAATAAGGAATATTTAGAAGTACGCCTTGAATATCTAAACACTCTCTTTATTGCATCTAGTGCCCCTCCCTGATTCATCTTGTCTTTTTGTATATCAAAGGAATATATTGATCTAGTTTAGTCTACTTTATGATGATTTGATGGTATCATGTTATGTGCTAACCCTATTTCATGATTGTATTAGATATGATGATGGATCTATGTTTGATCATTATTCGTGATGGATCATATTGCTTATGGGATTTTGATAACATTATGATTATGCTAACCCTACTCTATGATTATGATGAATGAGTTGATGCTACAATGTTTGTGATTGTCTTCTAATGTCTTTGTGATTAGAGACGATGCCATACCACTCAATGCGAGCACGATATGACGTTGTGATTCTCTATCACTTGCCTGATCATTTATGATGTATATGTGTTGTATATATGTTGTATTGGGTTTAGTGGTGGATGCAAGATTGCAGGTACCAGACATCGACTCCACCTATTCTCACAGGTCTGAGCGTGTCTTTATCCCAATGGAAAGTTGTTGGAGATGGCATGTGTTTCCCTCTCATACTCTAGGCTTAAGTTGATACCCTTGTCAATTAGTGTCTTGGCTTGAGTCGTTGGTCTGCGTCATGTGGTATGTTGTTCAACCTTATGTTGGGTTGCCTTGTGAGTTTGTGATTATTTATTAATTAATAATTAATTGGTTTATATAGTTTATAAATAGTAAATTAAATCAATAGATGACATTAATATTTAATTTTAATGCGCGATTGTTATTATTATTGGATAATTATTATTCATTATGTTTATTTTATGGATTTATATTTTATTGGTTATTTGGAATTGTGGAAATTAATTAATCAATTACTACATATAGCCCATTGGCGTAAATTTTATATATATATATATATATATATATATATATATATATATATATATATATATATATATATATATATATATATATATATATATATATATATATATCTACTGGGAGTTTATAATTAATTAATAATTAACTAGTGGAATTATATTAGTTGTGTATTTATGCTTATCATTACATCCATTTATTTATTTATTATTTATTTGATTATTTTATATGTATGTGGGGGGAATTTATAGTATTGAGTTTAAATTATATTGGCTAGGGCATTTATATGTATCTGTACATTAAATTATTTGTTTATTTATTTTTTGGCTCATCTATTGATTGGTTATTTATTATTTATTTATATTGGTTTTCATTTATTATTTGAGCTTTTGATTTATTGGATTATTATTTATTTATTGTTTAATTACTAGATGGGTATTTATGTTTGCCCGTATATTTATTTATTTATCTCTTTATTGATTATTTATTTGTTTATTTATTGTTGGATTATTTATTGTTTATCTGATTATTTATTGATCTGATTATTTATTTATTTAATTGCATTGTTGTTTTATTAATTTGTTATTATTGTTGGCTTGTTGATGATGTTTTTGATGTAATAGGTTGATTGATGACTTGTTTTGTGTTGTCATTGATGACAACCATGTTTTGTCAGTCATCTAAGTCACTTAGTCCAACCGGTAGTAGAAGCAATTAAAGAGTGAAACGGTAAAGAAGAATGGTGTTATGATCAAGTGACTAGTATGGGAAATCAGTGAAGAGTCAAGTGTTGTGGTTTGGAGTGAATATTTATGACAATGGCAGGAGTCTATGTCTAGATCTACATCGACAGATTCAAAGTGTGGAGTGAGTTATGATATAATGTACAGTCAATCAAGATGAACAGTTAACCGATAGAGCGGAATCACTTAAATCGGTAAAACCAGTAGATATAATGTTTTATTTTTGTTTGTGGCTGACATAGGTAAAGCGTGTTAAGTAAGATTGACCAAATACATTGAACCTAGGAAATTGTTCCAAGGTTGTTTGTTGACTTAGTAGAGTTGTTTTTAAAAGGATGAATATTGTGTGATGATGTATCAGATGAAGGATCTAGATTGAAGATTTGATTGTGCAGTAGAAGGGGAAGCTTTGTATTGATGTTTAGTCGGTGTTAGTTGCAGAACTGAAGCAGATCTTATCAGGCACAAAGGTGCTATATGCAAATCAACTACCTATTGTTTCCTAACAGTTGCAACGGTCTAAATCCCTTAATCGGGTAGGTCCTAACAGGCATGAATGTGTAAATCCCTTAACTAGGTAGCTCATTAATTTGGGTTTAAATCCTCCAGCGAGATTTCTCCTAACAAGGCAAACCTCCTAATAGAGCTCATATTGTAAATCCCTTGACCGGGTGACTCCTAATAGGGTTTGCTCTTAATCAAGCATCATTTTTGTATGACCTTAACCGGTCTAATCCTTATACTGTAGTTAGTGGATCTTGTGGGTACTAAGTCTCACCGTGGTTTTTCCCATTTAGGTTTCCACGTGAAAAACATTGTGTTATGTGGGGCATACTTTATTGGGTGTTAGCTTATGTGGTTACTTTTCTATCATGCTTGTTAAGTTTCAAATTGATTGAAGTGTTGAGTAGATTTGTGTTGTTGTTTTTGCTTGCACTGATTCGCCACCCACCCACCCCAGTGCCTTATAAGTTTATCAATTATTCATCTACTTACCCCCTTTTTTTTTTTGTTTTTTGTTTAATGGTAAGTGCTATCGTTTATGGGGATAGCACCCTATATTAATATATAAAGATTACAAATGTACTTACCCCTTGTTATGATTGGCCCTCTTGGGAGTTGTGATTGTGAGGATAGTATTATTTAATTATTTGTTTATTTATTTATATTATTTGTGGTTTTATATTTAATTGAAACATTTATTTATATTTCCTTTGATTTATTTTATGGGGTTTTAATTTATTATTATTTTTTATTATATTATTATATTCTCTTTTTACTAATATAGTAATTAAATATTGTGTTTATACTTGCCCTATTATTTTAATGGTTGAGATTTGAGAGTAAGTAAATAATATTATTGTATATTCTTACCTTGATTTTTGGAAGGGGAGGTTGGTATAGAATATTTTAATTGGCAGATATTCTTTTGTAGTTTTGAATGAGATTTTATTTATTGGCTTTGTGAGCATTTTGTGGGTGTGCTTCTGGATATCTTTTTGCAACTCTTGGATTTTAGAATTGCTTGGAGTGAGAATTGTTTGGTTGGGTTGGATTTTGGAAAGCTTGTTGGTTTGGATTTTTGCTCTTCTGTGATTGCATTAACATCACTCTACTTCCAAGTTGGAGATCTTTTCCCATTCTTGCATTTTGATTTTTGAAAAGAGATGTTTTCTTCGTCAATGCTAAAAGATTTTTTGGGGAGATTTGGGAATGAATGATTATTCTATTATCAGTAATTGGGAGTGACATTTGGGGAAATTTTTTTATATATGATTTTATGAATTTGTGTGTTGTATTGCCGGAAAAAGGCATTTGTGTATGTTGATGCATTGTGGTAATGGTTGGTTTTGTGAAGTTTATTTGTTGTTGCATACCTTGTCTTGTGTCCATTTGGATTGATTAGATTTGGAGTGGCTATGTCTATAATCTTTTATGTGCAAGTTATTGCCGATATATGTTGGAATTCTTGGATGCATTGTATTGTTGGCCTTAACAAGGATTTGATTTGGTTTCTTATTGGCTTTTAGTGACATTTGGGTCGTATTTATGCCATTGTAAGGCTCGTGCCCGAATCTAGGAAAATTTGAGTATCTTTGTATCCCATTTTTTCGTGAGTTAGTCCCCTATTACAATAGTGCTAAAATAGAGAACAATAGCGCTACTCTGGGATACAATAGCGCCAAAGTAGTGTCAGCATATTTTTGGGTTGGATTTTGGGTCCCTAAGTTGATTTCTCTACTTGGTCTTCATTCCAGAGGCTTTCTTTGTAATGTTTGATAGTTTTGGGGCACTGTGCCATTCATTTGTGATGTGTATGAATCCATTTGGGCTCTGGAAAATGGTTTTGTGCTTGTCTCGTTGAAGTTTTGATATGTTGCTCCAACAAGTTGAGTGATTCCTTGTTGTTGAGGATGGTTAATTGAAGCTCCAATGAGAGGCTATGTTGTGTCTCCCTGTGGAGGATCTTCTATTTTATTGGATTCATGTATTTCCCATATTTATGTGCATTTGACATTTTTGAGGCTCTCTTTATTGTTGCATTTCATCATTATGAGCTTACGGCTTGATCCTTGTTAAGTGGCTCTTGGTTTTATGTTGATGGCTATCTTTGAGATTCAGTTGTATCAATTTTGTAATGAATTTTGGATGCTTTCCATATTGAACTTCATGTAGTTATTATATTGTATTTTATTTTGTTTTACCCTATGGTTATGCTCCATGGTTGGGAGAGTGGGCTCTTGCATGTGTGGGCCAGGGTCTTGAGCATTAGGCCTCTAGGAGGGGGTCTAGACTTGTTGGAACCACATGAAGAGTTTTCTTGTAATTACAAGTGATAATATTAATAATTGATTAGTGGGTTTGGGTGTCTAGGAATTCACTAAACAAGATATTAATTAGTTTTGTGGCCCCACCTCATATCCCTAGAAACGTGCATGCTCAAGATGAGCTTGGGAAGATCGTTGGAGCGGTAAACCAATCTCCCTTGAATGGATCCAAGGTTAAGATGGTTCCACGTGTCTATCAAGGTGAGGCTTGGCCCCTTCTTTTGTGAGGATATCATGTGATGACACTCTTACCCCTACATGTGTCCATTATTCATATGCCTTGATTTGTTGATTATGCCTCTGGAAGTTTGGTTGCTTTTATTTAGCCATGTGATATGATTTGGTTGTTGTATTCTTATGTTGGAGTCTCATGATGTCATGTTGTATCCTATGGTTGTTAGGTGTAAGCTTAGGTCTTGAGTGTGGGTTGGAACCTTATGTCATCTCCTAGCATGGGGGTGGTTCCTATTTGGTTCCACATGATCGAGTGATTTGATGCCTTCTTCAATTGGAACATTCTTCTTCTTGGATGTTAGCATGTGAGCACTAATACATTTGGACTAGATTTTTGACCGAGGTTTCCAACGGAGAAGGTATATTGTGACCAAATTGGATTTTTTTTTTGAAAAAATGCCCGAATTTGTCGTAATTCCGACGACAATGACCATTACTTAAAAAAGAAGCAGAGGGCAATTCATTTGTGCATTGCAATCCTGCGTAGGCATCTGTGGCGACTTCAACCCCCAGTAACATCAAACCCGCATTGAAGGCATTTGTGCATTGCTTGCAATCCCATGCAGGAGGTAGATTCTTCACCTTAATTTCATGTTGCAAAAAATATACCATTCAAGAGATTCTACAACTTTTGCTTGCTTTTATACATGCTAGATATGCCTGCATTCTTGTGGGATATTGACCGATTGTGGAAGCAACTCTTGGAGTATGAGAGATTCCTTTTTTATGCAAAAGATGTTAGGAAATGAGACGTGGTGGTTAATTGCCCTAGTTAGATAAATTAATATTTCCCAAACTTATAGGACATATGGTTTTATTCCTTACTTTGAGTTGAAATTGTCTTGGGTTAGATATAACTAAAATAAGCCATTCCTTCAACTAGTTCAAAAATCGTCAAAAAGACTTCATACTACTATCTACATGTGTTTCTATCCTTAAGAAGTCTAATTTATGCAAGTGAAAAAACACCTAAGAGGTCATAGCTACTCCTTTTGACTTGGTAATATTCACGGTTTTTCTTTATCTATTTAACTTCATTCCTTGCATCTTACCCACTATCTTGTAGCATACTTTGTTTTCTTTTTTAGTGGACTGTTATGCATCTTTAAAATCATTTGACAACTTCAAGAAAGGGTTTTCCTTCTTTATTACTTGACTATATCATTTAATATGCATGGATGGTATTATCATTTAATTTTCAAGATGGACCTTATATGGATGGTCCTTGCACCTTTTCAAATTGAACTTTTGTAAAAGTCCAAATTTGGAGAGGAAATTCCTACTATTTGTGAATCCACCATTCATCTTTCAAATTTCAGGTCCAATTTCCATGAATAAGGGTTCCCAAGACCCTAGTCCTAAAAATGAGCCATGAGGAACATCATGAATAAGGGAATGAAACAAATTTATGGAAACATTGTCAAACCTAAGTACAATTAGGCATAAATAAGGCACAACCACTTAAATTGAGTCCAAACTTAGTGTATATTTTTAAAGAGATACAACTTATGATGCAATATTTAGCCCCCTCTTAGCAAGAGTATGAAATTATGCTCATTTACTCTTTGGAAAATATGGAGAAACCAAATATTCTTTCACCAAGATATTGAAGAGTCAAGATGTCTACAAGTTTGGAAAGGTGGTAGCTCCCAAGACTTATGATATTGTCAATCTACAATATTGAGATAAAAGTGAAGTACAAAGTGAGTAATATGAGTAAAATTGGTGACACACATGGAGCATGCAAAACACAAAGTTATGACATTTAGAACTAGTAAGATTCATATATTCTCACTAGGAATCATATAAAAAAGACAAGGCATAGATCTAGGACTAGTAAGATCCTTATATAGTTACTAGGAGTCATGTCAGAGACACATAAAATCATGATACCAAGTTATTAAGATCCTCTAATACTTAGTCGTAGATCGCATTCTAACAACAAATAGAGACCTAATTGTGAAAGTTTGAGGTCCATTGGGGAAAAAGTTGTCATATTGCCATGACAACTTTTGCATTTCTTATAGAAACTTCTTAAAAATATGGTTGGAAAGTTAGTTTATGGTGGTTTGAGGTTGTAACACACTTGGATGGGAATAAATAGGCCTTTAGCATGCCATTCGAGAGTTTTCCTTAATGAAATTGGGGTTTTATGTGCATTTTTTCATGCTATGTATCATATCATGCTTGATGATAGACCTTTTTTCATGCTATGTATCATATCAGGGAAGATTTTGGTGGGAAGACCAAGCGATTGGTATTTTGAAGTGGTTGATGATAGAGAGAGGGGTGAGGGGACCTTATGCAACCTTCAGAAGGGTTTGTCGATCAAAACCAAATGAAATAGATTAAATTTATATGACTGTCCTAAGGGTATTTGATTGTCACAGTCAAATTGATGCAAAATTGGCAAAGGTATGGTGGTATAAGACAATGCCCAAATAGGTATAGATGACTTTGTAAAATATAAGGGAAATACAAGGTAGGAAATGATAGATCCCCTTAAGCCTACAAACACCCCAAATGGTTCAAATGGGCCAATTATGAAACAAGACCTTCCCAAATGAAAATCATGGTTTAGAAGGTGTAATTAGGTCTATTATGAAAGGTTAAAACTAGTTTTTGCCTTCTATTCAATACCCAAATGCCCAAACCCCAATTTCCTCCTACTAGCCCTAGAGCCCCTATTAGGAGAGAAATTTAATGATAACTCTACAAACTTCCAATACACAAGACAAATAAAATAGATTTTTGGATACCCTTTTGGCTTTTCTATAACATACTCAGAGAATTTAGCAAGTTGTTTTTTAAAGTATCTGTTGTTTTTAGACTGTCCTTTATTTTCAAGCAACTAGAACGGTGGATTAACAAAGCAACTAAAATAAATATTACTTCTGGGTACTTATAACCTTAAAAAATTCTTTCTAAATATCAAATGATGAAGGAATCCACAATCAGTTTCAATTTGTGAGGCCTCTAACCCCAAAAGCCCCAAATTTTCATCAAAAAGCCCTAAAATCTAGGGTTTCTCCAATCTCCCACGTCCACTCACTCTTGGATAAAATTGGTTGTTGATTCAACTTTATATAGGTGTTTTACCAATTTTTCAAATCATAAAAACTACCCCTCATGAAGGTAGATCTCTCCAACCTTCACCCTACCGAGCCTCTTCACTAGGCTTCTCACTCCTTCAAATGGTGTTCACCTGCACTAAACCCCTCAATTGCACATTTTAGTTGTTAGAATTTATTATACATGTTATAAAATAGTCATCCCATGAGAAAAAGGGTTCAACATTCATGGAATGACCCCATGATTGAATTTTGTCAAAGCTACCAAAGGAAAATACTCAAAAAGTTATGATAGACAACCCTATAACAAAATTTCAGAATGAATAATGAACTCAAATCATCCATAGAGGTGTGGAATGTTGATAAAAGTGCTTTAAAATGTTAGGGCATGAAAAATTTTAAAATGAGCCTTCACAAAGAATAGAAAATATGAGAAATTACTCCAAAATTCTAAATTTTCATTGAGTTTCTACAACAATTCGTACTCCTTGGCATTCAATCTGCCTTAAAAAGCATGTCTATGGATTTAAATAGCCTCTCCAAGTTTTTTCAACCACCATATAGTTGGTTACAAAGTTTATTTAACACTAAAACAATTAAAACTTGCTTTTCCCTCCTAATTCTTCCTAACCGTTGGAACTTGAAAATTTGAATTTTACATTTTTTGCAAATGCTTGAAATTTTTTTGAATAAAAACTACAATTATTGGATTTTCAGCCTTATTGGAGTATTTGATGAATCTAAACCCTCCTAAATCTATTTTTGGGTGTTTTGACCCAATATCCAACATTTGACAACATTTTACAACTTTCAGGACAATTTGACAGCTTTTACATTTTTTTAGTTTCAAAAGCCATTATTGGATTTAGGATCTCATAATTGATTTTATTGAATTTGTTTGATGTTGGAAACTCCTCCTTGGTCTCAAAGGTCTTCAAATTTGAATTTTTTTGCCTTGGTGCACCTGCACCACAAATACCTTGTTGTAGTTTCAAAGGGTGGAAAAAGAATAAGCATTTTATTTACCATCCTAATACACCATCCATCATAACAATTATTACCAATATTGATGTGTGCGTTGCAAACAAAGTTCTAGAGGAAGGCTCTTTCTATTGTAATACCAAGTGAGTGTTCATAGACCTTCTGTAGGGTCCTCCTAGCCTAGAGTTAGGAGTTCGAAGCCTACATACATTGATTTGGCCTTGTGGCCATCAATGAGTGCTCACCCAATAGGACAAGTCTTGAGACTGACAATTTTGGAAGTGTGGCATTGTTGAGAGCCAACACTTATGTGTGAACCCCATCTTCACATATTATGATTAGTTGCCATATTGATACTTGACCCTATCCGCATGGTGTTGGCTCAATTCATATTAGTGTGTTTTGTTGAAGAAACATGATCTGAGAAGTTTGATGTAGAGGCAAGGGTAGAACTCAGTATTTCATATTAGGAAAGCAACCACATTGATTAGGCAAGTCAGATAAGGTCTCTCCAATGTTTAGGATATTGAATTCATATTAGACACTCATGGATTACCCCAATTAGACATCAGTCAACTTAATATCTTATACAAGGATTGCATACCATAAAGCCATTAGATGTGTTTTGAGATGAAAAAGAAGAGTTAAATGGTTTTGGTTCAATGATGATAATTTCTATTTTCAAGTAATTTGATTCGATATATTATGTTGAAACGTGATTTCATAACTAACATTTCAACTTCTATATAACTAGTTCTATAGCCCGATTTTCTTGCCTGTGAAGAAAGACCATGTTAGACAATATCAACGAACAACAAAATAAGGAGACAATTGCTAGATTGTGGTCTAACTTGAAAAGAAAAGGTGATGGAAAATGTTATTGTCCGTGCAAAATTTGTAAGGGGTTAAAGACTCGAAGAATTCTAATCAAACCAACGAAGAAACATTGTAGGCTGCATGGTCACATTGAAGGTGGACATGATTATCATCCATTGGTAAGTTTTTCATTATATCGTTTTAAGAAAGCAATGATAACAATGTGCATGTCATTGAAATGCAGCCCGCTAATCATGAAACACCACCTACACATGAAGGTCCGGATGTGCATCCCAATAGTGGAGGTATTCATTTGCTATTCAAATTTATTTATTTAGCTATTAATAAAATTAAACATCTTAATTTGTAATTAGAGTAGTAATTAATGTAACCTTTTTTGTTGATATTTTAGAGCATGTAGTCGGTGGTGAGCAAGTGGAGCATGATCTAGGTACACAACATCAGGAACATGATGCTCCCCACTCAGGTAAAGAGGACCACTATTATTGCTTTAAACAAATATAATTGCAATTGGTGTTCAACATTAATGTAACCTTTAGTATTTCAACTCCAAATGATCTAGAGGGTGTTCAGCATGTTGAGGTTGAGGCTACACAAAATGATGTGGCCCCATCAGGTAAAGAGCACAACAATTATGTTCTCTAAATTAATGAAATACTTATAACAATAATAATTTTGTTTTCTGAATTTATCCCATTTCTTTGTTATTGCAGAGGATCCCCCTTCGCTTCAATGTCCTCGTCCTCAGTATAGGACTAGGCATACATCGAGATCACGAGCAGTTGGCGAAACATCTGCAGAGGGGGGAAATGATGAAGAAACCGATGTTCCACTTAGTCTTTTCATAGCTTCAAAGAAAAAACAAAAAAAGAAATGATTGTAATCTAACTTATTTGATAATGACTGATTTTTATGTGTTAGTGAATGTAATTATGTGATAATTAATGGTTATGGATGATATGTATTAATTAATATTGATGAATGTTGCATGTTAATTAATGTTAATCAATGTTATGTGTTAATGAGTGTTATGTGATATTAATGAATGAATGTTATATTTTATTAATGGTAGAAAGAATGAATGAATGTTATAAGATGTTAACGGGGAATTTAGAGTGATGTTAGGGGGGGGGAGGGGCCAAATGAGCTTCCACCTTCATGTGGTTGGCCCTGTTAAGTAGAGAATATTAAACTATTCTCGAAACCAAGCGAAGCTCAACAAGATAACACACTTTTCAATATTTCATTATGTTGCACAGTTAATCTTATTGAAAAATATATATTGAATCTTAATTGCAGGGTCCAACAGAGCCAACACAAACAACAACACCACAAGTTGTTGGGTATAATGAACTCCCATATTGTCTTGTCTATACACAAACAATATGAGTTACCTCTAGTGTTGATATCAAAGGCGGGATTGCAAAAGTTATGAATATGCCTCATCCTTGTAAGTCATGAATATTGCTCTTTAGTTGATTAAAATCATTTCAGTGAATGCAAATCTTGATTATTATAAAGTGATATCTGCACTATCAATTCCAAATTGAAACCCTTTCAGTGCATGCATGTCATTTGCCAAAATGCCATCTCAAAAGTATCAACAAACAAACATTGGCATTCACAAAATCAAGAAAGACAAACTGAAAATTAGCAGTAGAGCATTCAAGTAAACTGTTTGTCAAGAAGCATAGTTGAAAAGGTGCAAAAGAAATTGGTTTCAAAATAGGGGTAGACCATTACAAATTGGAAACTTGGCATCACTTCTCTTCTTACTTCTCCTCAACCCTCTTGTTGTGCACTCTCACTTTTTCACCTGGCACCTGCAACTCTCACTCTCACATTCACAGTTGTCAGCTTCTTGCTCTTTGTTTTTGTGAGTTGAAACAAAAATAGGAGGCAGTTTTATAAAGTTGGTGGGGTTGGGGTGGGGCCCATAGGCTGTGACAGTTTGACCTTGGGCATGGAGTTTGAAAAAAAGTTCTGATTTTTTTTTAAATCACTTATGGGTTGTTTGGCCAAGGGAGATGCTTAGATGTCCCTGAGATGGTCAGGAGGCTCTTGGGAGTCCCTCAAACATCTCAAGGATGTCCTAGAGATGTCTCAAAGATGATGGCATTGGATTGCACAGGGGTGGCAGGGGGGCGTCCCATCCAAGTCCTGTATTTTGAAGGTGTCCCCATTTCAAAAACAAATAGTTTTAGGGGAGGAAATGTCCTTGTGGAACACTAGCTCCAATACATACGTCTTGGTATGATTTTCTAAATAAGACACCAGAATTCATAAAAGAATATCTTTAGAATCTATATTAATCAATAAAAGATGTTTCTAATTCAATGTATGTACCAAACCCTATTACCAACAATATAACAGCCCTAGCCTACAAATTGGACTGGTTAATTTTCTTCAATCAAACAAACATGTAATCACTCCATAAACTAGGTACATTAAGCACACATCAAATTATAAAATAACTAATTGTGATACATCAATATGTGAATGTTTGATGACCTAGATATTAGGATTGTAAAATACTGTATCGTATCTTAATTCCTAAAATAACCCTTTTTGTGTGATGTGTGAAGTACAATACACAACTAGGAATTATGCTGAGTCAAATGCAAAATTAGTACTAACCATGGAAGCTGAGGATAAATCATGAACAACATATCTGAAGCAACACAGGAATGACTCAAGTGCAGATTAATGCTATGAAATAAAGTAGAAAACAATGCAAAATTAGGTAAGAAACTAGGTGACAATAAACCATGAACAACTTGAAATAATCTATAATTAATGATCTATGTGATCCATCAACCTGTGACTATGAAACGTAATATGCAAACAGTAAACTTGTGGACCATTAAGAACAAGAAGAAACTTGTTAAGAGATCTACCATTTCTTGTCAATCAATCATCAAAGAACTTGTGATCTGCAATGCACCATGTATGTCGTATACCATATCTATATACAAACATTTTGTATCTAGTAAACTACATTTATTGATTCATTGAACTTGTTTTCCTTGGATCCAAACACCATGGAAACATAACCATTAATCCTAATAACCTGTGAACCATGGAGTGCAAACTAAATGGAATCATGTCTAAAATTTTGGTTAAAACAATCTAGGGAAAATAGTGGGATTCCAATTATCCATCTCAAAACACCATCATTGAAACCTCCATGTTCAATATACAGAAAAAACTATGTTTTTTAAACCATTTCAGCACAGTTTATATCCCTATCATTTATCACTATTTCTTTTTGACAGATTGCTGCTTTTTTATAGTGGCAGTGTTGTAGTATTGATTAATGTGCTACATCATAATGTGATCAACTTAAAAGAAGTACTAAATTTTACCTGATATTTCTTTTAAATTGAGGGGTGAATGAGCTATATCCTCTAAACCAAGCATTATTTTATCATATTTATTGTCAGCATTCCTTCAATACCTGTTTGTGAATTTTTAGGGTGGCATGATTAGCATCTTCCCCTTTGTACAAAATTATTGATTACATGAAATGGATTTTTTATGTCATTTTGCAATATACCATGGTTGTATATATTTATACGTAAAGTTATGAATCCAAAATTGTCAAATAGATGTTACATAGATAACAATCTTTCCTTCTTGATATTTATTAGAGACAATAGAAAAGTTTCCATTGTCCTTTAATTCTCGTATACATTACTTGAACCCAGTCTATGTGTCTTTATGGTCGAAGTCATGGAATTTCAGCAATTTAATTCTTAGTATATAGCAATAACCTATTAGCAAGCTCACTCTAGTGAAGACAAATTTGAAAGAATTTATAAAACAACAGTTGTCAATGACATATACTGACGCTTGAGTTTTATGTTTCTTTTGTTATAGGCTCCTTTGATGTAAGGGATAAAGAGGATCGATGGATACGAAGATAGGTTAAGAAGGGGGATATGATTATCCTCCTAGGAGGAATCTATCATCGATTTACCCTCGACACAAACAACTACATTAATGTAAATGCTCTTTTATCTCAAGGACACTCACCATAAATCATTTCTTATATGAACTAGAGGATATTATTATTGTTTCTTTGAATTTTATCGCAGATCCTGAGGCTTTTCCAGGGCGAGCCAGTCTAGACAACATACAATCCTCCTTGTGAGGAGCATCCTGCTAGGTAAGAACCCTAATACTTATAAGACCAAGATGATAATTTCAATTTGATTATTTTCAAGAAAACTTGAACATTCTAGTTTTACATATAAAAATGACATATTTTTTGTGATGGCATGTTCCAATATGTATTTTCTTTTGATAGATTGGTTGTAGGTTCTAGAGAGGACCCACTTCCAAACAGATAAGTTGTTATAAATAGGCTATTGGTGAAGAATAATTGAAGAAAATCAATGAAAAACCACATCAACAATAACCAACACAGTCAGAAACATTAATCTAAAGATTCTTTTTAGCCCTCACCTTTCTTGACAACTTATTTATCTTTTGACAGCACCAAACTACTTCAGAAGTATCTTCTTACTCAAAGAAAAAATGTGATAAAAAACAATTTTCCAATCACTCGCATCAACATCAACCATGCCAGAATTTGATGTTGCAAGATCCAAGATGGATATTGCATAACATAGAGAAGACATCATTTGAAGGAAACAGGAACCCAGTGAAGACATTAAGAGGGCATGAAGGCACAACCAAGGGCCATTGAGTAGAAGGCAAAGGAAAAATCTTGGAAACAAGAGGAAGAGCACTTGGAGAAGAAGGTAGGGAAAATAGCAGTCTGACCAATAGAGAAGTTGAACTCTGAGGGCAAACTACCAGAGATAGCAAGAAACTCTCCAGCCAAAGCAGGGGAGACAAAACCAAGAATCTCTTCTTAGGGAGGAGCTCTAGACCCCAAAACTGAAGAAAGAAACAAAGCTAAAGTAAGTGAATTGGATAACAACAAGAATGTAAAGTGCACCCCTGATTTACTAACCAAAATGCTCAAAATTAAATGAAAATATTTAATGAATACACAAAACTATATACATATGCAGGCCCACCATGGTTGAGATGGTCCAACTCCCTAGTCTCACTCTAGGACTAAGCTCATGCCATATCTAAATGAAAGACATCTCAAATACATCATCGGTGGAAAGCTGCAAAATGCCATTTTGATACATAAGCAAGACATACACAATTGGGCACAATCACCAAGAGAAGGGTAAAAAGTGTGTTTGAGATCATTGTCCTAATTGTGGTGTGGTCACGAAGAGATCACCGTAAATTTGTCAACCTTTCCTTCATTTAAACCAAGTAAACCCTTATGACTTGGTTTAAATGAAGGAAAGGTTGACAAATTTACGGCGATCTCTTCGTGACCACACCACAATTAGGACAATGATCTCAAACACACTTTTTACCGTTCTCTTGGTGATTGTGCCCAATTGTGTATGTCTTGCTTATGTATGAAAATGGCATTTTGCAGCTTTCCACCGACGATGTATTTGAGATGTCTTTCATTTAGATATGGCATGAGCTTAGTCATAGAGTGAGACTAGGGAGTTGGACCATCTCAACTATGGTGCACCTGATCATATTATCTTGAAACCATGTGCCTCATATTAGCCTCAAACCTATGCCCCCTACTGGTAGGTGGTGGGGATAGAATATCATTCGCTGTACATATCAATGACTGGAAAATAATAAAAACAAATTCATAAAAATATTATCATCGTCAGAATTACGACGAATACCAAGCTTTCCATCGACGATGAAATCGGCAGATATACAACGTTCTTGTTAGTGAAATGTTCTGGAGTCGTCGCACTTCCGACTCAAACCACACAAACATCGGACGAGGATGTTGTATGTGCGACGACACTTCGTAGTCAGACGGTCGTCGATGCCTCTGAATGGACCGACGACACAAGCGTCAAAAAAATAGCATCACTATCGGTGCGAAGTTCCAAATTGTCGTCGGCTTTGCGACGAAATCTACTGAAGCATTCGACAGGGATGTTGCATGTCCGATGACTTTTTTGACCAAAAGAGCGATCATGCCCACCGTTAGCAGAGTCCATGGGATTGTTGTATTTTCAATGGTCAGGGCATCGTTGACAAATCTGACGATAAGTTTTCGACAGCTACTTTTGTCGGCACTCCAACGAAAATTAGTTGCAAATCCGACAATCAACCGTTGGAAATTAGCTCTAAATGTACTAGTGGAGGATTGGATTCTTGGATTCTTCATTATGTGGATATTCTTTGGAGCTGATTTCTATGTACTTGGAATAGAAAACATTGTATCATGATGATTTGTATTTGTAGAAGAGATTATGTGCCCCTAATTTATGTATCTTCGTGTATTTGTTGATGTAATTGAAAAGGGAATATGATGTAGTAGTTTAGGAGGAGTTCTCATTGTACATTCATTGATGTATTGGGTATTCATTATGTAATGTTAGATTTTGAGTTCCATGTGGAAAAGGTAGAGTTAGTATTTATACATTTGTATTGCATTAAAATTGTAAGATGGAATTGTATGTATAATCTTATGGAAATTAAGGTGGAAGAATAGTGGTTGATGTTATAATTCTTGTTTAAGGATTGGAAATTATCTAGATGAAATGGATTATGTTGCTTAGGTAAATGAGCTAGTTAACTTAGAGATATGTAATGAAATTTAAAGGATAATCTAGTCTTATTGAAGAGAATGATTATATAATCTTTGATGCTTTTATGATGAATGAGAGAATGGATATTAGGAGTATTTGATTTGGTAGTTCTAAAAGAATCTAAAGAGTATGTTATTTGATTAAGTTATGCATATGTGTTAAGGATTTATCATAGTTGTATGGAAAGTAAATGAATAGATGGATAATAGAATATTATGTTCTAAGATGAGTATGTGATGAGTTAAGATTTTTTCAAGTAGTGACGTTGAGATACCCTAGGGAATGGATTTGCATTGCATGGGTTTATATAGAGTTATGTTAATGGTTAAATGGTTATTCCTCTTGCGTAATATGGTTATATTTTTATGTTATTTTTTATTTATATATTCATGTATATAGTTAACAATGAATTGATGAATAATGGTAGTAACGTTGCATTAATAAATACTAGTAATAGCGTAGTTGTAGTGGTTATCTTAAAAGAAAAGAAAAATTATCTCTTTTTGTTAGAAGATTTTGGTTTATTTCTCTAGGGTATTTTGGCGGATATTACATCTGGTATCAGAGCCTGTGTTGCAAACACTGGGATCTATGGTTAAGGTTGTTTATCTTGGCCTTGCATGGTGTTCTATAATGTTCCCTTTGCTTGAGTTTTTCTTTGAGATTTGTGAAGGAAAATATCATTGGAACTTAGTAGATCTTATATGTTTATGCTTTGTGTTACTCCCTAGTCTCTTCTAGAAATCATACTTGTGTGAAATATGTGTATTTATTTCTTATGCATGTCTCCTGGATGTGAGTGACATATATATGATTATATGTGGTCTTGCTTTCTTTGTAATTTCTAGTGCTTACATGAGTATTAGAGGTTGTTTTCCCTATATAAAAGATTATGCTATAGAATGAGAGAAAATTATGTGTGTTCCCTTAACATGCAACTTAAGGGATCACAGTTAGCCTATAGCCAAAGGAGATCTTGCCTTGTTGTTTGCGTGGAAGGTTTCAAAGGATTATCAATCGGAACATGGTTGTACAGAAGTAGTGTTTTTGTCTTAACATATAAATGCAAGGAAGGATTGTAGGTGTCTATAAAATGATGAAGTTATGCTTAATAAATCTAGATGAATGAACTATTGCACATCCTTGATTTGTTATTGTCATTTGAATAAAGAGTCCAGTTCAAATTGGGACTCATGGTAGAGATAGTTGTTATTTTAGTTTCCCTTTGGAATAAGTCATCCTCATCATTAGGGAGGATTGACACATGTCTTATTCATTTTTGGAGATGTAATTGTTCCACTCTCATAGACTATTTATAAAAGATAGTTCTACCTGAGTTAATCTCTTCTTTAGTTTTATCTTTAGTTGTTGAACACACATATCTAATACAAATTAGATTTTCACCTAGATTTTTTTGAATATTATTGTCACTATTATTATGCATCAATTAGTATGAATAAAGTGGATGATAATTACATTTTGAGTTAAAAGTATTGTTATCTCTCGAGGTTTCATTTCTTCAAGCAAGGGCCACTTGAGGTAGTGTAACTCTCTTTCTTTCTTTCTTTTTTAGTTAGTTTCATTGATGTAAATAATTGCTTAGATCATCATTACTCTTCTAGAATATTTTTTATGCTTTATTCATTTTGTGTGTTTTGTCAACATATTTAATGTTTAAAGAGTCTAGGTTGTAGTCAAGTTGTTATATAGTTTACCCGTAGCCATTTTTGTCACTTATCAATTTAACCACAACAACTACTTTACAGATAGAATTTGTGTTCCAATATTGTTTATGCTTTCATTAGTAATGTCCTAAATTGTACTTGCTTACAATTTTGTCCTCACCTAAGCCCCACTTTGGCGTTCTGGCTTCTGATGCCTAATTGCAGTATTGATTATTCTCACACCTTATTCCAATCTTGCATTTTCAGCATCTGTCTAGTTTCATCCCCGTTATGGAGTCTTGATTTTCAATACCAAGGTGTCATACACCCTGGTACTCCTAATCAAGCCCTAAATTGGGGCCTCACAATAGTCATCTCAAATGAGTGATAAATTTGATCGTGTGTCGGCCTATTCTAAAAATTCAAAATTTTTTTTAGGAAGACGCGTATAAAAGGAGGTCTACCCCTCTCATTCGAAATCCTAAGCTAAGTTAATCAATTTTATATGATCTCGGTTACACTTTGGCAAAATTCAAGTGAGCAAGAAATCATCCATTAATCAAGCATTGCAACAAAACTGAAGTCAAGATAGAATATTGAAGATGGCATCCATGATCAATGTTTTATGATGACATCCTACCTGAAACCCTAAAACCTTTGTGTGAAGGTCAAAAAGAAATTCATGAAGGTATACATTATTGTATTAAGCATTTTCATCCTTTCCCTCAAAATGAAAGTATTTCATTACAATCTTTCATTACATTTATCAATTCAATTTCATAATTTTTGAAAACTAGCGCTTGACCTAAGGCAAACCCCTATTCCAAGCACCTTTCTCTCTCTTTTTGTGTCCAGGAAATAGGTGTATGAGTTGTAATTTGGGAATCTGGTAGTGTCAACAATGACAAACAAGTTCAACTTTTGATGATAAATTTTTTGGAGGACTACGGTGGATCTGTGCTACCTAGTCCCGAAAAATCAAACCGGACTTCTAAGAACAAGTTCTAAACATCTTATTTTGCCCATATCTTAGTTAATGGTTCTATGTGACATCTGTAGCTTACTGTTTCTATCAATTTACTTATATCGTTCATGGTTTTACCCTAATTTCATAATTACATTCCAAATTCAACCAAGAAAGAGGATAATCAATACAAACCATTTGAATCCAATCAGAATATTAGACCTTTCCCAATTGGGATTGAGCTTGGATCCATTGGGCTCGACCCTCTTTCAATGTAATGGTATTAATTGGGTTATTTAGTAGATTTAATTGTTAAAACCCTAATTCCAAATTTTCCACAAATTACATTTTGGTGAGTGCGACATCCTTCATGCTTAATTCTGATTTCTTGTCTCGGATTTGATTTTGTATTCATTTTAAAATTCAAATTTTCACTCATAGTTGTTATTTTCAATTGAATTACATAAATTTAGAGGTTAAATTAATAAAAACCCTAATTTATTATTCTAAAATTAACTTGTTGGTTGCATAGTTTTCAAGTGTATATTAAGATATGATTATTATGACATATTACATATGTTATGATTTAAAGGCATTTATTGTTCAAAATCACCTGACAAATTTCTTAATTAATTGGTTAATCAATCATTGTTACAACTTATTGCATTGCTTAATCATATTTTTCAATTTTTGCATTCAAAATTCTCTCCTTTGTGAATGAGTTTTGTTATCATTATTCGTACATATAATATTCTCGTGAGAAGAAGTTGTAGAATTAAGGCTTCCCAAGATTTAACCACAAAGGATATGGAGCCTCAATTGGACCACTTGTTCCATGATAATGTTGGTGCTTCCTTTAATCCAATAAAAGATATCATTTATCCCCATTCTCCTCATATTTCTCATGATTTAGATGAATCACTAACTAGGATTACTATTGACCAAATGGAGAATATTGACAATGAATTTAAAAATATTCAACAATGGATGAGTCAACAATACCCAATAAGTGAGGCAATCCCTTTGCTTGAAGGATTAAAAATGATGGTGCAAAGTGATAAAATTGGTGTTGATTTGTTGCGTGGTATTGCTCATATTGTTTACACTAATATCATTCCAATCAAAAGTTGTGTCAAAGTCCTTGGTTACTCTCAACCCACTATTCAAGTTAATCTTTCCATTCCTATGTCTACATCCTTTTGTAGTGTGCCTACATTTACATCTTCTATCATGGATACTTCCACACAAAATGTTAATCCTACACATGTTAGCCATGGGGAAAATCCTGTCAATCAATATTCTTACATAGCTCCTTTTGTGATTCTTCCTTTTGTATCCCAATCATCTCCCATACCCACATACCACAATGTTCCACCTCCTTATTCTCAACCTCCACCTACATATAACAATGTTACTCCTCCATCACAATCCAACATGTCCACTTTCAATCCATCCACCAAAGAAACCATCAATAACTTAGCCCAAACTATTCATCCCTACAACATCAATTGGCTTCCATCACTCAATCCAAATTCAATGTTCCCACATTTGATGTAGCAAGCCCATTATCTGATGACATTGTTTGTGGAGTTCCACCTAAACATATATATATAAGTCCCCAATTGGAGTTGCATAATGGAAAAGGTGACCCCTTGACTCATGTGAAGACATTTCACACTTTGTGTAGTGATTCTTCTTATGACCAAAGACTTATGGCTAAATTGTTTACTAGAACCTTTAGGGATAAATATTTGCAATGGTATTGTTTTGTCACCTTATTCTATTAATTCATTTCAACAACTAGATAATGCTTTCATTCAATAATTTCATAATAATATTGATCCTAAAATTACTTTGATTTATTTGATTCATTGTAAGCAAGGAGTCAAAGAAAAAGTGACTGATTTTATTGGTAGATATAAATATTTGCACTCTCAAATTTCTTATCAAGTGCATGATCATGATGGTCAAAGAATTTTTATTGCTAATTTACAAAAAAAACATTAGAGATAATCTTTTATCTTCTACGTTTACTTCCTTTATGCAATTGTGTGCAGTTCTTCAAAATTATCAGCTTCAAGTGATTCAATTTGAATCATCCTCTTCAATGGCTTTGGTTGGTAAGAATGACGGTGCTCAACAATCATTTGTGAAGTTTAAACCCAACAAAGGTTACATCAAGATAAATGGCAACATTTACACTCAAGTTTCAGCCATGACATAAAGTGTGGCCCCTTTATCCAAACACTTTAGGAAAGAATTAAAACCTCTTTTTGACTCTTTGCATAGTATAATGTTGAGGTTGATAAATGATAATGGGTTGAAACTTCCTCCCATCAAGCCAATTGATACTTCTAAACCATTTCCACCTTACCATGATCCCAAATCATTTTGTCAATATCATCGTTAACCTAGTCATGGTATTGAGAAATGTTATACATTGAGTAAAATTCAAGACTTCATTGATAATAGTAGTATATTTGTAGCTGGTGTGAATGGAAAGAGAAACAAGTATGTATCTCCCCCTAATAAAAACCTCCAAATATTCACCAATCCTTTTCCTTCTCACTCTACTAATGTTCTTAAGTTTGAGTCTCTTGCCTTTTATCTTGATGATCTTGGTATGGAATCTAACAATGTTGTGAATCTTGTGGACAAACCTACACCTCCTAGAGATCTATGCATTACTTTTGAACCTAGTGAGACTATTGTTGTACCTAATATCCCATTGTATATCACTAAAAATATCAAAGAGAAACTCTCACCAGGGGTGCTCATTGATCTAGTGTGTATGGTAAATGTGGTTACTGAAGAGTATTTTTATATTTTACAATTTCGTCGAGTTGCATATGATAAATCTGATGTTGTGGTAAAGGTGTATAATAGTTTCTCT
Organism: Cryptomeria japonica; assembly: GCF_030272615.1. Taxonomy (NCBI): domain Eukaryota; kingdom Viridiplantae; phylum Streptophyta; class Pinopsida; order Cupressales; family Cupressaceae; genus Cryptomeria; species Cryptomeria japonica. The sequence goes on along the minus strand of NC_081406.1, from coordinate 525,421,050 downwards.
TGCCCTACTATTGGTTCTGTAAATTTCCTTGTTGAGGTTGGTACTAAGTTTTTAGATGTCACTTTTGTTATTATCACTACATCGGATCAGTTTTGTGTGAAGTTGGGACATCCTTGGCTCTCTTTCGTGAAAGTTATTCCTTCTACAATCCATAAATGTTTGAAATTCTCTCATAATGACACTATCATAACAATTAATCATATCCTTTACCAACCCACAACAAAGAGTGGTAATTTCTCCCTTGATTACTTTTGGCCTAAACAACTTGAACCTCTTAAACCTAAAGTGACAACATTTTCTTATCTTATCAAAAGTAGAAAAATGGGATGATCATGTCCTTGAGTAAGCCTCGAGATCCTATACCTATGGATATTCATCCTCCTCATAATGGACTTGGTATTATTCCTACTTCTTCTATTCCTCCTATATATGCCTTGGTCCCACCTCCTACATCTTACAAAGGAAAGCACTTGCCATCTTATACATCTCAACCTAGTAGTGCTTCTCCCTTTCCTCCTCCTTTAAGAGAACAAAAGAAGCCTATGTCCATTGATCATCAACCTTTGCAAGTCTTGGCTAAAACTAAAAAGAGCTATTGTGCGAGATAATACCAATAACTACATAGTTCTTAGGCCCGTGAGCTTACTTCCCAAACCACTTCCTCCCTAAAAACATCAAATGTTGATTTGATCCCATTTCTCCACCCTTTGCCTAACCCTAGGGAGGAAGTTAAACTTAAATCACCAAGATTAAAATGCTGAAGAAAAATGATTGTTCAAGTTCTTTATGCATTAGAGATCCTATTTTTATTAATCTAGATGAAAATATGGATGATGATGTTTATGCTAACAATATTGATTCTAATGATATGTATGATCTTATTGAAGTTAATCATGATTTATCTTCACATTTTTCAAAAGCATTAACCCTAGCTTCTAGCGATAAACAAAGTGACTCATCATTAGAGCATGGTCCTTATTTAGAACTAGTAGTAGCTCCATATGTTGTGCTTGAAGTGGCTCCTCTTGCATCTTATCCACCATACCTAAATGATGTTCAACAAGATTGGGAGGCAGATGATTTGCTTGATTATCTTCATTCTTGATGTGGATCCTCTCTTGTGTGTATGCTTGTTCATAATGTGCTTCTCCTATGATGTTCTGCCTGATATAATTTTTTGTAATGTTAGGTTTTCTTTAGATGACCCTTGTTACTCTATTGGTACAAGGTAATAAAGAGGATGAATATGTTGTGACATTCTTCTATTTATATCTCTTTTCTTCTAGATGGTGTCTCTTATGTTGTCTACTTGAGAACAATGCAAAGCATTAGATCTCTTTTTGGTATCTTCCATGTTGACTCAAAAAGACACATGTTCTTCTGCTTCCATTGTGTTTGTAGTTTCACTACCTTTGGGAGATGAGGTCATTTTACAACAAATATCCTTGATATACATTAATTATCATAAGAGAATACTCACCCAAGAGTTAGTGGATCTCTTATGTGCTTTTTCTTATATGTTTTGTGACCATTATCTTTTGATTTGTCCTTTCTTTGGGGCATCTCATTATGGTAATGTGCTTGTATTTTGGATGCATGCTACCTTAAAGAAATTTCTCTTGATAACTTGTATGCAATCACTTTAACATGGGGAATCCACTCTTCTCAATGTCACACTTTATGCACACACCAAGACATGTTTTTGATACTCAAGTTACTTTGCAAAGAAAGCCTTTTTCTTTGTAATTTGGTATTTTTCTTTTTCATGACTCATAGTAAATCAATCTTACTAGGCTAGTGCAGTCATGTGTTCTCTCTTCTTCTCATGTCTTATGTTTTCCCTTATATCTCAATATTTGAGTAGTGAGATCCTAAAGTCCCTAGGGGCTTAGTGTGTCTTGTCTCTTTGATATATTGGTGAAAATTTTTCAATGCAACTTTGTGTTTACCATGAGTATGCTTAGTCGCATACTCCCGCTAAAGTGGATGCTAAATGTAGCATCCTAAATTGTACTCGCTTACAATTTTATCCTCGCCTAGTCCTCACTTTAGCGTTCTAGCTTATGATGCCTGATTGCAGTGTTGATTCTACTCACACCTCATTCCAATCTTGAATTTTCATCATCTATATAGTTTCCTCCCCATTCTAGAGTCCTAATTTTTTGGGACTAGGGTGGCCCACAACTTGGTCCACCTAATCAAACCCTAAATTGGGGCCTCGTAACAATCATCTCAAATGAGTGGAAAATTTGATCCTATGTTAGCCTGTTTGAGAAATTCAATTTATTTTTCAGCCAGACAAGTATAAAAGGAGGTCTACCCCTCTATTTGAAATCCTAAGCTAAGCTAATCAATCTTCTATTATCTTAGTTACACTTTAGTGAAATTCAAGTGAGCAAGCAATCAATCATTCATCAAGCATTAGAATAGAAGTGAAGTCAATATCAAGTACGGGAGATAGCATCCATGATCAATGTTTTATGAAGACATCCTACATGAAAACCTAAAACCTTTGTGTGAAGGTCAAAAAAAACTTCATCGAGGTATACATTATTATTTTAAGTATTTTTATCCTTTCCCTCAAAAGGAAATTATTTCATTACAGTCTTTCATTACATTTATCAATTCAATTTCATGGTTAATTCCAAAACTGAGGTTTGACCTAAGGCAAACTGCTTTTCCCAACGTCTTTCACTCTCTTTCTATGTGCAATAAATAGGTGCAGGAGTTGTACTCAGGGAATTTGAAAGTGTCGACAACGACAAATAGGTTCAACATTCAATGGTAGAAAATTCAAAGGACCAAGGTAGATCTATGCTACCTAGTCCTAAAAAATTAGGTCAAACTTCTAAGAATAGGTTCTAAACATCTTCTTTTTCTTAGAGCTCATTCAATGGCTCTATGGGACATCTATAGCTTATTGTTTCTATCAGTTTACTTCAATTATTCATTCTTTTTCCCTAATTTCACAATTACTTTCCAAATTCAACTAAGAAAGAGGATAATCAATACAAACAAGTTGAATTCAATTAGAATCTCAGAGCTTTCCCCATTGGGATTGAGACTAGATCTATTGTGTTCAACCCTCTTTCAATCTAATGGTATTAATTGGGTTATTTAGTGGATTTACTTGGTAAAACCCTAGTTCCCAGTTTTCCACACATTAAAAATAGTTAGTATTTTCCTTTATACAACTGATAGATGACTAAATAATCCTTTATTGCACATATAGTCCCAACATCATCCAACTACATACGTCCTTCTTTGATAATTAAATGAGCCTCTTCTTTAGGATATTAGGTTACTTTGTGCAGGATTAGTTGCCCAGCTAAGTTGAGTACATATGTTTAATAAATCAATATTTTATACTTATTGAAGATCAGTCATTTTTGTTCTTCTTGTTGGGGATGGTGCTAAGGTCTAGGATTCCTGAGTTTAGATTTGCTTAATGTTATTTTCTTTCTATCATTTTCTATATGTTTTTTTTTCATTTATTTCCCATTAACATGGCCATTTTACTTCAACATTAGGAATACTAGATTTTAAGATTGGTTTCAAACCATTCATTAACAAGAGTAGTAAGATAACCCATAATCTCAATATTTTCATATCATGTGGTGGCAGAGGGATTCTCTAAGAAGGTTTATTTTCTCTACACAATTTAGAGGAGGTCGTGGCTTCAATAAGGGGGGACACATGACTCACCAGAGACAACACAAACACCAAAAGATCCATTTAATGCATAAAGAAATTCAACATCTTCTAACAATACACAACAAAATAAGAATCTACGTAAGACAATAAACAAGAAACACTAGTAACAATGGTTGAAGCAAAGGTAGAAAACCCTACAAAACCAGTTACCTTTGAATTTCCCATCTCTAATCAAGAGAGTGAGAAACAAAACTAAAAAACATACCCCCGTCTGTTATCCCAATTTCCATGGCCTTATCACGGAAGACTTTGACATATTTTTCTTTGAATCTGACATATTGTGTTGTAGCTATGACTATGTCACTGATGCTCATAGACTAAAACTCTTCCCAGAAACTTTGAAGGATGTTGCATTGAGATGGTTTATGGGATTGGGTAGAAATGCCATAAGGAGTTGATCCACAATAAGGAAAATGTTTTTGCAAAAGTATTAGGACTATTTTAGAGGTGGAGATATGAGGAAGGAGGACATGTTTAGGATGTCCCAAAGGGAATATGAACCTCTTAAGGATTACACAGAGATATTTTTAGTTTTGCTAAAGAAGTCTAGAAAAAAAATACTTTCTCCTAAGTCTCTCAAGTTGGTCTTCCTAAGAGGAATTAATGAGGATTGCATAGATGCACTAAAATTGATGGGGGAAGGCGACATCTCCCACTTTGAGGGAAAAAAAAAGCTTTAGGCTTCTTCAAACTTCCAAGACATCTAATGGTGCCTCTAGGGTGGAACTGAGCAACCTTATTTATGATATGAAAGAAGATATTAGCATTCATCTAGCTACTAAATTGGACAATATTCATACTAAAAAGAAGCAAGAAGAGGCAAAGGTTTCTCTCATAGAATATTTCCCCAATTGTAGGTAGAAGAAGTCCAATTATAAATATAGAAATGTCATTGCCATTTTTTAAGAGAAGATGACCTGGACTGAGTTTCAAGCCTTGGAGGATGAAGAATGACAAGTCTTATATATTTCCTAGTGTAAGCCATGACAACAAAAGAAAGGTATTCCATAGAACCCATTTTCTTGTAATGTTTCATTTTCAAGGGTCAAACAAAATATTGCAATTCATAATTACCAATAATGGAAAGGTAATGTACCATAAAAATGGATGCTACAACAGGGATTATGACCACCATTATCTCAATATCAATTTTCAAGCTACAATCATTGGCATAACTCATAGAAACCATGGTCCAAACCATGGAGGGAAAACTAATTGTGGCAACAGTCAAATGCATCCTACCCACAATAATAGAAAAAACTAGCCTAGTGGCCCTCACTTATGCCTGATGCACTTCCTCAACAACTAGTCATTGTACCCAACCAAAACACACCTACCCCTACACAAATAAGAGTACCAAAATCATCTACTCATCTTGCACCCAATACTAACAATAAGCCTATCCAGCATTCTTACTCTAACAAGGCAGCACAATATTCAACTTATATAGTTCAAATTAGTGATGTTCACCTCCACTCAAGCAATATGATTGTTTGTCTTACATCTCCAAAAATCATAGTTATTTGATGAATAACTAGTATTATACATCAATAACAATGATTCACCTAAATAGACTCATCCACATGTTGAGAATTTAAAACAAAGAACCCTCCTTTGGAAAAAGGGTGTCCACCAAAAAATGTTAGCTTGAGCCTGAGTTTGACTTCCTAGAATAGTTAAAAAATATTTGTGTCAAGATTCCTCTCATTAAAGCTATTCATGATGTGCTAATATATACCAAGAATATCAGGGAATTATGTCTCAAACACCTAGGAAAAAAGAGGAAAGACCCATAAATTGTCCATGTCATAGGACAACTTCTTGACATCATGTTAGGGACTATAGTAGTACCCAAGTATTCAGATCTAGGTAGACCCATTGTAGATGTCAATCTTAATGGGGATTTTATCAAAAACACCTTAATTGATCTTGGCACACAAATAAATGTCATGACTAAGGAAATAATGAATTACCTGTAATTAGTAAACATAAGGCCAACACCCACAATTTGCAATTAGCAGATAGATCAATTGTAAAGCCAGAAGGGGTAATTGAAGATTTGGTGATAACTCTAGATTCATGGGAGTGACCTATTAATTTCGTGATTTTATAACCTAATGCCAGTTTAGGAAGTTACCTATTGATTCTTGGGTGACCATGGTTGTCCACCAATGATTCTTTCATTGGCTGCAGGTTCGACAATATGACAATCTCCAATGGGAATGTGACCAAGAAATTAGTACTATACCCTCTAGCTCAACCTCATTCTAATATAGAACAATCCATATGGCCCACATTGGAGAATGAAGATCAATACTCCCTTTAAAATCTTATAACAATAGAAAGGAATCATATGATGGACATACAATATAAAGAAGCTTTTTCTTCTCAAATCATGCAAAACTCTTATGGTTTGGACCTACAAAAAGAGGATTTTTTATCCTATCTAACTCGTCCTCTTAATAGAATCTTGGCCAATAAACACCCATCTTATTTAGACATGTTTTATTATATTTTTCTTCATGACTGCAACCTCAATATTTCTAGGCTAGACATTTCCTTAGTCATGATAACAACCAACCCTATAGAAGTGTCTCTAAGTAAGACACTTAACATCAGTAATGAATTGACAACAAATCAACGTGATAACTTGTTGAATATGCTTTAAGATTGTACTTTAGCATTTGTAGGGGACTATTATGATATAAAAGATATTGATACCTACCTATGTATGCATAGGATATACATTAATGAGGGTTGTAGAACAATGAGGTAGTCATAAAGAAAGATGAACCCAACACGCAGGGACATAGTAAAAGCTAAATTGCAAAAACTTCTTGATGCAATATTTATATACCCTATATTAGAGAGTGAAAGGATGTCACCCCTTTTAAGTTTTCTTAAGAAGGGAGGCAAATAGCGAGTGTGTGTGTATTGTAAAGAGTTGAATGTAACCACAGGAAAAGACCACTTTCCATTGCAATTTATTGATAATGTTTTGGATTCACTGGCTAATAAGAGGTATTTCTCCTTCTTAGATGGGTTCAATGGCTACAATCAAATCAAAAAATTTCATGAGGATCAAGAAAAGACCGCATTCACATTCCCATGGGGGATATATGCCTACTAAATACTACCTTTTGGATTATATAAAGCATTGGCTACCTTTTAGAGAACTATTTTGAGCATCTTCTTAGAATTTGCCCTTACCACCATGTAAATCTATATGGATGATTTCATCACCTATTGGAAAACTTAGAGAAGGTACTTTAGAGATATCAAGACCACAACCTTTATTAAAAAAAATTATGATGATGGAAGTTGGAGTTGTTCTTGGATATTTTCTTTCAACTAATAGAATCGAAGTTCATCCAACCAAGATTGAAATCATCCCAAAGTTATTGTTTCCACAAAAAAGAGAGATGTCAGAAGCTTTCTCGAGTATGCTGGTTATTATTGACATTTCTTAAAAGACTTCAGCAAGATTTTTGCACCTCTTTTAATATTTCTCATGAAAGAGGTAGAATTTGAATGTACTACAAGTTGTCAACAATCTTTTTATGTACTCAAGTCAACTGTTACTCGAGAATTGATACTTAGAGGTCCTAACTAGACTCTCCATTTCCACATATACATGAATGCCTCTAAATTTGTAGTTAGAACAATATTGGGTCAAAAGGAAGGTCAATTAGAATATACAATTTATTACATAAGTAATAACTTGCAAGGTGTTGAGATTAACTATATAGTCATAGAGAAAGAGATGCTTGTTGTTATTTATGCCATAAATAAATTTAGGCACTACATCACTAGATATTCTATTTCCATTCACACTGACCATGTAGCAATATGTTGCCTGATAAACAAACTAGTGGTGAATGGATGGCTTGTCATATGTCTACTCTTATTACAAGAGTTTGACATCACAATTGTTGACAATTTGGGTAAGTTTGATGTACTAGAAGTATTTCTTTCAAGACTAACAACCTCCATAGAAGAGGATGACTCATTTCTAGATGAACATATCTTTACATTATCTTTTTATACCCCATGATATGTTAATATTTCCAATTACTTAGTTATAGGGAAAACACTTCCACATATGTCACCCAAGGAGAAGAAGCAATTAATTTACTATAGCTCTTCCTATTTATGGATAGTTGGTTACTTATTTTATGCACGACCTTAAAATGTCATGCAAAGATGGCTCTGGAAAGATGAAAAAATTGATATCCTTAAAGAGTGCCATGATGAACCATGTAGAGGCCACTTTGTGGCTAAGAGGATAATAATCAAAATACTCAATGCAGACTATTATTGGACTATTATACATAGAGATGTTGAATATCATACAACAAGATGTGATGGATGCTAGAGAATGGGTAGGCCTACAAGGAGTGGTAGAATGCCTCTTCAACCTTAACTAGCAATTAAACCATTTTATAAGTGGGGGATTGATTTTATTGGAACAATTGAGCCTACATCTAACATCAAAACCTAAATTTTAGTTTGTATTCATTACCTCACTAAATGGGTGGAATTAAAATATTTGAGGACTACCAGAGATACTATGATTGCTCAATTCTTATATCATAATATATTTACTAGGTATGGAGTTCTAGGAGAGAGTAACAAATTAGGATCCACAATTTACTTTTCATTTATGTGAACAACTAGTGAAAGAATTTGAAATCAAACATGAGAAGTCAACACCTAACCATCCATATCCAAATGGATAGATTGTGGTGATAACTAGAGAGAGTGAATCCATTCTGACTGAGACAGTTCAAGTGCATAAAAGAGATTGGGCTACCAGATTGCCTAAAGTAGTTTGGGCATATAGGAAAACATGGAAGACAACCACAGGGTTCACACCCTATGAGATTGTCTATGGTGAAAAGGTAGTCCCCCCTATTAATTTTGAATATAGAACATTGAGGATTTCAATGAAATTAGAAATGAATCTTGATCAAGCTCATAAGGACTGGTTAAATCAATTGAAATAACTTAATTAGATGCAAATGGAAGCAATTCAACATACATAGATTGTTTAGAAACAAAGGAGTAAATGACATGATCAAAACATAAAGACAAAGGAATTTAATGAAGGGGACTAGGCACTATTATATGATTCAAGGTAGAAGGAACATAAGACAAACTACAAACATGATGGTTAGGGCCCTATGAGATTCAACAAGTGCTTTCAAATAGAGTTATTCAGGTCACTACCATAGATCCAATTCATTTCTCATTAATGATAAATGTGCTTAGACTCAAATTATACAAGAAACCACTCGATAAGGAGGAATTTTTACACCTCTTGTAGAAGTAGTTCATGTCACCCTATGAATCTGCATTTCCATCCATGTCATCCAATAATGTTATTATTACACCATCATTATCACCTAATCATTCACCACAAATACCATCTATAGAAGAGCCATCTAACTTATCCATAGCAATCAATTCATCCCATTTTCACCTAACATTGAAGCTATAGAAGGAGACAGACCTTCACATTGTTCTCAACCCAACTTTCATACACTAATTTCACATAGTTTAGAATAGATCTCGGTGACGTAGACAAGAAAAATCACAATATGAATAAGAGGATGATGAAAACTTGAATCCTTTTAACCATAAAGAATTCATAGGTGGAGAGGATCCTGAAACTCTCACACAAGAGGAAGTAGAAATGGCAACGCATGATCCTAGGTTCTACAATCTCTTTGACATAATACTCAAAGGGAATGAAAATGCTCACTTTCTTAAACTTGCACGAGAAGGTGAAAAACTCCCCCCTAACTATGATGTTTCCCAAGTAGTAGAAATAATTGATTAGGTAGAAACTAGCAATCATCATAAAAGGGATCAAAATGGTAATAGGCAATGGACTACCTATCAGTATGGTAGAAATCAATACCAACATAACAAACATGGTTATATCCCACCCCACAACACAAAAATGGATACCTTATGCCAACAAATAAATGATCTCTCACAATAGATAACAAATTCAAGGAGGTCACAAAAAAGGTATTCTCTAGAGGACATATGTCCTTATCCATTTGATAGGAGCATAATCATACCACCTTTTCCTAGGAAATTTGAGGCTCCCAAGTTTGAAAAATACAAATAAAAGGGTGATTCTATGGATCATGTTTGTGAATTTTGCACAACCTACTTAGAGATTTCTCATGATGAAGAAGAGTTAATGCACCTCTTTCCTGAAAATCACTGGGATCAGCATTGCAATGATTTTCATGTTTTCCAAGTGGAATTAGGACATTTGATGACTTAGTTTAAAAATTTATTGCTTATCATGCACATAACATAGAACTAAAAGGTATCAATGACTAATTTATGCAACGCTAAACAAAAAAATGGAGATTTATTCTCAACTTTCTTGCAAAGGTGGAGACACCTTTCCAACAAATGTTCCTTCCCCATTTTGGAGGAACAATTAATTTAAATCTTCATTTCAAACTAAAATCAAGAAATGGAATTCCACTTGTAAATGTTTAGACTCTTTTGAGGAGGTGATAGCCCAAGGACTCAAAATTGAGAAATCTCTTATCAAAAGGGTTTAGTGAAAATCTTCAAATATAGCAAAGACTGTCCTCACCCGACTTACAACAGTGATATACCAAAGTTTTGGTCTGAAAACAAGAGCATTTTCAATGATGGAATTGTTGATGATAAAACCGTGAAAATCACACAACCTATTGTGAAAGGGTCAAGACCAAACACCAATAAAAAAAATAACCTCACAAACAACCAAGTGAGCAACACTCAACAAGGCGTACCTGAGAACGGGTACACTACTTATAAACCAAATCGGACTTACACACATTTTGGTGAATCCATTGAAATAGTGTTAAGGAAGCTTGTATCATCCAATCTTATCATGCTTCCAACAACACCCAACTATGAGCCTCAAGTGAAACCTCCCTAGTGGAAGGACAATGAATATTGTGAATTCCACAAAGAAAAAGGTCATAGAACAAACAATTGCCATCCCTTGAAGAACATCATCAAAGATCTTATTGATCGAGGAGAGGTAGATATTGATGGAAAAAACCATAAAAGCTCAAACATCAACCATATAATGTTAAGGAATCCACTCCCATCGTATAAAAAGGGGAATACCTCCCATCAAAGGAAGAACAATGTTAGTGATGCCAATTATATGTGAGCATCTTATGATTATATTATCAATAATATAACTGAAGAAACTAAACAAATTGTAATGATAACCATCAAAGAAAGAATCTTGAATGCAATATTATTACCCATCATAGCAAGGTCACACTAGAAGGTGCACCATAAAAAAAAACAAATGTTCCAAAGCAGTACAACCTTGTTGACTGGATAGAAAAGACACCGGTGCTAATTTTCATCCTTGAGATTTTGCAGTTGTCACCATTGCATAAGATGATCTCAGAAAAATCTCTCCAAGAAGCGTTTGTCCCATCCAATATTAATACTGATCAATTTCAATCCATGGTGGGTAATCTCAAATCATCTTATTGCATCACTTTCATCAAAAATGATGATTCATCCATACAACAACCACATAATGCCCCCCTTCCAATTGAAGGTTTCATTCACAAACATGGAGTCAAATGAGCCTTGATAGATGGTGGATCTAGTATGAACATATGCACATTGCAACTAGTAACAGCATTGGGATACTCAGAAAATATAGTAGATTCTAGAAAGAAGATCGCCATCAAGGCCTATAATGATGCACAATGATCCTCCAAAGGATGTGTCACTCTATCAGTCAAGGTAGGACATATGGTGAAGGATGTGGTTTTCCAAGTTCTAGATCTACCCCTCCCATATAACCTTCTTCTAGGGAGACCCTGGATACACACCATGCAGGTAGTACTCTCCACATACCATCAATGCATCAAGTTTCCTTATAATGCAGTTGAAATTACAATCCTCGGTGATGTTAACCCCTTTTCTTTTTGCAAGAATATAAGGCATCAACTTGATACTATTGTGCCTAGTAATAAAGAAGCCACTTCCTCGTGATCCTATTTTAACCCTGCTTCTCTCACCAGTAATCCAATCCCTACACCAAATAACACCAAACTGAAGATGAAGGTAAAGGATGAAGGCCCAAGAGAATATAATATTAGCCAACTTTTCTGCCTCTCTCTCCTAGGACATATGGAAAACCTCAACCTTCACAACAGACATCCACTACAACTAGCACATATGCACTTGCAAAGTTCACCCCAGGAAGAAGCCAAGACAAATGAAATGTTGAAGAAGAATTAACAAAGTGGATCTATAAAGAGGAGTCATCCAAGGGTAAACAACCTATAAAGATACCCATAGAAAACTATGATGGGTTATGATAGACATAGTGCTTTAGGATTACAAAAGAAGGACATGCAAGAACCTTTGCAACCTTCATTACACCCTAGAAATCAAATCAAAGGAATAGGATTCAATCGAGGCCAAACATGTACTTCTCAATCAAAATCCACAAATACAAAAAACACGTAAAAGGGTTATGTTGCACATAAGTAAATCACTCCAAGAGTAAGGTTGTTATCCACTTTAGACACACAAGAATCATCAACAAGCTCATCAAATATGAAACCTTCAACAACTTTCAAAAACACTTTTACTCTTGAAGACATACCTATAAGATGCGGTGATAAAGATCTACAAATTGATTATGAGACAGATTCACATGAATATGAATGGGATTCTTATGATTCTTGTAAATATAAAAGAGTTGAAGGAGAGGCATGGATCAAAACTTTTTGGGGTCCTATTGAACCAATAAAATCTCAAAGACAACAAGATAGATCACAAAATTCGCAACGTCTTTCTAATAGAGATGTATCACCTCCTAAGCCTAAATATGAAGAGGATAGTACCCAAAATTACCTCAATACCTTTGCCTTCACCTTAAACACCACATCCTATGACCTTAACCTATTTTATGATGTAATGCCACTTATTTATCCCCAACTCATTGATTGGGACCAACAAGGTCCCCCAAGTCTATATGTGTTCCAAAATGGTGACGCTATCATTGACTTCCTCGAACTCTGGGATAACATACCAAATGAGTATCACAAGGCAATTTTTACAATTTAACTCAACAATGCGGCTTACTTTAGAAATAATACCAAACCTTTCAGTCACAAAAATATAGCAATCAAGAATGGATCTTCTAGTGAAAACTGCACTACGACCCTTCTAGATCCTAAAAAAGGTAAAAATAAAGGACAAATCTAATGGTGAAAACCTTTTTGAGGCACCTAAGGATGGAAGGTTTTGTGTTATCCCCTTCACCACAAATCAACAAAGATCATATATCCTTGTGGAAGAAACATAAGAAATAAATCTGGGAACAACAAAAAATCCCCACATGATATAGTTAGCAGCATTATTGACTACAAAATAATATCTTAGTTTTGTAAAATTATTTCAAAAGAGATAGATCAACTTTGCATGACCCTATGTAGGCATGTCAGGACAAGATCAAGATCTAGTGATGCATCACTTTATGGTATTGGAAGGAGCCAAACCAATTATAAAATAAAATCTAAGGAAAATGCATCCTCAAATCACACTCTTAGTAAAGGTTAAACTCAAAAAATTGTTAGATATAGGTTTCATCAGGTCAACTGACTACGCAGAATGGATATCCAATATTGTACCAGTGGCAAAACCAACTAGGGGCATCCGCATTTGTACAGATTTCAGGGACTTAAACAAAGCTTGTCCAAAATATTACTTCCCCCTTCCTAACATCAATATTATTATGGTTTTGATTGCAAGTGCAATGTTCTCATTCATAGACGAATTTTCTAGGTATAGCCAAAACAAGATAGCACTTAAGGATCAGCACAAAATAACCTTCACTTGTCCATGGGGCACTTACTGTTGGACTATGATGTCATTCAGCCTAAAGAATATTGGAGCTACATATCAGTGAGCAATGACCACCATATTTCATGATATGGTGCATACTCTAATGGAAGATTATATGGAAGACCTCTTAGCAAAGTCCCTGGCAAAAGAGAATCACTTGGAGGTCACAAGATTAGAATGATACAAAGTCCATTTGAACCCAAATAAATGTGTCTTTGGAGTAACCTCTAGGAAGCTCCTAAGATACATTGCCTTAGATAAAGGAATTGAATTTGATCTTGCAAAGGTGAAGGCAATCATTGAAATGCCACCTCCAAAGAACATCAACCAACTAAGAATATTGAAAGGGAGGTTACAATCAATTCATTGATTCATCGCTCAGTTGGCCAATAAATGTCATCCATTCACACATCTTCTACACAAAAATGTTTAGTTTAAATGGGATGAAAAATGCTAACGAGCATTTCAGCAATTGAAAGACTACCTAATGACACCACCTCTATTAATACCACCTCCTTCGTACAGGCCCTTATTATTATACATATCAGAAACTGCTATTGCCTTAGGGTTACACCTAGCACAACATGATTCAGAAGGAAAGTAATGTGTAATATACCATATCTGTAGGACATTTATAGGGTATGAACTTAACTATACCCCTATTAAACGAGCATGTCTTGTGATAGTCTTGGCCTCACTCAAGCTAAGATGCTCTATGTTGACACACAAAACAAATCTCATTACAAAGATCGATCCTCTAAAATATTTGTTAAGTAAAGCAGCTCTAGTTGATCGATTGGCAAAGTATGTCATGATCCTCAATGAATTTGATACTGAGTATGTGGACTGCAAGGCAATCAAAGGATAGGTGATAGTAGATCAACTAGAAGAGGCTCCCATAGAGGATAATCACCGATTTATTTCAACTTATCCTGATGAAGCAATCTTCACAGTAACGCCTACACAATAGTGGAATCTCTACTTTGATAAATCATACACCCGACATGGTTCAAGGGCGGGTATTCTTTTCATCACCCCTCAAGGCAAAAACATTCCAAAGTCATACATGCTAACATTTCCATGTACAAACAACATAGAAAAGTATGAAGCCTTGTTCACATGGCTCAAAATGGCCATACAATGGAATCTAAAAAACCTACAAGTCTATGGTGACTCTCAACTAATAATCTGACAAGTCAATGATGACTACCAAACCAAGGATCAAAATTTCATGCCTTATAAACATATGGTGCATACTTTCAAAACAATCTTCACAACTATCCCTTTTTAGAAAATTTCAATGTAAAAAAATACAAATATAGATGTAGATGCAATGGCTATGATAGCCCCCCTCCTGGATCTACCAAAAATTTCTGCACGCTAAGAGTTCTTAGTGGAACAACTATGAATCCCTACTTATGCTATCCCAGAGTCTGAAATGGTATGTCAAATTGTCGATCTCAATTCCCCTTGGTATAGTCATTTGTACACTTACCTTCACCATCAAATCATTCCACCAAACCTATCAAATAACCAATGTAAGATGTTCATATGTCAATCTTCCCGATACATAATCATTATGAATTCCCTATACCGACGAGGTCTGGATGGTACTCTCCTACGATGTTTAAAGAAAGGAAAGGTGATGACAGATTTACAAGAGGTACATGAATGTATCTGTGGAGATCACTCTAGCAGCTCTTCCTTTGATAAAAGGATCATGAGAGGGTGAACTCACAATAATGGTTCCCACTTTTTGACCAACTTTTACACTTAGATGAATATTTTGGAAAAAACTTTCACTTTCCCACACCTATAACTTTTAAACCGTTAAGAATTTGAAGATGATGTAAACTAGTGATTTGTAAAATCTTGTTTGTAGATTCTAATTATATTTTTTTCAAATTTTTTTGAATAAAATTTTATTGATTTTTCCATCTCCCTCAAAAAGTAGTTTTTTACAACAAACAACATTTTTTAAGAGTGATGTGCATCCCGAAACGCATAATTTTTTTTTCTATAAATGATAAAAAATTAATTATTTTGAATTGTGGTTTGTAACATCAATACCCAGGGCATGTAGTTGGTTTGATAGTTATATGTTGAATATTTTTTATTTTATTAAGTTTTGAAGTCCAACTAATTATAATTTAGATATAGGTGTATGTTTGAACACATTACTTGTTCTATATATATATATATCAAAATTAAATATATTTTTTTGTTAGAAAGAAGACATCAATACCTAGTGCATAGATATTTTTCAAAAAAACATTGAATTGGTTTACTATTGTTTCCAATGCATTGAACAAAGAAGTTCATGTTCGGTGAAAAACCTACATTCATAAGAAATAAAATAAAAATATATTAATGAAATTAAATATATTAAAAATTATACTATTTGGAAAGCTTATAATAAGGACCAAATACTAAAAAAAAAAAACTTCTAAATGAATTCATTTGACCCACCAAAATCTATGTAAAATTGGTTTTTTATCAGCATTTGATAGATGCAAAGGAGACTCCATTGCAAGTATGATTTACAAGTAGAGAGGTTATATCCAAGAAATTTTGAGGTAAGAGCCTTTGACCTAAATCTCTTCAATTAATTACTTGAAATGTGACCTCTTAAAGCTTAAATCATTATATTTTTTGAAAAATCAGGATGTGCCAAAAAGTGGGAACTAGCATTGTGAGTTCACTCGAGAATACGGTACCACTAGCCTTCAATGGACAAAGACTTATTATTATTTTTTTAAATTCAAGAAATGCCAAGTTCACAGAGACTTGATATATGCATCAGCATGAGAACTATAACGTATTGTAACACCATGGTCTTTCTGTCAATGGGGACTCGACCTTGTGGGTAAAATCCATCCATTATCATCAAGCGGTCATAAATTCATTATCACTACTATTGAACACTTCACAAAATGGATAGAAGTCATTCCATTAACACAAGTCACTAGCAAGCAAATTGCATCCTTTATCCTAAATTACATCATATGTTGGTACGGTGTCCCCATGTCTATTGCCACATATAATGGTCTTCCATTAAAAAACTAGGATGTCTATGAACTTTGTGGAAAATTCCATATCTAGCATCGATTCTCCACCCCATACTATCTACAATGCAATGGTCAAGTGGAAGCTTCAAACAAGAATATCCTAAGAATACTAAATAAAATGGTCAATGATGTTGGTTAAAATTGGCACATCCATCTGAATCCTGCACTATGGGCATACCAAACTAACATTCAAACCCCTATAAGTGCAACACCATATTCACTTGTTTATGGAGAAAAATCTCTTACCTATTGAGGTTGAGTTACCATCCCTATGGGTATCACTACACAATCTAATTAATGATGAGGAATACCAAGTCTCACGCCTTCAAGAATTGGAATTGTTAGATGAGAAGCAACAAGTTGACTTCAACCATCTTAACAAATATTAAAAGCACATAAGAAGAAGCTACAATCACAGACTCAAGCAAAGAGCATTTGAAGTTGGCAATCTTGTTCTCAAAGAAAATCCTCGCAACCAGCCAAACAGGGAAAAGAGAGAAAAATTTGAATCAAACTCGCTAGGTCCCTATGTAATTATTGTATTCTTTGGGTTAGGGGCATATAAAATAGATACTTCAGAGGGGGAACCACTATCGAATCCAAGCAACAACATGCATCTCAAGAAGTTCCATACATAGTTGTTGAGAGCATCAGGCTCACCCATATTTCTGAATATCAAAAATGTTAAGAAAAATCTTGAAAAAGAAAAAGAAATAATAAAAATAAATCATTCGTCCAAACAGTGAAAACCAATTTGGTGGCACCTTGGATAAGTATGATGGTGAAAACCTAGGAAACAAGTGTCTTACATTGGGACTTTTCTCTACTATCATTCATGATCGCATTAATTAAATACTTTCATCCACTTCCTACATTTTTCATACTTATCATGGCTTGTTATTAATCTATCATTAATCTTTGTCCTACAGTCTCACCATCGCACTTAGCACCTACACCTAACTAGGGGCAACTTTCCTTGACATGACAATGGGGGTGGATCTTGAATATCCATAGTTTGCAAAACTACTTAACATATAAATACCAAACACATTAAAAAATGTCCTCAACAAAACCAAAAACATCTGAAAACGTCTTGAAGAAAACCAAAAAATTTTGAAAACGTCCCATAAAAACCAAAAACGTTCGAAAATCATCATGATCCTCTATGAATTTGATATTGAGTATGTGGACCGCAAGAAAATCAAAGCATGTGTAATAGCATATCAACTAGCAGAGGCTCCCATAGAGGATAATTACCCACTCATTTCAACCTTTCCTGATGAAGCAATCTTCACAATAATGCCTACACAATAGTGGAAGGTCTACTTTGATAGATCATATAGTTAACATGGTTCAGGGAAGGGTATTATTTTCATCACACCTCAAGATGACGTCATTCCAAATTCATGCAAGCTAACATTTCCATGTGAAAACAGCACAGCAGAGTATGAAGCCTTGATCACAAGGCTCAAAATGACCATACAGTGGAATCTAATAAACCTACAAGTCTATGGTGACTCTCAACTAGTAATCCAACAAGTCAATGATGACTCCCAAACCAAGGATCAAAATATCATGCCTTATAAACGTATGGTGGATACTTTCAAATGAATCTTCACAACTATCACTTTTGAGAAAATTCCAAGGGAATAAAATGGAGTTGCAGACGCAATGGCTACGATAGCCTCTCCTGGATCTACCAAAAAAATCCACATGCTGAAATTTCTTAGTATAATAACTATGGATCCTTGCTTATGAAATCTCAGAGACTGAAATGGTATGTCAAATTGTTGGTCCCAATTTCCCTTGTTATGGTGATTTTTATGCTTACCTTCATGATAAAATCATTCCACCAGACTTATCAAATAACCAATGTAAGACAGTCACCCGCCAATATTCCTAATATATAATTATTGTCGATACCCTATACTAACAAGGTCTCAATGGTACTCTCGTACGATATTTAGAGAAAGGAGAGACAATGACTACTTTAAAACAAGTTCATGAAGGTATCTATGGATCTCACTATAGCGGCCCTTCCTTGGCTAAAAGGGTCGTGAGAACATGGTACTATTGGCGTTCAATAGAGAAAGACTTTGTATTTTTCAAAAGTGCAAGAAATGCCAAGTTCACGAAGACCTGATGCATGCACCAGCGTGAGAAATACAACCTATTGCAACACCATGGCCTTCTCATCAATGGGGATTTGACCTTGTGGGTAAAATTTATCCATCATCATCAAGCAGCCATAAATTCATTATCATTGCCACTGAACACTTCACAAAATGGATAGAATTTGCTCCATTAACAAAAGTCACCAGCAAGAAAATTACATCCTTTATCCTAAATTATGTCATATATTTGTTCGGTGTTCCCATGTTCGTTGTCAAATATATTGGTCTTCAATTTAACAACTAGGATCTCCGTGAACTTTCTGAAAATTTCCATATCCAACATTGATTCTTCACCCCATACTATCCATAATGCAATGGTCAATCGGAAGCTTAAAACAAGAATATCCTAAGAATACTAAATAAAACTATCGATGACGTCAATCATGATTGGCACATCCATCTAAATCCTATACTATGGGTGTACCGAACTAGCATTTGAACCCCTATAGGCGTAACACCATATTAACTTTTTTATGAAACAAAAGTTATCTCACTTATTGAGGTTGAGTTACCATCCCTATGGGTATCACTGCACAATCTAATCAATGATGAAGAATATCAAGTCTCAAGTCTTCAAGACTTGGAATTGTTAGATGAGAAGCAACAAGATGCCTTCAACCATGTTAAAGAATATTAGAAGCACATGAGAAGAAGATACAATAACAGAGTCAAGAATAGAGCATTTGAATTTGGTATTCTTCTTCTCAGAGAAAATCCTCGCAACCAGCCAAATAGGAAAAAGAGAGGAAAGTTTGAATCAAACTGGCTAGGTCCCTATGTAATTACTGCATTCTTTGGGTCAGAGGCATATCAGTTGGCTACTTCGGAGGGGGAACCACTATGATATCCAATCAACAACAATTATCTCAAGAAGTTACATGTGTTTATGGTGAAAATGGATACAACAATATCGAAAGACTAAATGAATTCAACCACAAAACCCTAGCCTAACAACAACAAAGATCCACCATAACATATGAAGATTACCTAAGACAATGCAAATCAAATGAAATCACAAAGATTATACCATCACATGTCCAATAGGGTTTTGGATCTCCATTCTTCCTATCTCCATTGATCTTGTTTGATGTATTTGCTCTCAGATTTTATGTGCACAAGAGCTCAACAAAGAACAAAATGTGGTTGCAAGTAGGATCGCATATGCCAAGTAGTCAATTGATCAAGTAGTTAGGTCATTAGGATGATTGATTAGGGTTTATAATGAAGGAATCATCCTCTTATATAGAAGACACTATATGAAATGGAGGGATAAGATTGAGAGGTGTAAAAGGAGGTCGGCTATGATTAGAGGGTACGTAAAAGAAATAATAAAATAATGAAAGGGGTAGGTAGTGTATGAATTAAGAGATGAATGACATGTGTCATGGGTAGAAAGGGTTAATGAATTAATCAAATAAATAAAGATTTATTTAATTAATAAAAGAAGTGAGATCAATTAAATAAATAAGATATTTATTTAATTTAGAAAAAGGATAATTTAAATAAATAAATGTATTTATTTAAATGAGAAATAAGGCTAGAAGAGGATAAATGAATTAATTAAATAAATAAAGATTTATTTAATTAATAGAAGAATTAAGCATAGATAATTAAATAAATAAAATATTTATTTAATTAGACATGACAATTTTGGGTGTCTACAACATGCATATCTATTCAAAGCATCAAGCTCACACATATTTCAAAATATCAAAAACATTCAAAAAAGTCCTTAAAAAAAAGTAAAAAGAAATAAATAAATAAATTGAAAAAATAAATAGTAGATAGAAATCATTCATCCAAATGGTGAAAACCACTCTGGTGGCACCTTGGATAAGTACAATGGTGAAAATTTGACAAACAGGCACCATGTGTAGGGACTTTGCTCTAAATTTTTTCAGGCTTGCATTGATTAAATCCTTTCATCCACTCCTAACATTTTTTGTACTTATCATGCCTTGTTATTAATCTATCATTAATATTTTTCCTCCAGTCCCACCATCACACTTAACACCTACACACAACTGGGGGCAACTTTACTTGAGATGACGATGGGAGTGGATCCTGAATATCCATGGTTCACAAAACTACTTTATGCAAAAATACCAAAAACATTTGAAAATGTCCTCAAGAAAACCAAAAACATTTGAAAACATCCTGTAGAAAACCAAAAACATTCAAAAAGCATCTTGAAAAAAACTAAAAACATTCGAAAACATCCTGAAGAAAACCACAAACATTAGGAAGACTGTAAAAATCCAAAAACATCACAAAAAAAAATCAAAAATATTGCAATAAATTGATTCTTATTCACACAAGTATTCGATCAAATGTGAAACCCTACAAATCAAATACTCAAATAAGACAAACTATCAATTAGTCCACAAATTGTCAAATGCCTAAGCTCAACATGAAACAACCTACATAACAAGGATGCATCGTTCCTTAAAACAAGATATGGTGAAACATCTTTTGGTAAGAAGATTCTTTGGTTGTTTGATTGTTGATTGTTACTGTATATGGTGAAAATGGATACAAATAATAACGATATTGAAAGGCTAAATGAATTCAACCACAAAACCCTAGCCTAACAACAACAAAGATCCACCATAACATATGAAAATTACCTAAGACAATGCAAATCAAATGAAATCACAAAGATTATACCATCACATGTCCAATAGGGTTTTGATCTCCATTCTTCCTATCTCCATTGATCTTGCTTGATATATTTGCTCTCAGATTTTATATGCACAAGAGCTCAACAAAGAACGGAATGTGGTTGCAAGTAGGATCATAGTGTAGTCAATTGCATAAATTGATTCATTAGGCTCAGTCATTAGGGTTTGATAATGAAGGAAGCATCTCCTTATATAGAAGACACAATATGAAATGGAGGGATAAGATTGAGAGGTTTAAAAGGAGGTCGGCTATGATTAGAGGGTAGGTAAAAGAAATAATAAAATAATGAAAGGGGTAGGTAGTGTATGAATTAAGAGATGAATGACATGTGTCATGGGTAGAAAAGGTTAATGAATTAATTAAATAAATAAAGATTTATTTAATTAATAGAAGAAGTGGGATCAAATTAAATAAATAAGATATTTATTTAATTTAGGAAAAGGATAGTTTAAATAAATAAATGTATTTATTTAAATGAGAAATAAGGCTAGAAGAGGATAAATGAATTAATTAAATAAATAAAGATTTATTTAATTAATAGAAGAATTAAGCTTAGATAATTAAATAAATAATTAGACTGGACAATTTTGGGTGTCTACATTTTGCCCCTCTTTGAGACAATGCGGCTTGTCGCGTTGTTTCAAAGAAGATAAGATGAACTGATACAGAGTTGCCCCAAGATGGGAATGATATGCCCCCTCGAGAGATTGGATGAAAAAATGTCTGGAAAGATCGTAGACAATCTCTCGATAAAAAAGAAAGGCTAGAATGGACTGACCGGATAAAGTGACAGAGTCACGTGATAAAGAAGACTGACTCGGGAAATGAGGGCGAGGACTAGGGTAGGCTATAAGATAGACCACGGGGGAAAATACATCCTCATTGTCATCTACACATCCACGAGAGCAGAGTGCAGAGCGAAAATAGAGCAGCAGTAGTCAGCAGCGATGGCCTTCATTCACAGATTCGACCGCGTTCGCCGATTTCAGAGGCCAGCAAAGGCAGGAGAGCCGGTAAGTACCACAAAACCTCCTTGTACTTTGATGCATTTATTGTTGTCATTAATGCATGCTAGATAGGGTAATAAATGCGCTTAGACTAGGGTCCAAAAAGTGTCAAAAAATGTCCAAGCGCGTCTGCATTGGTGCCAGGCGCATCTGCATTGGTGCCAGGTGCGTCTACGTCTGAACCCGCGTCTGTGTCAATTGCGGCCGCATCTGTGATGTGCAGGCGCATTTGTGCCAAGAAGGCACGTCTGTGTCGCTCAGGCACGTCTGTGCAGAGCATAGGAACGTCTGTGTCAATTAGGCAGGTCTATGCAGTCTGTAAGCGTGTTTGTGTTTGAAAAAGTGAATTTGCATCTTCTAGGTCAAATCAGCAGTTCTGTGATGAACATACGTTGTCGATTGGATAAGCTGCTGAGAGGATACACTCAAGCAGGTCCTCTAGGAAGACTAGGATAGATCAAGGCACTTTGTGATGAACAGTGAGTACCAAGATAGAGTACTTTGTGATGAACAGGGAGTACTAAAATATGAGCAGCACTTTGTGATGAACAGTGAGTGCAAATGTGAGCAACACTTTGTGATGAACAGTAAGTGTCACACACGTAGTACTTTGTGATGAATAGGGAGTACCACTAGGATAAATAGCAACACTTTGTGATGAACAGTGAGTGTCACTAGGGTAGAAGCAACACTTTGTGATGAACAGTAAGTGTCACTAGGATAGATAGCCATATACATTTAGATAACAAGTAGCATTTTGTGATAAACAGTGAATGCCACTATGACTGACATGATTTGATTTGCCTGACTGCAGGAGTATTTGCCGATGCTGGAGTCACAGGAGAGATTCTCGTCGACTCAGAGGTTGCGACCTGAGTTGTCTTTCGAGGACAGAGCTGCCATCGAGGAGATGGGATTGAGACATGTGCTATATGTGCCCGAGTTTTGGGCAAACATGGGTTTGCTGACTGCATTAGCTGAGAGATGGCACTCTGAGACATGCATGTTCCATTTACCGATGGGTGAGATGACAGTCACCCTGGAGGATGTCTACAGGATTTTGCAGGTACCGATCGATGGGGAGCTGATCCCATACGATTGGGACGGAGACAGGGAGGCCCTGAGATGAGTATTCCAGGACCCAGGACTGGAGATGAGGGCAGGACACGTGGCATGGGATACCATGACAGCCACAGGATTGGCATTGCCGGCAATGATAGGAGGAGCTATCAATGGGTTCCTGTGTCTGGATAGGGCGACACGAGGGTTGGTTGTGGGCTGGGGAGGAGCACTGGAGACACTGGTGACACAGCACACTAGATATGCCTGGGGACCATGTGTGCTGACCCATTTGTATTATGAGCTTCATCAGTTTGTGTACCATGGATCTGTAGGATTGGGTTGTGGAGTGACATTGCTGCAGGTATGGGCCTATGAGCATCTGTCGGTTACCTAACCGATACACTTCAGGGGCAGGGGTCATGGACGCAGTTTTGTTCATTTGTATGACATGATCACATCGCAGCCACGGATTGGCAGGCTAGAGCATTGGCGGCGAGTGATAGACGATATTGATGTGGTCATATGGAGACCATACCTGGGCTACGAGCAGTGGGAGGATGATGCAGTTGAGCTACCTTACACCTTCTGGAGCAGGTACCTGATTGGGCGGACGCCTTATGTGCTAGAGAGACAGCTTGTGGACAGGGTTGGCCGACAGTTTGGCAGGATCAAGAGGATGCCCCGAGGCTCAGGCATGTATGCCCGTATAGTCAGAGATCAGGCACAGTTTGGGCCTTTGTTGTCATATGATCAGGCAGTGACACAGCTAGTAGAGATGATTCCCCTACCCTGGGACATGTGGCCAGAGATCGAGGACGCCGGCATGGATGCCGAGTACACAACTTACTGGACAGAGCATCCCTTCCCACGCTTGACAGATCCGGGAGAGGCATTGGATGGAGATGGGGGTGGTGATGATGATGATGGTGGAGGTGATGGGGGCAGAGGCCGACAGAGGAGGAGGGGACTAGTTGGAGAGAGGCGGGTTGCACCTCAGAGGGAGGGTGGAGAGGAGAGGCAAGCTTGGGTGGTGAGGGGTCACGGTGGATTGCCGCTACAGGTGCCAACAACATAGGGTCCCAGGCAGATACAGGGACAGGGACAAAGATAGGTACCAGTACAGGTACAGGTACAAGCACAGGGGCAGGCACCCGTACAGGGGGAGCCACAAGCAGAGGCAGAGGGGGCTGACCCAGTGGAGGATGAGCTGCTTGAGCTGAGGGAGATTTGTCAGGGCCAGGCAGATGAGATCCAGGAGCTGGAGAGGGAGAGGGATCGGCTCAGGGGGAGGCTCAGAGATACTGAGCGGGAGCGAGATCAGGCTATCCAGTGCTATACAGAGGCTGAGACAGCACTAAGGGCCGGGAGACAGGCAGCGAAGGATACAGGGGCAGGATATGCTTATGTCCTATGGGCAGGGGAGGAGATTGCCTACTAGAGAGACCTCTACTATGGTGCAGTGCCAGTAGATCAATAGGCGAGGAGCTTCCATAGACCGTCGCATACAACGACAGCTACGGGAGGGAGCCGGAGGAGACAGGCATCGAGTGGTGGGGTTATGCGTCCTCCGCCACCACCAGATAGAGGAGACAGGCAGGATGATCCTGGGGCGGGTCCTTCAAAGGCTTAGATTCCATCGAGGCCAAGCGGCTCCGAGGGAGGGAGTTCATCATAGCCATAGAGGGCTTCCCTTTGTATCAGTATTGTACCATTTTTGTATTGTAGACACCTGCGTGTGCTTTTTTGTAGCCATATGATTTTGACGTCATTGTATCAGGACACTTTTTTGATTATATATATGAGATGATTCATTTTTGCGACAGCTATATGCATGTGTACCTATGTGATGAGATGTTTTTTTGTGATGTATGTTTTATGCTATGGATGCAAATATGTATATGATGCAATGCCATATTTTTGTTCTTTTATGTGTTTATATTTGTATGCATGATGCAAAGGTGAATGTATAAAATGCAAATGAATATGATAATGCAAATGTAAATTGTGCTAACAGGTGTTGTGTGCAGGATGTGATGCAGTTGTGATATCTATATGTATGTATGAAATGCTTATATGTGATAATGCAGGTGCAACTACATGACATGCAAATGTTTTTGGTGTGTCATTATACTCAGTCATGTGATAGTAGGCTACGCGGACTCGAGAAGGATGATGGAAGTCAATCAAGAAAGGGGGATGGAAGACAGAAGATATGAAAGTGAAAGAGCTTCTTGTGCATTATCATCATTGAGCTTTATTATGGAAAAATAAGTTATGACAATTGAGGCATATGTTCGACCCATAAAGTCATTGTACCCATTTGCATGGAGATAAGACACTCACAAACAAGGAATGCCCCAGTTCATACTAGACTCACAGTGTCCTCATATCCTTGGACAAGTCATAGCATTACTAAGAGACAATCCACAGACAGCAAATACAAATAGGTGACAAGGAGGGTGAATCTTGCCTATGAGATCGAGTCCCCACTAACAAAAGGGCCACGGAGACGCAAGTGGTTGAAGTTCTTATGCTGGCGCATGTATGAGGTCTCCATGAATTTGGAATTGCTTACATTTCTTGACAAACTGATGTGAGTCTTTCTCCATATTGGGCCAGTAATATCCAGTCCTGATGAGTTTCTTGGCCAAGGTAGGACCACTAGCATGTGGACCACATATCCCTTCATGTACTTCCCGTAATGCAATCTGAGCTTCGTCGCTTTCTAAACATCTAAGAAGAGTGTCATCTAGACCTCGCCGGTATAGGATATCAGCTAAAATGACATATCGAGAGGATTGGCGAATGCGACGTTGGTTATTTCATAGATCAGGAGGTAAAGTATTGTCACAAAGGTATGTGAAAATGGAACCATATAACTGGGATTCGGGACCGACAACACATATTGTCTCAGTAGGCATGATCTCATATGAAGGGACCAAAAGGTTATCCACCCAGAACTCATAGCGGGTCTCATTTTGAGGTAGATCGATCAGTGAAGCAATTGTAGCCATGGCATCTGCGGTGCGATTCTGCTCTCTTGGTATCTGCTCAAAGTCTATCTTTGTGAAGTGTTGTTTTAGGTAATCCACCATTTGTTTATAAGGCATTAACTTTTCATCTTTTGTTTGGTAATCATCAGTTGCTTGACGGATGACAAGTTGGGAGTCCCCAAAAATGCGAAGTTCCTGGATCTTCCATTGAACTGCAATTTGTAATCCTGTTGTTAATGCCTCATACTCCGCTATATTATTAGTGCAAGGAAATGATAAGTGGTATGATTTTGGTATAGAATCTCCTTGAGGAGTTATAAAGAGGATGCCAACTCCTGCCCCATGTTGTGTGTAGGAGTCGTCGAAGTACAGTTGCCATGGCTTTGCATGTGATATTGTCAAAATGGATTCATCTGGAAATTCGGAACTTAGAGGAACATCATCTATCATGGGAGCATCTGCTAATTGATCTGTGATGGCTTGTCCTTTTATTGCTTTTCTGTCCACATACTCGATGTCAAATTCACTCAGTATCATTACCCATTTGGCTAGTCACCCAGTAAGTGTGGCTTTATTGAGAAGGTATTTCAATGGGTCTATCCTTGCAACTAACTTAGTCTTATGAGTGAGCATGTAATGTCATAATTTCTGCAAAGCAAAGACCACGGCGAGAAATGCACGCTCAATTGGTGTGTAATTTAGCTCGTATCCCACCAATGTGCGACTAATATAGTATACTATTTTTTCCTTGCCCTCAGCCATTTGTTGTGCTAAGAGTGCCCCCAATGCTGTTGGAGTAGCTGATATGTATAGTAACAGAGGCTGATCTAGAACTGGTGGCATCAGAACTGGCAGATTTAGAAGATAATCTTTGAGTGTCTGGAAAGCCTGTTGACAGTTATCATCCCATTTGAATTTGATGTTTTTATGTAGCAGGTGCTGAAAAGGATTACACTTATCTGCCAGTTCGGCTATGAATCTTCGGATAGACTGGAGTCTACCTTGTAAGAATCGAAGTTGATTGATATTTCTTGGTGGTTGCATTTCCAAGATGGCCTTGACTTTTGCTGGATCAACTTCAATTCCCCTTTTAGATACAATGAATCCTAGGAGCTTCCCGGAGGTTACTCCAAAGACACATTTCTTGGGGTTTAATCTTACTTTGTATTTTTCCAACTGATCAAAGATGACTGAAAGTATGTCCAAATGTGTATTTCTGTCTATTGATTTGCCCAAGAGGTCATCGACATAATCTTCCACGGTTACGTGCATGAGATCATGAAAGATAGTAGTCATGGCTCTTTGATATGTAGCACCTGCATTCTTTAGCCCGAAAGGCATGACATTTCAGCAGAAAGTTCCCCACGGACAAGTAAATGATGTTTTGTGTTGATCCTCGGGCGCGATCCTTATTTGATTATAACCAGAGAATCCATCCATCAATGATAACATTTCATGACCTACTGTGAGATCAACAATCAAGTCAATATTTGGTAATGGGAAGTCATCTTTTGGACAAGCTTTGTTGATGTCTCTGAAATCTGTACATATTCTGATGCTGCGATCTGGTTTACTGACAGCCACTAAGTTGGAGATCCATTCAGGATAATCGATTGGGCGTATGAATCCGACATCCAATAACTTCTCAAGTTCCGCTTTGACTAGTAATGCCACTTGTGGATGCATTTTTCTTAATTTCTATTTTACTGGTTTTGCCCTTGGTTTAACTGTCAGGTGATGCATTACCAAATCCGGATCCAATCTAGGTATATCAGTGTATGACCAGGCAAAGTTGATTTGTCGTTCTTTGAAGAAACTTATGAATTTTGACCTTTCGGACTCTGTCAATGATTGAGCTAGGAATATGTTGTGTGGAACGTCTTCTGTACCAATGTTTGTTTTGATAGTCTCCTCTACCAACATGGGTGACCTTTCTTCATATGATGCTAGGAGAATGTCGAGCCTTCCATCTTCGGGTGCCTCAGAGAGGTTTTCGCCCTTAGATACGTCTTTTCTTTTTACTTTTTTGGGGTCAGACAGCACCACAGTGTGGTTTTCGCCATAAGACCCTTGATTTGTTCTTATTTTCACATTTTTGCGACTGGAAGGTCTGACACCCTCACCAAAATATGCCACGCTATTGAGTTCTATAGTGTATCCCGCTTTATGGTCTCCAGGAGGAAGATCATCCTGTATGCCCAGATAGTCTATAAAAGCTTTATCATTTTGGAATGTATCAAATTGCGCAGGTCCTTCATGATCCTAGTCAATGAGTTGGCGGTGAACAAGGGGAAGGCCGTTAATGTCTTCGAAGTTAGGGGAGCTAAGAGTGAAAAAGGAGTTATATTCAGGTATATCAAGGTAATTATCGAGGTCATCAATGGCACTCTCCTCATCAGTCTCGATCACAAGCGAATCCAAATTATCATCACTAGTAGCGCATTCCAGGACAGGTGTTCTCATCCTATGTGATTTAAACCTAGAACCTTGAGACAAGGACTGTGTGGAATCCTCATGGGTTGTTTCTTGACCAACTCTGAACTTGTTATAAAATTCCTCTTCTTCCATGGGTTCATCTGGCTCTCTGAATATCTTGGTGAGCTTGTAGTCACTGGAAGACTTGTCTGAACCCCATTCCCATTCGTTAGAATCTGTGGAATAGCGATCCTCTTGTTGCATTTTGGCAGCTTTGATTTGTAAAGCTTCTTCTGTCCTTTGGGTGTGGACCTTGGAAGTTAAGAAACCAAGTCCTTTCAAGCGTTTCTTTTTGAAGGTCAATTCGGGTTGTAAAGGTTCCATGATGCCTTCCTTTCGTAACCCCAAAGGGCTTTTTCCATCATACCCGAATTTTTGTAGAATTTTGAAGCCTTTGCCATATTTCTCAAATGGTAGGTTGATGTGGTCTTGTGTTTCCTCTTCATTGTCCCTGAAAAGCATTTTGTATAAATCTTCCTCTTCTAGTTCACCCCATCTTTGAAAGGTGGTAGGGTCCCATTTGAGCATCATGATGGATACTTGCTTGTTAGGATGTGGTCTTCCATATTCTTTTGGGGAACTCATGACTTGTTGTAAGTACATGGTTTGATTTAAAGTATATTCCCCCATGCCTTTGTCCTTAAACTTGCCTTTAAGCTCACCTTGTTTTGATGTCGAAGGTTTTAACTTCTCAGGATCAATGTATGCCGACGAAGGAACAGCCTCATGATTATTGGGAATGATGGTCTCAGTCTTTGATTTCAGGTTATTGCAGTATATGAATGGATTAGGATCACCATTAACTATTACTTCCACTCCATTATGAGGAAACTTAATGCATTGGTGATATGTGGATGGGACTGCCCTCATTTCATGAATGCAAGGACGTCCTAGCAATATGTTATAAGTGAGATTTAAATCTAGGACTTGACAAACCACATCCTTTGTAACTGGCCCAACTCTGAGAGGTAAGGTGATTGTTCCCTTGGATGAACGCTCTTCGTCATCATATGCCTTAATGGTGATTTGATTTGTAGAATTCACAGCTTTATCGGAATATCCCAATTGTGTAATAGTGCTTAATGTGTAAATGTTTAGACCTGCTCCTCCATCTATCAGGACTCTTTTTATTCGATGTTTGTGTATGAAGGCTTCAATGTGTAATGGTGCATTATGTGGCTAACTTACGGAGGCATCATCGGCTTCTGTGAAAGTAAGGGAGTGTGGAACAGAAAGGTATCCCACCATGGCTTGAAACTAGTCCACATTCAGATCAGTAGGAACAGCAGTATCTCTCAAGATTTTTTCAAGAATGGCTTTATGTGCGGGAGATATGCGTAATAGCTCAAGGATTTAAATGAGCGCGGGTGTCTTCCCTAACTGTTCTACAAGGTCATACTCAGGTTTGGTTGATGAAGAAGTGGT
Source organism: Cryptomeria japonica (assembly GCF_030272615.1). Classification (NCBI taxonomy): domain Eukaryota; kingdom Viridiplantae; phylum Streptophyta; class Pinopsida; order Cupressales; family Cupressaceae; genus Cryptomeria; species Cryptomeria japonica. The sequence goes on along the minus strand of NC_081406.1, from coordinate 525,390,544 downwards.
GTTTTTAGTTGGAGCACCTTGCAAAGTGATTTTACCTCGGCGGGTTGTAACATGACATTCAGAGGTAGGTTCAGAAGAAGATCCAACACCTTTTAGGACAATCTTGGGTCTCTGGGTAGAATTCTCAGGGTTTTTGTCCTTGATGATAATGGTAGAGACATAATTGTCCATCGAGATGTGATTGATAGTTGAATCATAGTTATAGGATGCTCTAGTATAGTTGGTCTGGTCATCTGTGGCTTTAGCTTTTCCTTTGTCATGTTTTGGGAATGGTTCCTTAAACATTTCATGTTCTTGATTAGACGAATGTCCCTCAATCTCAATATCACCTTTATCAATGAGATCTTGTATGATGTTCTTCAGTCGATGACAATTTCCTATCTTATGACCCTTGCTCTTATGAAATTCACAATACTCATCATCATTCCACCAATTTGGTTTGACCTTTGGTTCATATGGCGGGAAATCTGGAATTGTGATTACCTTGTTTGCCACTAGCTTCTTGAAGACTGACTCAAGTGGTTCTCCCAATGGAGTGTACTTCCTTCGTGATCTGGAAGTTGTTTGAGTATTCACTTGATTGTTTGTAGAACTTGATCCAGAAAAAATGAATTTGGGTCGCACTGTATTGGCATCAACAACACCATCATTGACTCTGTTCTTGTTTTTATTCCAAAATCTTGGCTTGTCTTTTCCTTTAAAGTCATCTTTGTTTTCCTTGAATATCTTAATAATTCCTTGTTCAATTAGGACCTTTTCTGTCGCTAAGCCTTTTTCAATAACGTCCTTGAAGGTGGACAAACAAGCTTTCCTTAGATAATAGCCAATGTCTTTGTTAACATTTTGGGTGAACATTTCTACCATTTGTTTTTGTGGAATTTCACAAGAGCATCTGCTAGCTAGATTCCTCCATCTTTGTAAAAATGATGCAAAAGACTCTCCCTCTTTTTGTTTGGTGTTGCACAAAGTAGTGACTGATATGTCTCTCTCTATGTTGTAGGAGAAATGTTGGATAAATGCCTCTGCTAAGTCACCCCATGACTTAATACCAGGTGGAAGTTGGGAGAACCATTCCATAGCTTGATCACCTAAGCTCTGTGGGAATAATCTCATCAAATATGTCTCTTCTGCTGCTACCTCAATGCAAGCTGTGAAAAACTGTCTTATGTGTGCCTTAGGATCCCCTTTTCCTCTATACTTATCAAATTTAGGCGTCACAAAGTGCGTAGGAAATGGAGGCATTGGAATGCTCTTGTCAAATGGATAAGGACATATGTCTCTCATTGTGTATGTTGGCTTCGGTGTATTTATGTCCTCCATTTTCTTTTGTAAGTCCCTGATTTGTTGCTCTAAATTGCTCTTAGGTGGAGATCGACTTCTTGGACCATACCCCATGCTTGAGGCACCAATTGGAGGAGGAGCATGTTGCATATATGGATGATATTGATCATACACATGTTCATATGGAGGAGGTCTATAATGATGCTGCATATATGGACCACTTGGTATAGATTCATGTTGAGGAATACCATATCTATTTTGCGCATGTATACCATATTCTACAGGCATGTCATGTTCTAATGTGTTGCCCCCAAATTTGACATGAGGTTTCCTTGTGTCCAAATTTTGAGCATGCCTTTGAATATCCAATTGCTTTGGTGGTTGATCCTTGGCATTAGTATGTGATTGAACATATCTGTCTGCATAAGATTTCCATAATGGTCTACGAAGGTGAGTATCATATGCTTGACCATGTGTATGTGGGACCTCTGGTTTTTGAAGCAAAGCTGATGGTGATTCAGGTACCATGTGTGGTCCTCTATTTCCTCCACTATTAGGTCTCCTTTGATCCATATTGGAGTGAGGTTGTTGCAAAGGTCGATTTTCCATTATTTGAGACATGTCAAAATCATGAGGTATCTTGGCTCCACTTTGTGCCATCATTTGTAAGAAGTATTGTCTATCCCTCCTCATTATTTCCTCAACCAATCGATTGAAATGGGGATTCATAATGGATTCTTCCACATCTGCTGAATGTACTGAAAAGTTGTCCACATTGTCATTGTGTGTAGCATTGTTGTTTATAGTGTCCATGTTCTCAACATTTGGAATGTTTCTATAGGCATCCATGTCAGGTAATGTAGTATGATCAGAATTGAAAAAGATATCATTGTCATACACATAAGAACTCATGTTTGCGGACTCTTGAGCCTCTTTAGTTTCTCTCCTAGATTTTTGAAGACGGGTTTCAACCATGAACTAGGTATTGACCAAGATGTGAGACTAAATGAAAAATGGAAAAAGTATGGAAGACCAAGAGTTGGATGGAATGTAAATGAATCTGAGGTGTACTTGCAATGTCCAAAGTGTAAGACCAAGTATGTATGTAGTAGAGTAGGTGTGACTTCCAAAGAGAGGATAGTTTCTCTTGATGAGGTAAGTTGACCTTGACTCTAAGTAAGACCAAATGAGACCCAAAAGTAAGAAACCTTGATGAGGGACCACTTAGCAAAGTGTTGTTGTATGTAGTGTGTTCACAAAGTATGATGAGGACAAGCAAGTGACCTTTTGACTCAAGTTTAGACAAATGTGAATGTAATGAGAAGTGTAAAGCAATGATGGACTTTGTGAGACCCAAAGACTGGTTGAATGCTAAATGAAACTCTGGAGAAATAATCTAGGAAGCTCAAGAATTCTGAAATTGACTGTGTTTGTTTGCTGGACTGTAACAGTTTTTTCAATTCTGGACACAGACACGCCTATATACTTCACAGACGCGGTTTCTCGACACAGACGCTCCTCTATTTAACACAGACACGCTTCTGAGATTTTTTTGCAAAGTGTAATATTTACTATTGGAACACAGACACAATTCTGCCCTTCACAGACGTGGCTAGACAACACAAACGCTATTATGCCCGACACAGATGCGTTTCTGCCAATTTTGTGCAATTTTTCCAATCTGTGAAGTTGTTTTGTTGTGACCAAATCTGACTATTTGACTGTTTGTGACAAGAGGACACAATGTGGATGAGGACTCAATGTTTGCAAGTGTCTAGACTCCAAAATGACTCCAAGAAAAGTGTGTTGTTTGATGTAAAAATGTTTTGCATACACTTGAAGACACAAAAGACACAATGTTTTGTTGTTTGGTCTTGAATGTTTTGAATGTTTAACATAAGTCAAGCACAATTCTTATGGCTGGCCAAGACAATAGTTGTTGATCCCACATGGGGTTTTACCCTTGAGGCTACGCTATTCAAAGCAAATACTTAGATGCTTTACCTCACTGGCTCCATCCTCGGCACTCACTTCTCGGGTCAGCCAAGCATCAGTCCCCACGAAAACTCCCCTTGGCGAACTTTGTATCTCTACTAAGAACCGTATGTGTGTGGGCCGCTACCAGAGGTCCGACCTCCTGCCCCAACAACTAGAAGGATTTGGGCTTCTAAAACAAAAAGGTGCTAGTAAGGGCATCCGCTCATGTGGCCATACATGCGGCACTTTCAGCTTTGTAAATACAGAAGGCTCCAAGCCGGTAGGGGTTACGCCCTACAACTGATCAAATAAATTTGATCAAACAGGTTTATGGGGAGACATAGTGTCGGTATGAACTAATCAGCACACGTTATTCATAGTTTTCACCATGAATACATTTGTTTATAGTGGTTCGGAAGAGGTGGGTTTTCCTCGCTACCACTTGGGTCGTTCTCTTCTCACTAGTAGTCCTAATGACCACACGGGAAGACAGGCCCTCTAAAGATTAAACAAAAAGAGCCTATTGCTCAAGACACAAAAGACAATGATTCAATTTTAGTGCACCAATTGAAGTGTTTGTTAGTCTATGAAAACAAGGCACACAATAAAAATCCAAAAACCCTTGCCAAGGTCCTGCAACAAAGAGTTGTTAGTAGTTTGGATTGTTTGAAATAATCACCCCTTCCTGCAAGCACACAAGTTAGGTAAATTTTAAACCCAAAAGACTTTGTGAAAATAGGGGCCTTCAACCAAATGATTTAGCCTTCAAGACAAGCTGCACCAATTTTGTTAGCTAGATCCGAAAATGTTAGCTCAAAATAAACCAAATCTGGAACCCTAAATGCAAAATCCAAAAACTGAATCAATAAAAAATCCAAAATTTGAAACTGGTGAACATAGACACGGTACCCTCCACACAGACGCGCCTTAGTGACACAGACGCGGTTCTATCAAACACAGACGCGACTACAGAACGCAGAAGCAGCCTCTGGACACAGACGCGGCAAAAAACATCACAGACGCGACTTTAGAACACAAACGCGCTTTCCTGGAACCTGCAAAATAAAATATTGCCAATAACATAGACGCGATTCCAGATATCGCAGACGCGCCCAAAAATCAAAAACGCGATCCGAAAGTACGTAGACGCGGAAATATCAAAATGTTGCCGAAAAAGTCAGATCTGCAACTTCAAAATACAAAATCTGCAACAAGATGTTAAATGTAAAAAGGGACAAGAGTCCCACCGGGCGTGCCAAAATGTATATGTTGAAAATGGATACAAATAATAACGATATTGAAAGGTTAAATGAATTCAACCACAAAACCCTAGCCTAACAACAACAAAGATCCACCATAACATATGAAGATTACCTAAGACAATGCAAATCAAATGAAATCACAAAGATTATACCATCACATGTCCAATAGGGTTTTGATCTCCATTCTTCCTATCTCCATTGATCTTGCTTGATATATTTGCTCTCAGATTTTATATGCACAAGAGCTCAACAAAGAACGGAATGTGGTTGCAAGTAGGATCATAGTGTAGTCAATTGCATAAATTGATTCATTAGGCTCAGTCATTAGGGTTTGATAAGAAGGAAGCATCTCCTTATATAGAAGACACAATATGAAATGGAGGGATAAGATTGAGAGGTGTAAAAGGAGGTCGGCTATGATTAGAGGGTAGGTAAAAGAAATAATAAAATAATGAAAGGGGTAGGTAGTGTATGAATTAAGAGATGAATGACATGTTTCATGGGTAGAAAAGGTTAATGAATTAATTAAATAAATAAAGATTTATTTAATTAATAGAAGAAGTGGGATCAAATTAAATAAATAAGATATTTATTTAATTTAGGAAAAGGATAATTTAAATAAATAAATGTATTTATTTAAATGAGAAATAAGGCTAGAAGAGGATAAATGAATTAATTAAATAAATAAAGATTTATTTAATTAATAGAAGAATTAAGCTTAGATAATTAAATAAATAATTAGACAGGGCAATTTTGGGTGTCTACAGTTACTATTGTCTTTTACTGATTTATATCATGTTCCTATGCTACTCAAAGATATCCACAAGTGATTAGAGTGGTCAAGATGGTTTATGGTATCTTTTCTTTGTTTTCTATCTACGGATTGGTCCAATGAAGTTTTGGAGCCAATACTAATGGTGTCTACGTGGGAAGTTTGTTAAGCTACAAGATTGTATGCAAATATTCAGAGTCATGGATCACTGTGGCCTATTGACTACAGTGCTTAGCTCGACCATATGTATATGAACCAAAATGGAGGGAAATATTCCTTTTTAGCAATATGTTTATTTACATGTGTAATACTCAACCTAGGTTTTAGATACCTCGGTCAATATCAATACCGAATAAGCTCAATGGTGAAAGAAGAACTCTGAAAGGCACTATATCCATTCATTTCATTTCATATGAACATATCATGTCATTGCATTATGTCACATTCCATCCATCCAAAATGCATATCGTTGCATATCATTCATACATCATCATTATGATAATTGATACTCTAATTAATCCTCTCCAAAAAGGTAGCCTCGAGCTCAAGGATTGGGTACTAAGTCCTCCACACCTTCTTTCTAAAACTAACCCCCCCTTACCCTCCCCATCCAAGTCATCATCATCAAATACACTATATTGTGTGCCACAAATTGGTCTATCCAGGTACACCATAGTCCATCTCTAAAAGGATGGGTTGCATAGCCCATGTCATCTAGGTCTTGTAAGCAAAAAAAGTTACTATGTCCACCATTTCAACCAACTTTCAATTGGTTAGACAATCAAACACAATCAAAACTGACAATTACATCAATTATCTAAGCCTCAATGAGTAATTTGACTCATATACCTCGACTTCATCAAGTAATTACATCAATTTTCTATCTCAACGGGTCAATTTGATTCAATTACCTAGACTTTATTCTATTTGAGCAATCGGCTGACATCAACTGTCATGCTTTGACTAAAACCAGGACAATTCACACAATTACACCAGACTATCCAAACAATTACGTCCAGACTATATTGCTCAAATGTGCAGCATCAACCAGAGGCACTGCAGAACACTGCATTTACATAGTATCCCCTACATGACCTAGGGTAAGGGTACTTACTGGCTTACATGTCTCCTTTGTCGCTTGCCATTTGTGCCTAGCTCATCCTTTTTCTCTCATTCCTTCACCATTCAATCCAAAATCCTCCATTCTACCATGCCTAATTTTCTTGGAAATTTTCGAGAGCTCGCCCAAATTTTCTAAATCTTTCCACCCAATCTCTTGAGGAGGCATACCTAACCACCAACCTAACGCATGTTAGGGCATGTTCCATGATTATTTATTTTTCTTTGAAATGATGCAATAAACCACATCGTCTCAAAGAGGGGAAAATGTAGACACCTAATTATGCCCACCTAATTAAATAAATTTTATATTTGTTGAATTATCATTGGTCAACTATTAATTAAATTCAAATATAATTAATTCATTCCCCTTTCCTAACTATTAATTAAATTAATATTTAATTAATTCACCCCAACCATGTTCTTCTATTAATTAATTAAATTATTCAATTTGTTTAATTTAATTCATTAAACCATGTTTTGCCTATTAATTAAATAAACAAAACATATTTTTTTAATTAATTCATGCCTAAAACCCCTTCCCTCTTATTTAAATAAATTATTTATTTAAATCCCTTTATCCTCCCATACATAGACTTAAATTAAATAATTATCTTATTTAATTTAAAATCCCCTCTCCACTTGCATTTTCTAGAAAATGCAAGTTGCACACTAACCCTCCCCTTAATCATTTCTAAATCCCCTATCATTAGCCTAATCACCCTCTAAGTGTTTGCACATTCCTAAACTATGAGGTTAAATAATAAGTCACTTCTCAACCATCAACGCTCTTACAAAGCCTTAAAAGCCTTCACCCTTTTACAAGCAAACACGCATGGGCTTTGACTATTCTAAACGCCACTTTAACCTTTGAACATTCCACCAACCCTTGGTTAAAATCTTTATCCATTAACTCAACCATCCATGGTAACCCTCAAGTCCACTCAAGTCTTAAAGGCTTTGACCATTCTAACGCCACTCTAACATTTGCACATTCCTCCAAACTTGGGTTAAGCTCAAACCCATCAAGTCAGCCATTAATAGCTTCCTTATAGTCTTCTCAATCTTTTAAGGCTTTGCCCATTCCCTCTCAAGTCTTCCCTTGTTGACACTTGTCAACATGTGATTGCTTTAGGAAGAGCACATTAATTGATGATTGTGGAATCCTCTAGCAATCTTAGCCCTTCTTAAGACAAATCAATCTCAACCCTCCATTGCCTCAGTTTCCCTATAAATAGAGCTCTTTTTTTCATTATTAAAGGAGACAAGAATTATCAATATTCATTGTTATTCTGTTTAGTATTTGAATTCTTTTGTAGGGAGGATTGGTATCATGTCTTAGATCTTTCACTAGTTGGAATTGTCATTGGACATCCAATACTTCATTTTATATCTTCATTCAAGACTTCACTATCATCAACCATCTCTCAATCTTCATTTTCCATCCTTGTTTGGGTACTCAAGCTGAAAGAAACATTCATAGCAACAACATCTTGGAGAGGAGGACAAGGAAGAGCACATGGGGAAGTATTATGTTCATTTATTTGTTTAGTTTCTTCATTTGTTTATTTGATAATATGTTTTGATATGTTTTGAAATGGTTTGAGTTTGTTTTGCTTATGGTCATGCATGTTAGATAAATAAACTCATCATTGATATCCACTAATCTCCATTTCCTTAACTTCACTCCTTGTTCTTGAATCTTCTCTTTGTTTTCTTTCCCAATTGAAATTCCCTAATCAACGGGTTTGATAATCTTTGATAAATCCCTTACAACATGAGTAGAACTATTCATCACCATATTGTCAAAGTTGATATGCCCCATCCTTTTGTGGCATAGCCAACATTCATATCTCTACTCCAGCATATAATTGCTTCCTCTGTTATCATTCACATAGTAGACATTGTCATTAGTCCTTATACCTTCAACAACTAATCTTTTGGAACTTTCTTTTTTTATATCACATCCAAACCCATGAAATATGAGCTTATAACCCTCACTATCCATCTATCTCACACTCGGGAGATTATGTATCAACCCCTTAATATAGTAGACATTGTCATTTGTATACTTACCATCAATAGAAATAGTATCTCAACCACAAATAGGTGTAGCTTCCTCACTTGCAAATCTCACAAATCCACCATCATAATTTTTTTTTAAAATGAACTTTCCTTTGTCACCTATCATATCATTTAAGAATTCAGAGTTAAGTATCCATGCTTTAGGATCACTTTCACATGTAGTGCAGTCTTCACATTCACTAATTTTTCATTATTTTTCACATATTCCAAATTACTACACCTTTCATCACTCTTCTCCTCTATAGATAAAAACAATGATTCTTTATTTGAGCCATCACCATATTCCTCTTTAAATGAATTGTCTATATTAAATCTATAAATTCTTCTTAGATTTTTCTATGTCATCTATTCTCCTATTTCTATTATTCCATTCGTGATTATCTCTTCCCTTGTTATCATCATCACGTCTTCTACCTTAATCTTCCCTATAAGTAAATCTAAAAGCATAATGACCAATTTTTCCATAATTGAAACATTTGAAGTGTAACTTACCTTTGTACTTTCTAGATCCTTTCTCCCGTCTTCTCATATAGTTTGTTTCAATCTCATCCATGTCATTTCTTTCTTCAAGTTCATCTTCAGTATTTTTGATAGCTTTAAATGTTTCGTCTTTCTTCTCTTTTCACAAATCATTTAGGTCAGCAATCTCAAAGGTAGAGAGTGATCTATACAATTGATTCAATATGTATTTGTACATATCATGAATTTATTCAATAGAATACTTCATATATTTGTAGCATTTGTGTAGTATCAACATCACTTTTCTCACAACTTCACTTTCTTATAATTTACCATCAATACCCCTAATTGCACTCACACCCTCATTACCATGGTGTAGATAGCCTTCAATGTTCTCATCATAAAAAATTATCAAGTTCTCAAACTCGTGCTTTAGATTGTCAACTTGGCTTTCTCTATCTTCTCATAACCTTCATATACTACTCAACCTCTCCCAAATCTCTTTAGTTGACTTCAACCCTATAACTTTATCAAATGTTGAATCACTTAAAGAGTTGATAAGTGCAACTTTATCCTTCACATTCTTCTCATGTTCCTTAATCTCATATGGATTCTAAGGACCATTTTCCAAAGAAATATACCCCTTCTAGGTAATCTCCCATATTTCATTGTATAGAGATTCCAAATGATATTTCATTGTTGCCTTCCAATAACAGTAACTTTTGTCATCAAACTTCAATGCTTTGAAATTAGTTTCATGTTCTATTCTATGTCTTTCTCAAGTGGTTAAGCTTTTTTAAGAGCAACCAAGATCTGATATCAATTGTTCAACACACCACAGGATTGACAAGGGGGGCGAATCAATCTAGACCTCAAAATTCTTTTCTTTTGATCTATTAAACCTTAAACAACAATTAACTTATTACTGCAATTATGAAAAATAAAATCACAAAGCACAACAATCACATGAGCGTCAAATTTATGTGGAAAAAACCTAAATGGAAAAAAAAAACATGTTGAGAATCACACTCATAATATGAGCAATTCACTGCAATATTTAGGCTCAAGGCCAAGGAGCTCACTTCCCCAAGATGACTTGCAAGACTAAAGCACACAACCTTAGGGAAAGATACAAAGGGTTGCACAAACTACCAAAAGGAACACACCTTCTTTCGGCATGTGTAGAGGATCAAATGAATTAAAATGAGAAAGATCACTTGACCATGAAATTATCCTTGAACCACTATGCCAAGCGACAAATATCATGGCAAACACTTTTGACAATAAACATTGCCTCAAAGCTTTTCACAAACTATCTTCCACAATTATACTATACCAAATATGCTTGTACATCATTCATATCCAATTTACATCAATTTGCATTCATCCCCTACTCAACTCATATATTTGCACTCCTACACATACAAGATAATTCATTGAAACTCTCAACTAGGTTAGCAACCAGTAGGAAGAGGGAGAAATAATCCATGTAGTATACCGGATGTTAGTGCCCTTTGCTATTATTGTCAAAGGGGGAGAGAGAGTTTGTAGTATGCTGGATACTACATGTGTTGACATCAATGCCAAAGGGGGAGCTTGTTGGCATTGTGTTGTCATTGATGTCAATTGGCTTTTTGGTCTTTGATGTGAACCGGTATAACTATCATGGATGGTAACCGATAGTGTGTGTGTAGTTGAGACCAATCGGTATGCAAGATAGAGTCACCAGTATACAAGTTGATGTTAGTATATGTGAAGAAACTAGTACTCGGTGAACGAGTGGATGAATATAGTAGTATACATGTTGGTACTAACCGGTAAGATTGCAGAGTGAATAGGCCACCAGTATGCTAGTATGATGTCATCTAGCAGGACTCCAACTGGTAAATGATGTTGTCCCTGGAAGAAGAGAAGATTGAAGACGGAATGTTGTCTGAGGATTGTAAGGAAGTTGCATCTACCCAATAACAGGGAAGTCACACCATTGGCCAACGGGTGACATAAATCTTCTCCCACCAATGATTGGAAGATTGTGAACCACGATGTATCTACCTCCACCAAGCGAATGATATATGTGAGCCTCCAGCATGTGAGATTAGAGATGTGCACCTGATTAGCAAGCGTATGTTGATATGATATCAAAACAAACAAGGAGTGATGAGTTTATCACTTTGACAAACCAGCTAAGAGGAGAACCTGTCAGATGAAGGTGAAGGAAAGGCTTTCCATCTGTAGATAAGAGATTCACTCCGGAATGCAGATATAGATTGGTGCAAAATAGTGGAAGATTGATGGAGTGGTGCCACCAAGGATACAACCAGTAAGAAAGCCAAGAGGCAAGGTGAAGTGCTCTCAATCGGGTGAAAATGCACATGGTGAGTCACCCTAGATACCTACTGAGGGCCAGTATGTGTGATGACCAAGCTGACATGATCCACTGACATAAAGATGGTAAAGGCATGTAGGTTAACTAGTAAGGCAAGATATATTGATAGGGTTACAGAGCTGGTAGGCAATGATGGACTGGTAGTATGAAGCATACACCGGTTGTGTGTTTTTGGTCGATGACTAAGTCAGACCGACGTAGTGGGCTAAGGTGGATGCTGACAAAGGTGCCACATGGATTTGAGGTGGAAAACATGCATAAAGTGGTAGATGGAGTGTGCATCGACGAGGTTGTTTCAAAGTCGATCAACATTAAATGCAGACCCTGTAAATCAAGAGATGTGTTGCAGAGGTTTGCAGCTCGAGGAAGGTCAAACAGAGGTGATCGATGGAATACACTGATCAATGTAGTGTATGGGTGCAGATTGAAGTAGGTGATGCAACCATTGAACCATTTATGGTGATTGACCAAGTGCCAAGCCGACAAACTGTTCGTGGTGGCTAAGTATAGCAAAACATGCTTTTGAAGAAAGGAGATATGGTGTTAATGCTTGATCACTTGCAAGTTGTCAATCTTCATATAGAACGATATCTAATTGGATCTGATACTCCTCATGATCAGTGGAAGAAACCCTAGCACGCCAAAAGTTTGAAGTTGAATTTTGGTGGGAAAGCTCAACTATAAGTATGCAGACAGAAGACCAGATGGATTGATGCTACCAGAAGAAGTGATGCCAGTTGAAATAAAAGAGTTGATCTAACTGTGAGAGTTAAGCAACTGAGGTTTTGGAGGTGCTACTAGTAAGAAGGTTTAGCAGGGGACTAACCGATAAAGGTCTGAGATTTTGGTAAGCTTCAAGAGTGCATCAATCAATACAACTGGTAGTGTTAGAACCAGAAGGAAAGAAACAGCAGAAGGTAAGGATTGAGCAGGGTTTAACCAGTGTTGTGGAAGTAACCGGTAACCAGGTGGAAAAGAAGACAACCGATAGAGCCTAAACCAGTAAGGGAGTTGTAGTGAGTAGAGGTGAGAAGAGGAAGAGAGTGAGAAGAGAGCAGACAATGAAAAGGCTGAGTAGAGGAAGAGTCAGAGAAGGTGAGAAGATAACCGATAGAGATGGACCAGTGAAGAGACATATTTGTGAGGTTACAGAATTCATTTGTAACTGGATTATAACTAATGTTTTGATATAATGTATTGTTATCATTGAGTTGGAGTTCAATGTAGGGGTTGGTGCTCCTTTAGGTTGGTTCCCATAAATCAGTAGGGTTTGGTTCTCCTTGGGTTGGTTCCCTAAATCAGGGGTTGGTGCTCCTTGTGTTGGTCCCCTAAACTTTGTAATTAGTATTTTCATTAAGAGGCTGGATTGGAGCCGTAGACTCCAACAACTTTTCTCATCAAGGTTTTTCCCATCTTGTGTTTTCCTCATATATACCGATGTCACATGATGTCCCTTTGTTTGGTTGCATTGTGATGTCTTGCTTTATCTCACTAGTAGGTTTACGTAGAGTTTGCATTTCTATCTTGTTCTCACTCTTAAGATTAAAAGGTTAAGAGTTTTGGAAACCACTGATTCACCCCCCCTCTCAGTGGTACATTGTATTCAACAATTGGTATGATAGCCTAGGTTACTGGTTGATAAGCTTTATCCAGCTTGGGTAGATTCTAGTATAAGGACACAATGGTTTGTTTTGAGTCAATCTTTGCTCCGGTGTTTAATGGGTCTAACTATTCCATTTGGTGTTGCAGAATGGAAGTCTACCTATTCTCATTAGGGTATGATGTCTGGATGTTAGTTATAAAAGGTCTCCCTAGTCATGTTAGTCCTCCCACCAGTTTAGAAGCAGAAAAAAGATATCGGTGTAATGATGAATCAATGAAGGCCATACTCAGTGGACTTACCGATGATGTTTCTTCATAGGTAGATAAGTGCAGATCTGCTAAGAGCTTGCCACTATTGAACCAGACTGTGGAATCAAGAAAAACAACAAAGAAGACACATGTGTAGGTGTTGAAGGAAAATCGGTTAGCAGTTGCAAAAATGGTGAAGAGGAAACTCATCTCTCCATGGCACAAGAAACTCAAAGTGAGGAGCACACATCAGAAGGTGATAATGCAGATGAATCCCACCAGAAAGATCTGTTTGGCATTGATAAAGAAGGTGAAGCCGAATTTGACCTTGAAGGTGAACTGGTAAGTGCACTAGAAGAGCTGTAAAATATTAGAAATGAAATTTAAGAACTATAAAAAAATAGTTCATGATGAATGTAGTTAGATGAGAATATTTCTTGAGGATTCATACAAGAACATCAGTGTGTTGACAACTCAACTTGAAGAGGTCAAAGGTATGGCTGATGATTTGAAATTAGTCTTGGATGCCAAGGAGAGAATATGTGAGGAGTTGCAGCAAGAAGTCAAGACAAAGGATAAAGAATGTTAGGACCCAAAAGGAGAAATGGAGAGCATCAGGAAAGACCTTGAGAAGTGTCAAGATGAGCTTAAGGTAAGAATTCGGTATGATGACAGCACTGGGACCTTGGACAAAATGTTGAGCAAACAAAAGCACTCCAAGGATACCAGAGGATTAGGATATGTTGTCTGTGAATTCTCCACAAACAGGGATGTCTCCCAAAAGGACATTAATTTGTCTCCTCTAATGGAGATAACAAAGGTCAGACCTTCACAGTCTGAAGTGCACCAAGAAAGAAGGTTGACCTAACCACAACCACTTAGGACATGAGGTGAAAGATGAAGACCGGTAAAGCAAGAAGAAATAATGCAGATCCTAAATGAAAAAGAAAGTTGAAAGAAGATAGGTTCACCAAAAACAAGAATACAAGAAGGCATCCTAAAAGATCCCCCACTAATAGAAGATAGAGAGATTTTGTTGTTCCCAAGAATAATCCTCGAAGAAGAAAAAGTGGAGAAGCCAAACCGGTAAGATCACCTCATGTTTGGCAAAATAAATTTGTAAGTCATAAACCTCCTTTCTCCAGTTACTACCTTGCTTATAAATATTATGGTTATAAGGAAGATGAATGTAAAATGTTCTATAGGAATAGTAATTTTGTTGGGAAAAAATGTAATTAATGTGTGCATAAGATGTCAGAATTTAGAAACTGGCATATGCGCTTTCCTGATTATGCTAACAAGAACTATTTGACTATTCCAAGAAATGGAAATCGTGTATGTTATCATTGTAATGGCTTTGGCCATAGAAGCCATGAATGTAGGAAGAAGAAAGTTCAGTCATATGACAACCAGGATAATAGCTATGCCCAGTATGGAAGTAATGACAAAATGCAAAGGAGACACACTTTTGCAAGATCAAGATGTCAGTTGAAACCAGTAGCTGGCTACAATGGCATGATCATGAGAAGAAGATCAAACCGATCTGATAGAAGGTCTTCCAATCATCCATTAGGCATGAATGCAGTATGCTTCTATAGAAATGTATCCAGTCATACTACAGGAACCTGGTAAAGAAAAGACCAATTAGCAGAAGAAGACAAGACCTGCTCCAAAGGTTGCAAATGAGAGGAGGGAGACCAAGCAAGTATGGAGGAAGAAGGAAGATAACATGACCATGGACCAGCATTTTGCATTCAATGCATAGGTGATATCTCTTAAAGTTTAAAGGAGATGCATAACCTTAGGGGGAGCTACATGTTGATCAGATCATTCACCCCCAATGTTAAAAAGGAAAAAAGGTAAGGATGGGCAGCTAACCGGTATAAGGGAGAAGTTGTGATGACAACTGTGTGTGCAATTACTATCATGGCTACACTTTTACACTGGTGAGATGGATCACTACTGCAAGTGTCAAAGTGGGATGTGACACCAGAATAAGGGCTAGTGGACAAAGTATACCAATAGAGATATTGGACCTCTACAGTAAATCAGCATGTGCAGTATGTTGCCGATAGGGAGAGTTCCAGTATTGCAGAATATGTGAGGCAATGAATTCCGGTAACATTGCAATGACTCCTGTGGCTTGGAAAGAGGAAATTATGCCTTGGGAAATATTGGAGAAGGATTGTCTGGCAATGTGTTGGACTGGTAGTTGATCTCATGTACATACATCATGATGAATCAACCGGTTGGATATGTGACATGTTGATGATGTAGGTTAGCATAGTGGTCATGAAAGAGGATGTCACAAGATTGTGATGGACATCATGGAAGTGGCGGATCATCTACAGATTGCAGATGCTCACTTCTATCGGTACAAGGTGCAGATTGAAGCACCACGTTAGGACCTGACAAGTAAAGAAGACCTAGGATCTATGGTTCAAGGGGATTTCACAACCATATCCTCTTATTGATATCAGACATACTAAACATAGTCGAAGTTCAGGCAGTTGTTTGATCATACCAGTATGTTAGTGACTTTGGGAAGGTGCATATTCAATTTTTGTATCTATCAAAGTAACATTCAAGTTACCCAAGAGTATAATAGAAAAGGAAAAGGATGTCCTCATTTGTCATTGAGCCACCAGGTGACAAGAATTGTAGTCTAGTTTACAGGTAGAACAACCTGCAAAGGAGGAGAAAATGGCTCACTTAACCGCTTGTGATCACAAAGAGGGAGAGTTACCTGCACATGGGGAGAATATATAAGATTGGTACCTGATTACTACCAACATATTGGTGTCAGAGCAACTCCCATAGATTAACAATGTACCATTGGTATCAGATTAGCACTAATTGGTATTAGTTCCTACATCAATAATTGGTATTAGATGGAGAAGATGTGGTCTGACTAGTAGGTAAGTAGTATTCACTAATACACCTTTCAACAATTGGGTGCTTCTACAATTGGTATAAGACTGGTATATAAGATTGGAGTTAGTTGGTGTCTGAACCCTCCATCTCAAGTGTTGTTGTTTGAGATGATGAAAAGAATAGTGGTCAAAAATGGAGAAGCAACCAGTAGGAAGAGGGAGAAATAATGCATGTAGTATACCGGATGTCAGTTCCCTTTGCCATTGTTGTCAAAGGGGGAGAGAGAGTCTGTAGTATGCTAGAGACTACATGTGTTAACATCAATGCCAAAGGGGAAAATTGTTGGCATTGTGTTGTCATTGATGTCAATTGGTTTTGTGGTCTTTGATGTCAATCAATATAACTGTCATGGATGGCAATCAACGATGTGTGTGCAGTTTAGACCAACCGGTATGCAAGCTAGAGTAACCGATATACAAGTTGATGTTGGTATCTATGAAGAAACTGGTACTAGGTGAACAAGTGGATGAATATATTAGTATACATGTTGGTACTAACCGGTAAGATCATGACTGGTAAGACTGCAGAGTGAACAGGACACCGGTATGCTAGTATGATGCCATCTAATAGGATTCCCACCGGTAAATGATATTGTCCCTAGAAGAAGAGAAGACTGAAGAAGGAATGCTACCTGAGGATTGTAAGGAAGTTGCATCTGCCCAATAACAGGGAAGTCACACCATTGGCCATCAGGTGACATAGATCTTCTCCCACTGGTGATTGGCAAATTGTGAACCACAGTGTATCTACCTCCACCAACCAAATGATATGTGTGAGCCTCCAGCATGTGAGACCAGAGATGTGTACCTGATTAGCAAGAGTATGCTAATGTGCTACCGAAAAAAACAAGGAGTGATGAGTTTGTCACTTTGACAAACCGGCTAAGAGGAGAACCTGTCAGATGAAGGTGAAGGAAAGGCTTTCCATCTGCAAATAAGAGATTCACTCGAGAATGCAGATATAGATTAGTGTAGGACAATGGAAGATTGATGGAGTGGTGCCATCAAGGATACAAGCGATAAGAGAGCCAAAAGGCAAAGTGAAGTTCTCTCAATCAGATGAAAATGTACATGGTGAGTCACCCTAGATACCTGTTGAGGACCAATATGTGTGATGACCAGGCTAACATGATCCACCGACAGAAGGAAGGTGAAGGCATGTAGGTTAACCATTAAGGAAAGATATATCGGGAGGGTTAGAGAGTCGGTAGGCAATGATGGACCGGTAGTATGAAGCATACACCGGTTGTGTGTTTTTGGTCGGTGACTAAGTCAAACCGACATAGTGGGCTAAGGTGGATGTCGAAAAAGGTGCCACGTGGAGTCAAGGTGGTGAACATGCATAAAGTGGTAGATGGAGTGTGCACCGACGAGGTTGTTATAGAGTCGATCGACATTAAATGCAGACCCTATAAATCAAGGGATGTGTTGTAGAGGTTTGCAGCTCAAGGAAGGTCAAACAGAGGTGATCGATGGAATGCACTGATCGATGCAGAGTGTTCAGGTGTAGATCGAAGTAGGTGATGCAAACAGCTGAACCATTTATGGTGATTGATTATGTGCCAAGCCGATGAACTGTTCGTGATTCCTAAGTATAGAAAAATGTGCCTTTGAAATAAAGGAGATGTGGTGGTGATACCTGATTGCTTGCAGGTTGTCGATCTTCATGTAGAATGAGATCTAATTGGATTTGATGCTCCTTGTGATCAGTGGAAGAAACCCTAGCGCACCAAAATTTTGAAGTTGTTTTTTGGTGGGAAATCTCAGTTATGCAGATAGAAGACCGGATGGATTGATGCTTCCAGAAGGAGGGATGTCAATTGAAATAAAAGAGTTGATCTAATTGTGAGAGTTAAGCAACTGAGCATCTGGAATTGTAACTGGTAAGAAGGTTTAGCATGGGAATAACCGATAAAGGTCTGAGATTCTAGTAAGCTGCAAGAGTGCATGGTCAAGAAAACTAGTAGTGTTAGAACCGGCAAGAAAGAAACAACAATAGGAAAGGATTGAGTGGGGTTTAACTAGTGTTGTGGAAGTAACTGGTAACCAGGTGGAAAAGTAGACAACTGGTAGATCTTGAACTGGTAAGGGAGTTGCAGTGAGCAGAGGTGAGCAAAGGAAGAGAGTAGAAGAGAGCAGACAAGGAAGAGGTCGAGTAGAGGAAGAGTCAAAGAAGGTGAGAAGAGAACCGACAGAGAGTAGAGCAGAGGTGGACCAGTGAAGAGACATATCTGTAAGGTTACATAATTCATTTGTAACCGGATTATAACTATTTTTTTATATAATGTATTGTTATCACTGAGTTGGAGCTTAGTGCAAGGGTTGGTGCCCATAAATCAGTAGGGGTTTGTTCTCCTTGGGTTGGTTCCTGAAACTTTGTAATCAGTGTTTTCATTGTGAGGCTATATTGGAGCAGTAGACTCCAGTAGCTTTTCTCACCGAGGTTTTTCCCATCTTGGGTTTTCCTCGTATATACCGATGTCATGTGATGTGTCTTTGTGTGGTTACATTGTGATGTCTTGCTTTATCTCACCAGTAGGTTTGCTTAGATTGCATTGCTAACTGCTACTCACTCTTAAGATTAAAAGGTTAAGAGTTTTGGAAACCACCGATTCATCCCCCCTCTCAATGGTACATTATGTTCAACACAAACAAGTTGATATCAATGACAACATAACACAACTCCAATTTCAAACAGGGTCATTATTTTTATATCTCATTTTTGTGGAATTTTCTCGTAACATTTATGTGGTAGATATTTTTCTTGTGTGTGTTGGAATGTATTATGACATTAATAATCATCATTAGCACCTAAAGGTCATTCATCTCTTTGTACATTAGGACTATCGTTCTTTTAGACAAACTTCTCATCATATTCTGACAATGTTTGTTATGAATGAGAATAATCCTTCTTGTTTATAAAGTTAAGTCCATGAAAAGGAATCCAAATTCACCTTGGTTTTTCATACCTCAATTTACATATATTCATTTACCACAATAAAACACTCTATGATGACTAGAAAGAACAAACAAAAAGAATAGTATTAATCAATCTCATAGCCATCTATATCAATTTATCTCATACTTATTTATTTCATCTCAACCACTACATGTTTTGTAACCAAATATTGATCAATAACCATCATTATCTTGTGTCTTATTCTACCAAACTAACCCACAATTACATATGTATTATGACCCACAAATTCATCCATATCATCCCCGCATATCCTATGTATATAAACATGTTAGGTCCACAAATTCATATCATGGCATCATCCATCATTAATTCTTAACATTATTTGTATTAAAATAATAATATCTTGTATTCTATAGAAACCATCACATGCATAAAAGTCTTGCATACATAAGCATGGGTCATAGTGATGATATTGCATCATAATTAAAGAGAAAAATAAATCATAGACATCAAATAAATTTGTATTTTCATCCATGACATCATACATACATATTCATAATCAAACCATATAAATAGAAATAATCACATAAAATCCAAAATGCATCAAATAATGTGCATAAATGTCACTACCATAAAGATTATCATCTCATATATCTCAAAAAAAATTATCAAGATACAAAATCGTAATGATAGTACATGGGTTACGCAAACCATAAATATATAAATACAACCATCTTGTAGGAAAAAATATTGAATAGACTACAAAAATGGTAGATGATATCCTCCCCTATGAGGAGATCTCGCCCTTTGATAGCCTTAATACTGGTAGTTTCCCTAGCCTCATTGATGATCCTACATTAGAGTTCCCTCGTAGTGGCTACGACAATGGAGGTCCCATAACCCCCTCACTCAATGACCTATGTGATTGCTATCCATCTTATTTGCATCGAGTGAAGCTCAATCTTGTCTCTCAACTAGCTCTATTTCCTCATATATATCTTTGTAATAAATAGTCTCCTTTGAAGCTATGGTTGTCTTGACCATAGATGGTCCCAATGTCCCCACAACAGTATTTGTGTTTCTATGTGGTTGTCTTTGCACATTGATACCAAATAATTAGTGTATCACTCTCAGTCTAAAATATGTCTCTTGGTAGTCCTCTAAATCATTTGTTTGTGTATCATCGCTATTTTTTCTTCCAATGCTATCACTTGTGCCTATAGGATAGCCACATTTTTTCTATCTATATCCCCTCCAATTGGCTACTATGAAACCATTTGCTAAATAATTGCTATAATCATTGGATATTATTGAACAAATGTGGCTTGTTGTTGTAAGTATGTGTTGTTGTGGTTGTCATTGTCAAACTTATTATTCTGAATAGTTGTTGGTTTAGAATGTTTGTGGTGTGGAGATATCTTATTGTGTATATGTTTTAGTTGTTCTATAGGTTGTTTCGGAAGTGTTCAATTCTGGAAAGTGTTGTTAAAATTGTTTGAGGTTGTTATCTTCGTTGGTTATGTTTTTGGCGTCATGGATATGTTGGTTTTGTGGTCTGGAAATATCTAGTGTTCTCTAAAAGTTGTGGTATATTTCATAGCAGATTGTGATATTCAATGTTAGACCTATTTTTGGGTCTAGATATGATTTGTGGAAGGCAATTTGATGTGTTATGGGTCTCACTATAGCATGTGGAGGTCTATATTAGAGTTGTTTGTATTGGAACATATGTTTTGATTGTTAATTGTTTATATGGATGCATAGCATGTTGGTATGCTATTAGTTAGGTTCCAGTGATTGTGTATTGGTGAATTAATCTTTGGAAGATGTTTTGTTGGTCTCCTCTTTCTCCTAGAGTGGATTAGTATGTTTATTTTTGGTCCAGAAGGTATATTTTGGTTCAAGATGACTTGGTTCAAGCTTTGATGATCTATCTTGCATATAAATAATGTTGTGTGGTTGTGTGGATGAGTGAAAAAGTGAGAGGGAAGAATAGTGTAGAGGATATGAAAGGAAGCGTACAAAATTCAATGAATATGACATAAGAAGAGTTTTGATTGAATGATATGCGAGTTTTTTTGAGACTGTGGTAGAGGTGTGTGATAGAGTGTTAACAGTTGAGGTCTGATTTGTGTGTGTTGATGTTGGTCGCTTGATGCAGAGTTCAAGGATAGCTTCATTATCAGGTGATTCTTTTTTTCAATTAATTTTTGTATCTTGTCCAAAGAGAAGTTAGCCTTGGTTTTCAAGTCCAGAGCAGTGAGCTCATTCTTTGTAATCTAATAAACATAGTGGATATATTTTGTGCGTAAGTGCTCACTGTGGTTTTTCCCTATTTGGGTTTTCCACATAAAAAATCTTGGTGTTGATGTGTTGTGTTTGTGTTGATGATTAATTTTTTATGTGTTGCATTTATTTTTTATCAAGACTGGTTCACCCACCCCTCTCAGTCCTTCCTTGGGTTCAACACTTGTACTACCACTAGTGCTATATTGAGGCCAAAATGGCCTCATCATCCATCTCCCCCATATCATCCATTTTTTCTCCTCCATCTCCCTTGTCTCCTCTATCTAGACCTCCTCCTCCTCCTACATCATCTCCCCTCTCCACTCATCAATGTACTCTCCTCCTACCCCTCTCATCAACTCACTATCTCACCTCTCCGCCTACTAGTTTTGTCAAATTAAATTGCCTCTTATTTGCGCACCAAGTATCATACTCAAGAGTCCAACTAGCATCCACAACATCAAAATGTAGATCCCATTGTATTGGGCCTACCCCCTCAAAATTAGTATGGATCTATCAAGACTAATAATGGGACCCTAATGAGGGATCTCCCAGTGTGACCTTGCATAGATAGCATCCCCAATTGAGATGCCCTATCTCGGCTCAAAGTGTCATAGTACCTGCTCTAATAGGTGTCACTCTATAATATGCATCATCTGATCAACAAGATATTGCATCTATCTATAATAGGACATTTTTTCCCCTCATCTACTCATACCTCATGTTATCTATATGGTCTCCATGTGAATGAAATTAAGTATCTAACAACCATCTCTAATATGGTACATTTACCAGCTTACACTAGATGAATGGATCGTCATAGCTAAAAACGTATAATAATATTGGCCCTATGGCTCTATCTGTAATTGGCCTAAAAGTACCAATGTGCTCCCCAAGCCCAAATATGAAGTAGTATCACTCCATAGACAATGTTGTTTCCAAACCTATATGCTACCTAATACAACTAATGGTATAGGGTAGCTAAAACATAAGAACACCATGCATAGGTAAGCCCCTCATCCAACATCCTCTTCAGAACTCTCCCCCAACCAATTAGGATCCCCCAACATCTCCTATCTAAAACCAACCCTCCACATGTAACTGCCACCATCACAAGAGGAAGTGCATCAAATCTATTCATAATATAGCTCAATGTGATCCCATAATCCTCTATGCCAAGCTTATTAGTTAGAAACACTCATCTAAATTTTCCCTCCCTAATGGTTGTGGCATACACTACACACACAACATGGATTAGAATCCTCAAGATCCTCTAGACATCTCCAAGGGTGATTGTTGTCTCATCGATAGGTTAAATAAATGTGCACTACTCACTATGCCTTCTCTCTGCTAGTGCAATCATCATCCCCCTATTAACTATAATTAGAATCATATATCTAATAAGCTATAAACCCATTGCTCCTAAGAAAGAACATTTTTTTATAATCTGCCACCGGAGCATGACAGCATTTGGATGTGTCTCTAGCGAATATAATGGCTCTAGGGTAACATACAACTATAATGTGTAATTTGTCAAACACATTTTTCAAAATTTGCTAAAATCCTATCAAAAGTTCTTTTGCATCTAACGAATGGCTTAATTTTAAGTTGTGTCATTTGACCAAATCATTTGTGAGCCAATTTTGCAATTGTGTCATTTCTAACATAAATTATATCACATAATTATATTTATACAAATTAGTTTTCATTTGCGACTCAAAATTATTTTCATTGTCTATTTTTATTTAGGAACATGTAAAACAAATGTGTTAAAAAACATCATTGGCAACATATCAGATGTCATTTGTGTGAAATCACCTCATTTGCATCATTAATTACATCAATTATGTTTGTCCATGTGTCCAAACTCGCTCTGCATAGTGATCTACTACCAAAATGTTTGTCATCACAACAACTACTTGTCTCTAAGGGTTTTGGAGCTCTAAAAATCTATGAACAAGATGAATGTAAATGAGGACAAATGACCCTCAAACCCTCTATTTATAGCCACCCAAACCCTAATTCTTCCCTCTCTACACCTTTCTTTTTCCCCCATTCATTGCTAAAGTTGTCATTACACCCTTATAACCTATTACACCTTGTTTTATCATCTTCTACCCTTCAACCTAAGTTATCCCACATTTTCAAGCATTTCACCTAAAAAAAAAAATTGTCAAATTATTGAGGGGGCATCCTACCTCTATCCATTGGTCCATTAGGGAGAACTAGGGCATATCATTACCAAATTTTTCACTTTCTTTGAAACAACACTATAAAGTGCATTATCTAAAATAAGGGCAAAATGTAGACACATAAAAATGATAAACATATTCACACCTAATCACTTGATTATTTCTCATCAATTCCCCTTTCAACTTTAATTAGATAATTATAATTATTTAATTATATCAACATTGTTTCCCTTTTTTCATAATAATTAAATAATTATATTTATTTAATTACTTAAATTAAAATTTTCCTTGAATTTTATAATTGATTAAATGGTTTTAATTATTTAATTAATTCACTTAGAATTTATCATTTTCCTCCATATCAATTATATAATTTTAATTATTTAATTAATGAACTTGCTACTCCTCTAGATAGGAACTCGATTTTTGGATTGGAACTCGAGCTCTACAACTTGGCGAATTGTTCGAGGGTTTCTCAGGTGCTGCCATCCGTCAAGCCAAGTTGTGGGGTGGGTGTACGACACCCTCCACACAAGTACAGACTCTTCTTGACCTTGCCACTTATTCTTTTTTTTCTTGCTCTGTTCGTTTGGTGCTTGTGGTTTCGTATTGTCTCATAGCAGGAAAATTTAATGCCCGTTCATGAGAGATGTCTCGACTAAGGAGGCCATTAATGTGGAGGACTCGGCTATTAAGTCGAGCGTGGGCATTAATCATGATGCCAATTCTTTCAAAGCCATTCTTATTGATTCACATTTCGTTATCTCCGAGTTTACCAGGTTTGAAACAAACGTCTCTACGACTATCAAAAGTAATTGCGGGTGTGGAGGAGGAAGAGGTAAGCAGTTTGTCCCTACTCTACCCAGTTTATCTATTTTGCCCAATTCTAAAATGATTCATGCCTTAAACATTGAAAAAGGTAGATTAAAGAATGTTGCTATTTTTTTAGCGATCGTGGACACTACTAAGTTCCTGGCCAGGAAGTTTATAGATGAATGGCTTAAAATATTTGGATAAAGAAATTAGTGTATTAGTTTTCATTTTGCAGAATGATTCAAAGAGGTCTTTGCATTATTTTCTTTCACGATATTAACTCTCAGGCAGCTATGGTTGAGAAGCAATATTGATCCATTGGAAACTACAGCTTTAGGGCACTAAAATGGTCACCCGAAGCAATATCGGATGAAATCCTTGCCCTGTCATGCCTTCGTTGAGTGGTTATTAAGAATTTACCCCCTTGTTATGGATGTTTATTCCTCGGTTTCTTGAATCCTTAATGAAGGTGATTAGGGTAGATAATATCCAATCGCTCGTCCCTCATATGGATGCCAAAGTATTAATTTCAATCAATCCTAGTCTTGATTTCCCTAAATTTATCGAAGTTAATCTTGATGGTGAACCCTTGGTTTTCCTTCTAGAAATTCATGGAGGGTTTAATTTCTACTTTATCTATAAAAAAGATGAGCATATTAGGAGGAATCACCCTCTGCTTTCCAAATGCAATCCCTCTATTTCTAGACCTAACATGATTGATAACCATCCCTTGCAGACTGTTAGTGAAGGCAATACTACCACCCCCGAACCTCCACTTAATCCTGTGGGTTATTCTCAGACTCCAATTATGGAAATTCTTAATTCGTTAAAAGAAGCAATTAAAATTATTATTGCCTTTGATCCTAGCTGAATCCCTATGATAGATAAGTTGATTGAGTTTGGGGCTTTCAATGCAAACTCACCCCCTCATTTAGCCATTTTTGTGGCCCTTTCTCAAGTTAATAACCCTAAGAGCGATGATGCTAATCATTTTGTGTGCCCTGTTACCCCAATGGAAGATGATTCTCAGGTGCAGCTGCTTGAAATTAGTTTTTCTGAGAAGAATAATGGGTCTATTGTCAAATACATCGTTCAAGGTTTTGATAAAGGGAGGGTTTTGTTAGACAGTTCAAATAACCGGAAGACAACTGAGAGGGGGGGGTGAATCAGTTGTCTCGTATTACCGGAACATTCAACAATTAAAACTTTAATACCGAAACCTAAAAGATCAATACCGGAGTGCATAAACCAAATACCGAAATAGCAAATAAACCAATTAAGCATGAACAACAATCGAAGAATAAATACCATCCACATGACACCAATATTTGTATGTGGAAAACTCGGTAAAGGGAAAAACCACGGTGGGAAGCCTACCCACTGTCAGATAATAATTCTGCAATAAGTATGTGATTACAATTGAGGGCCCTGCACTTGTAGGAAGGCCAACAGCCTAGAGCACATTGCTCATCACAAAAGGAGTCTCACTGACTACATACAAATCCAGACTATAATCCAAAAGAAGGAATAAACTGCAAAGATAGCATCTCCTATGCCTGAGTACAGTTCCAGTTAAGCTCAATACCGAAGGACTAAATCCTCTTAAATAAACCCAACTTGATAACCAATGATTGACCAAATCCTTTGCCTGAATAATTATTACATTATTCGCTCCTTTATCACATTCCTCTATTCCCATACCATAATCGACAATGAGATCTTACATCCTATATATACAAACCCTCGACCATAAACAATAAGTTCGGCCACCAAACAATAAAACAATTACATAATTACAAAACATGTCAGCCTGAGACCAAACAAATAATATCCAACCCATAAGACATCCCAGAAACACATCGATAATTCCAATCCACACGTTACATTAAACCGGTCCATAACCTAGATAATACCAGGACCCAATTTAGGTCCACACACGCTAAAGAAATGATCTCAATCAACCAAGTATCAAACATGATCACTATCAGCATCTTGATTTCCACTAGAAGTCACACCAACACCACTTATGCATATCATCAAGGATCTTCATCAAAGCTTTGTCGGTGAAACCCTCATCGGAACAACAAACCAAGCTTGTCAGCAAACAAGATAGCATTCGATCACCAAATCAAAACCAACAGACTGAACATGAATCTGAGTAGCATGAATAATCCAATTCCATAAACCAAACATATCAGAGCATACCAGATCATCATGATCTAATCCAACCAGAAACCAAACATCCTACCGAGACCAGAAGGGCATTGGTAAAGCAACCAAAATAGCTAGTGTTGGGATCAATGACAAAACATCAATGCAACACATAATCAATTCCTCCAAATGGCCAATAGGTTTGTAGGATGAATCTGAGAGAGAGCGTTAGTCCAATTACCCCCAAAGGGAATGTTGATTTTTCAAAGATTTCTAACTCACTTATTGCTCTTGCAGAGGCCCACTATAAGGTTATGTTGGTATGGACTGATCATGTAAGTACTATACACTCGTTGGGCGAAAGTGTTGACCCGAAAGACCACAGTAATGTAGAGTCGAAGGCTCCCCCCAAAATTTACTCGTACGTGTACAATAATATGAGAATACGTGTACAAGAATACGAGTACGAGGAAAAGATTACGAGAATATTCTTTTAGGGTTAGGGTTCATTTTGTATGTTGCCCCAAAAATTGCTTGTTATAAGCGGCTGGAATGTAAAGGGCATTGAAATAATGTTGTATTGATTTATTGGATAATAAGAAAGATTGGAAAGTTGTGTTATGCAGATGTAGCCCATCTTGGGTGAACCAAGTAAAATCTGTGTTATTTTGTGTTGTGTTTTTTTCTTCATCTTTGTGTATTCAACTCTGCATATAATTGGTATGAGAGCCATGTATTTCTATAAATTGGGAGGGACTTTCAGATTTGAGTCAGAGCAATGGAAGAAACCAAATTCAAGGTTGAAAAGTTCAATGGCCAGAATTATCAATTATGGAAAATGCAAATGGAGGATTGCCTATATCTAAAGGATCTGTGGCGGCCATTGGAAAGAAAGACAAAGAAACTGACCACTATTTCAAATGAAAATTGGGATATCTAGACAAAAAGGCATTGGGAAACATTCGGTTGTGCCTTGCGTCATTTGTAGCATTTAATAAATCAAAAGCAACAATGACTGCAGACCTGATGCAAGCACTGGCTAAATTGTATGGGAAACCCTCACCTTCGAATAAGGTATTTCTTATGAAGCGTTTATTTAATATGAAAATGAGTGAAGGAGGATCTGTAGAAAATCATTTAAATGAATTTAATACAGTTACAAGCCAATTGAATTTTGTAAAAGTTAAATTTGATGAAGAGGTTATGGCCCTCTTGATTTTATGTTCTTTGCCAGAAAGTTGGAATATCTTGGTTATGGTTGTAAGTAACTTTGTCTCTAATACAAACACTTTGAAATTTTATGATGTTGTTAGTGTTATCCTAAGTGAAGAAATGCAATGGAAAAGCACGGGTGAAACTTCAACATCATTGGGTACTATTTTGAAAGTAGAGAATAGGGTAAGATCAAAGGAAAGAGAAAAAGGCCCTAGGATTTAAAAGTCGTGAGGAAAATCAAAGAAAGGACACTCTCAATCAAAAGGAAGAAAGAATTGCTAGTACTACGGAAAGCTAGGACATTTAAAGAAATATTATTGATCTTGGAAAAACAAGCAAGGAGACGGAAATGAAGATGACAGTAAGGAAGCCAATGTTGCAAGTAATACTTTACAAGATGCTTTAATTCTGTGTTTAGATAATGATAATGATTCTTAAGTAACATATTGTGGGGCTTAATTTCATACCACACCCCATAGAAAATTCTTTCTAGATTATGTGCAAGGTGATTTTGGATAGGTATATTTGGGTGATGGTGAGCCTTGTCAAATTGTTAGAAAAGGCAACATAAAGATCAAGTTGCGGAATGGAAATGGCTCATTGTTGCAAGAGGTAAGCCAAGTCCCTAATTTAAGAAGAAATTTAATTTTTGTAGGACAACTAGGCAGTGAAAGTTGCATAGTTACCTTTACACGCAATGTTTGGAAGGTCACTTAAGGTTCATTAGTACTAGCTAAAGGTGCAAAGGTAGACACATTGTATCTGTAAACTAGTAATACTTATTCTACCTTAGTTGCTACAGAAAAAGCTGCTACAAGGACATGTACAATAGATGTTGCAAAAATAGATACAAAATTATGGCACCATAGACTTGGGCACATGAGTGAGAAAGGGATGAAAATCCTTCACTCTAAAAAACTTGTTGCCATGATTGAAACAAATCGACTTAGAGTTCTAGGAAACTATGTTTATGGTAAACTTAAAAGAGTCAGATTTCTCAAGGTTGAAAAAGAGAAGAAGAGTGAAAAATTAGAGCTTGTGCATTCATATGTATGGGGACCAGCCCAGGTATCATCCTTTGGTGGCTCTTTTTATTATGTTATTTTTATAGATAATGTAACTAGGAAAACATGGGTGTATTTCCTAAAATAGAAATCAAATATTTTTGAAAATTTTAAGAAATGGAAAGTTGTGGTTGAGAATGAGACAAAAAAATAAATAAATAAATATTGAAGTGTCTCAAAACTGACAATGGAGGTGAGTATTGTAGAAAAGCATTTGAAGTTTATTGTTCTCACAATGGAATCTCAAGGCAAAAGATAGTTCCAGGAACCCCACTAGAAAATGGTGTGTCTGAGAGAATGAATAGGACCATCATAGAGTGTGCAAGGAGCATGAGATTGCATGTTGGACTGCCTCTACATTTATTGGCAGATGTTATACATATTATTGTTTATTTGATAAATAGAGGACCTTCAAATACTTTGGATGGTGGCATTCTAGAGGAAGCATGGACTGGTAAAAAGGGAAATCATTCTTTTTTCAAAACCTTTAGTTGTGAAGCTTTTGTCCGTGTTGATAAAGAAAACAGAACCAAGCTTGATGCCAAATCTAAAAAATGTACCTTCATTGGATATGGAATAGATGACTTCGATTATCGATTATGGGATTTTGAAAATTAGAAATAATTGGAAGTAGAGATGTTATATTTAATGATAAGGTCATGTATAAATAATAGATGTAGGAAAAGAAGCATGAAAAGGTAAAAAATGAATATGTGGTGTTGGATGAGATTCATTAGAATAAAATACCATTGGTACTTGATGCTCAACAACAACAAAATATCTCACAGACTCCTACAAGTGTTAGACGTTCTATGAGGTTAAGTAGACCTTCTGAAAAAATTCTCCTTATTTGTATTCTATTTTATTAACTAATTATGGTGAACTATAAGAATATGAAGAATCAATGTAGTGTGGATGCCAAACAGCAGTGGGAGCTAGGCATGAAAGAGGAAATGGATTCATTGATGAAGAATTAGACTTGGGACTTAGTCCCATTACCTGTAGAAAAAATAGCCTTGCCAAATAAATGGGTTTATTGGCTAAAGGAGGAGGATGGAGGATATAAAAGATATAAGGCCAGACTCGTGGTAAAAGGTTTTGCATAGAAAAGGGGTATAGATTTTGATAAAATATTTTTTCCAATTGTTAAAAATGACTTCAATTAGAATTATTCTACATCTTGTGGTTGTAGAATACTTGCATCTTGAATATCTAGATGTTAAAATAGCTTTTCTCCATGGGGATTTGGAGGAGGAATCTACATGCAACAACCACAAGGATATGAGGTCAAAGGTAACGAGGAGTTAGTGTGCAGTTTGAAGAAGAGTCTGCATGGCCTAAAGCAAGCACCCCAACAATGGTATTTGAAATTTTATAGTTTCATGGTTGAACAAAGTTACCATAGATGTCATTCTAAGCATTGTGTTTATTTTAAGAGATTGGATAATGGCAGTTATATTATCATGTTACTTTATGTTTATGGCATGCTTGTTGTTGGATCTAACATGCATCATATAAATAAACTTAAACAAAAATTAGCAAGGTTATTTGCTATGGAGGATTAGGGTGCAACTAACAAAATCCTTGGTATGAGGATTTCATGGTATGGGGAAAATGGAACATTAACTTTGTCCCAAAGTGAGTATATAAAGAAGGTGTTGAAAAGATTTAACATGCAGAATGCAAAAGCAGTTGGTACACCTTTGGCTGATCATTTCAAATTGACTAAGGAGATGTGTCCAAAAACACTGGAAGAGGTAAACAAAATGTCTAACATTTTATATTCATCAGCTATTGGCAGTTTAATGTATGCGATGGTATGCACACGATCATATATTTCACATGCAATGGGAGTTGTAAGCAGGTATATGAGCAATCTGGGAATGGAACATTGGAATGTTGTCAAATGGATTCTCAGGTATTTGAGAGGTACTACTACAAAGCTATTATATTTTGGAGGATCAAACTCTACTCTACGAGGTATGTTGACTTTGATCTAGCAGGTGATATTGATACAAGGAGGAGTAATATAGGGTATGTCTTTATTGTAGAGGGAATTGCAATTAGTTGGATTTCTAGACTGCAAAAGATTGTTTTACTTTCAACCATTGAAGCTGAGTATGTGGTTGCTACTGAAGCTGGCAAGGAGATGATTTGGTTACAACATTTTTTGGAGGAGTTGGGCAACATGCAAGAGGATAGACCATTATACATTGATAGCCAAATTGTCATTTATCTGTCAAATAATTTTGTTCTTTATTCGAGGACAAAACACATTCAACTCACATTCCACTTCATACAGTCTATTTTGGACGATGGCTAGTTATGATTTGTGAAGATTCAGACAAGTGACAATCCTATAGATATGTTCACGAAGGCAATCAAATGGGAGAAGGTGACTTCCTCATCAACTTCTATTGGCCTTCTTGACTAAAAATTATGCATTAAGGAACATCCAAGTCCAAGTGTTTTATCTAATGGGAGTTTCAAGTGCAGCGATGTCATCTAAGATCAATCTCCAGGTGGGAGATTGTTTGGTGTGGAGCCTGATAAGTCTCCAAGTGGTATGTTGTTGGTATGTTGTGACTAATCATGCAAGTATTGTGCACTCATTGGGCGAAGGTGTTGGCTCGAAGGGTTTTTGTAATAGGGACTCGAAGGCCCCAAAAAAAAATTTCTTGTATGTGTACGAGAATATGAGAATATGTGTATGAGAATACGAGTATATGAGTATGAGGAAAAGATTACAAGAATTTTTTAGGGTTAGGATTAATTTTGTTAACCAACTTTGTATGTTGCCCTAAAAATTACATGTTATAAGCGGATAGAATGTAAAAGGCGTTGTAATGGTGTTGTATTGATTTACTGGATAGTATGAAAAGATTCGACAGTTGTGTTTTGTAGATGTAGCCCATCTTGGGTGAACCACATTAAATCTCTATGTTATTTTGTGTTGTGTTTTTTTCATCTTTGTGTATTCAAATCTACATATAATTTTTAATTTGTATTTGCTCTGGATCTACCTAAACCCTAACAGGTTACTCATGATGAGGCTCTGATGAATAATTCTTCTCCCCTTAGTGATGATGGTCCTAACACTCTCCATCATATTCATGGTGGATATTCTCCTAGCCTAGATTATATGAGAGATGAACTTGACAAGGACAACACATATTCTGATATTATTACTAAGGATCCCACTGTTAAAAATCATTTCCCTAATTAGACTCATAAGCTTACAATAGTTTCTTATGATCGTTCCAAATTAAGACTCTGTGAGGATATGTTGGAAGATCATTCATTGGATTCAAACTTAGAGTCGAGATCTGTATCCAACAATTCAACCATTGAACAGGAGAATAACCTGAGTCATAACACAAGAGAGAAAGAAGAAACATATGAGATATTGATCCCTACTGGAAACGGATTGTTCATTAAGGTTAAATGGAAAAGGGGCAAACCCAAGGGTAAATGATTCCCCCTCCCCAAGAGGTTAGATAAAAAGAAAAGTCTACCCAAGTACTTTGATAGCTTTAAGTGGCCAAGAACTTACTTGCTTAAAAGGTCAACTATGAATCTGAACCTCATTTCTTGGATGTGTGGGGACTTGAATCCCCTGACAAGAAATTTTTTGTCAAAAGGTTGCTCCACTAGCATAAAAATATGGATATCATGATGCTACAAGAGGTCAAGTTTGTTAATTTCACACTAGAAATAAATCTTAGATATATTTGGAAATACTTTTTACAATTTACTACCAATCATGATAAAGGTAAAGGGGGCTCTTCTATCCTAATCAATAATAAACAGGAAAATCATATTCTTAATAAAAGGGAGCTCCCCATGTAATAGGGCCGTTTGGATTACTCTAAATATCAATAACAACAAAATTGGTATTTTCTCTCTTTATGCTTCCAATGACTATAGGGAAAGGACTGGGTTGTGGAAATAGTTAAGCTCTCTCCTTGACTTGCCCTGGATCATTGGGGGAGATTTCAATATGGCAGAACATCTTGATGAAAAACTAGGTGGTTTGAACCCAAAATGGAAAAGTGGAGAGAAGTTGCATTGGGTAAGGATGAAAACAAAACTTACATTGGTTGACCCTCTTGAAGGACTGAAGGAATTTAAGAGTATTTGGTGCACTTAGTGTAATTATCAACAAGGTAGGAGGAGGATATATTGTAGATTGGACAAATTTTATGCAAATAAAGATTTTTTCTCATTTCAACACTTTGAAGATGATACAATGGTCAAAGTATGTCCTTTTACCCTCTCTAATCATCATCTAATCCTCTCTTGAATTGTTCTGAAAGATATGTTGCCCCATCCACGATGAACAAGGAAAAAATATCTCTCAACACCAGCTTGCTAAACAATCAAGATGTTAGGATGAATATCTATATGATCAAACAATTTATTAAGTAGGATAGACACATTACTTTTCCTATTGATAGATGGAACAAGAATGTGGAAATCTGGAAGTCTCTCTTTCAGATAGTTGGTAGAAAGGAAGCTAAGGATGGGAGGAAGCTGGAAAGGATAGTGGGTAATGTTCAGGCAAAAGAGGCTCAGAAGCAGAATATACTTGAGGATCTTGATCTATCCTACCAACTGTCTCAATCCAAGGATATGTTGAGGAGATTATAGTATCATAAAATTCAAGGTATCAAAGTCAGATCTAGGATTTGTTAATTGGTTGTGGTATGGAGACAAAGGATCTAAGTTCTTTTTCAATCTGTTGAGACAAAAACAATATAAATAAAGGATACACATAATTTTGGAAGAAGTAAGGAAATGATGGACAACAAAGAGATTAAAACTGCCTTTTGCCACATTTATTCAAATTTATTCTCCTCTGAAGGCAATTACCTAAGCTGTCTCTTGGCCAGGGACAAGTGTAAATACCCCATCCCAAAAAATATTATAGAGGGAGAAGATAATTCTCTCAGGAGGCCCATTTTTGTAAAAGAAATATGTAAGACTATTAAATCCCTTAATAACAACAAGGCCCCTGGCCTGAATGAGTTTCCCATTGAGTTCTACAAAAGTGGCATAGATTGGATTTCTCTATATTTACTCTGGTTGTATGAGGAAGCTCTAGTAGGTGGTTCCTTAGGTTATAAAATCAATAAAAGGTGATTAAACCTCTCCCAAAGATGGGGACAAATCTCTAATCAAGAACTGGAGGCCCATTACATTGTTGAATGTGTCCTATAAATTTCTTGCACAGATTATAGTTTTAAGATTGGTGGACATCCTTCCTAACTTTCTAAGCAACACTCAGATAAGTTTTATCAAAGGAAGATACATCCTTGAAAACCTTATCACAAGTTAGGAGGGCATGAACTGGACTAATACTACTAAGCAAAATGTTGTCATGTTTCTTATAGATTTTGAAAAATCATATGATAGGATTGAATTGAGATTTCTCATTATGATATTGAAGGCCTTTGGATTTCCTAAAGAGATTTGTCATATGTTCAAGGTGCTCCTCAAGGATGTGCCTACACAAGTTGAAGTTAATGGCTCAAGCACACAACCATTTCAATTGGGGAGATCCATCCGACAAGGATGTCCTCTTGCCTCTGCACTATTTGTTATTGCTTATGATGCTTTGTTATATATCCTAAGGGATTATTCTCTCTCTCCTAGAGTCAAGGGAGTCTCTCTACCTAATGGAGAGGACCTTATTAACATTCAGTTCATGGATGATACCACCCTATTTCTGGATCTTGAAGGGGGCAATATGGACTCCTTAATGTTCAAGCTTAATTTATTTTATGAAGCTTCTAGGGCTAAGATCTCAGATGCTAAATCCAAACAAGTCAGATATTTGAGAATTCCCTTTTCTGTCAACCCATCTTTGAAGGACATGTGGCTCTGGATCAAAGGTAAGATGAAAA
Source organism: Cryptomeria japonica (assembly GCF_030272615.1). Lineage (NCBI taxonomy): Eukaryota > Viridiplantae > Streptophyta > Pinopsida > Cupressales > Cupressaceae > Cryptomeria > Cryptomeria japonica. Next base: position 525,355,872 of record NC_081406.1, on the reverse strand, counting down.
GTAAATTAGGTAAATGGAATAAGCAATACTTATCACTTGGTGGTAGGATTAAAGTTTGCCAAAAGATTATCTCTTCTTAGAGCTTATATTATGCTTCAGTTTGGATGTTTAGTAGTTATCAAATTAATGAGATTCAAAAACTATTAGAAACTTCCTCTGGTCAGATGGTAAAGGAAACAAAAAATCACACTCAGTTAAGTGGAGTTGGTGTTGTCTTAGTAAGAGACTGGGCAGATTAGAACTGCAGGATCTAAAAATTTGTGGAATTTCTCTTGTTGTCAAGTGGATTCTTCATGCCTTTGATGGCAACAAACCTTGGAAGGTGATTATCAGAAATAATATTAGGCTTGCGATCCCTAGACAAGCCAAGACCTAGAAAATGCTCCCCTTCAATTATCTTATCGTTGGTAGTTTCCCTATTTCTCTAGTTGGATCCAATGTTATTAGAGAAATCTAGAAAGCTTGGGATCATGTTAGACACCTTTTTTCTAACAACAATATCATCAATAATAGTAACTTAATATACAGTGAAACGTCTATCAGGTGGAACTTATTCCACAAAGCTAAACCTCTTGCTCTTATTCAGGGTTGCTCTACTAGAAATAGGGCTCTAAAAATTATTTGTTGCTTTAAAGATATTAGTTACAATGATCGAAATCTCTTGGTTTGATATGTGTTAGAAGTATGAGGTGTTTGTGTCATATTGGAGGACCTACACCATATTGAGGGAAGCCTACCTTTGCTTACACCTTCCTAGGAAATGTATTGGTGACATAGAGAGATTGTGTTCATTCACTTGGACGAACGACTCTCTTATTACCAAAACTAAGATTAAAATGTCATATGACTTTATGTGTTGTAATTATGAAATGGTTATACATGTTAACAATGTTTGGCAGGTAAGATACTCTATGGAAGACTAGTAGAAACTTTGTAACAAACTATGGAGAAATAATATTGCCCCAAAAAAGAAAGCATTTAAATGGCTTATTTTTCTTTATAAGCTTCCAATTAAAAATAACCAAAGAGATTGAAATTTGTAATATTTGCAGGGTGCCTGAAACTATTATACATGTTTTCTTTGATTGCATCTTTGCTAAGGAAGTTTGGAATAATCTTTCTCCTGGTATTACTTATTGTATACACATAAAATTGGCTATGAGCAATTAAATAAATATTTTTTATTTATTTATTTAATAATTATTCTTCTATTAAATAGTTAATTTGAAAAGATTAATTTATTTAATTGAAACATTTTAATTAATTCATTCATTATATCCCTTTCTTCTAACCCAGTTAATTAAATATCTAATATTTAATTATTCTTCTATCCACTATCCTATAGTTTCATCAAATAAATAATTCCTTAATTATTTAATCTTCCTTTTCCAACTCACCCTCATCTGCACATCACTTCTTCTTTGCCAACTCATCCATCATGTGGCTAAAGATTTAATACTTTTAATATTAATGTGCATCATTATCCTCAGCTTCCAAATTTCTTCAAATAATGTGTACGTACACACATTCCTCAACCTCCCTATATTCTCTCCAAATTTCCTACATCTTTGGAGGAAGTTAAGTACACTTGTTCTCTTATCCCTAAATCTTCTCCAACTATCATATATTCTCTCAAGTCTTCTTATTAGTCAAGGTGAGATGAATTACACTTGACTTCTCCTTCCACCTTTTCCTCCATGTTGTAGGTGTAGGAGGAACATCTTCCACCATTTTTCTCTCACATCTCAACCTCTTGCTCATAGCCATCCAATTTGCAAGATTTAATCAAGACGATTGATCTCTGCCACCTAACTTTATGCACTCAAAAATATATAAATAGAGGTCTCCCCAAGCCATTTTTGAAACTAATAGCTAATCTTATAGTCAATTAGGAGTCTTTATCTTTTCATCCGTGAGTTCATTTGTTTAGCATTTTTAGAGTTGTTTTTGAGCAATTTAGCATAAATCGTTATCATAGTTTAGCTTTTCATATCATATCAACTACCATTCCATCCCACACTTGCCATCTTGGAAGCTACCAGTGTTTGTCTGAGAGCAAAATCATCTGCAACCAAGAACAATGAGGTTACAACACAATAAACATAAATCATGAAGGTATAATCTTTTATTTTGCTTTTTAATTTCATGTTGTTTCATTAGTTGAAGCTTGAGTTATATTTGCATGATAGACTATTGAGTCTGTAAGTTTCATTTCTCTAAGGTGAAACTTAAGTTGATACAATTTTTGGCACCCATCACGAGGCTGAGGCCTCGCACTTCATTTTATAATATCTTGTCTAATTCTCGCTAATGAAATGGATTCACACTTTTGTAAACCTGTTTCACGCCTGTGTGAAATAAGGTAGCGCTTTTTCTTAAGAAATCATACTTTTACTTAGCAGTTCAGTGCTTTCATTACACAGGTTAATGCTTTTATCTTGCAGGTTAGCGCTTTTGCTCAATAGGATAGCGCTTTTGTTGTTTTAGAATTTTCATTTCACTCTGCTACAAAAAAAATTGGAATTTTGTAATATGTCTGCTAACGGATCTTTGCAGGTTCAGCCATCCAAGACCAATTTTTGCAAATTACTTACTTGTGTGCTTGCAGGTTTCATTTTGAGCAACTTTAATGCACTTTCTCATTTAGTTTAAATAGGAGGAGTTTGGGAAGTAAAAAATCATACATGTTTCACCTAGCTTAACTAAGGGGTAAATGAACAACATGCAACTTGCATCATGTGTTTTTTAGTAAGGTAGTTGTACATAGGTGATCTAAACGGTAACAGAAGCATTGTCTACCGTGCTTGTTTGAAAGTAGTAGGTGAGTATGCTCTCACCCTAATACAGTGATCAGAAAACTAGACCTACTTGTATTTCATGTTTTACCTTTAGAGGGTCTGCCTTCCCTAACTACCTTGAGGGGGTTAGTGAGAGGGGAACGACCCAAGTGGAAATGGGCTAATATCGGGTCCTTTTGATCCACTCTAAATAAATCGTGTCTATGACGAAATTCATGGACAACATGTGTCGATTAGTTCATACCGAACTATGTTTCCCCATAAACCCTATGGAGCGCAACCTCTATAGGTTGGGAACCTTCTATATTTACGGAGTGTAGAGTGTCGCATGTATGGACACATGACTGGAAGCCCTTACTAAAAACCCTTTTGTATTAGTTTCCAAAATCCTTCTAATTGTTGGCGCAGGAGGTCGGACCTCTGAAGCGGCTCTCACACACACAATTCTTAGTAGAGATATGTAGTTTGCCATAGGAAATTTTCATGGAAATTGGTGCTTGGTTGTCCCGGAGAAGTGAGTGTCGAGGGTGGATCTAGTGGGATCAAGAGCCTAAATATCTGCTTTGAATAGCATAGCCTCAGGGGAAACCCCATGTGAGATTCAACAATTATTGTCTTGGCCTACCATAGGACGTGTGCTTGCTTGTGCACTTTTATTTCCAAACATTGAATCTTTTGTGTCTGCAAAACATTCTCAAAATGGTCAAAAACTTAAAAAATCATCATTCTGAAATGAGTCAAAAATCCGACAACTTGATGGAAAATTGAAAATTTTCATTTAACACAGTCAAAATCACGCTTTTGTAATGTAGAACAACGCTTGTACAGTGCATTTGTTGCGTAGAACAATGCTTTTGATCAATAGTACAACGCTTTTGATCAATAGTACAATGCTTTTGACCTTTAGGATCACGCATTTTCTCAACAAGATAGCGCTTTTACAACTGGAATGACACTTTTGCACCTTAGGTTCTCACTTTTACAATGTAGAGCAGCGCTTTTTATCCAACAAATCAGCGCATTTGTTGTGTATGTTAACGCTTTTGATCAATCGATTAGTGCATTTGTTTTCCCACATCTGCAATAGTGAGAGTTTCCACATATCAGACCAAATTTTCAATATAATTTTCAGATACCCTTTTTCGAGGAGGTTTGTTTTCAACTGTCACAAGTCTTTAAACTAGTCAAATGATTAAGTTATCAATCAAATAGGCTATTTTCCAAAGGTTTTTATGAGCATAAACATCCAACAAGTTAGTGATTCAACCATCTCAAGTGCAAATCAACATCATTATCAGTTTCTTATCAGGATATATCAAATCCTTTATCGCGAAACTTGATCATATCAACCTTTGTTCATTATCTTGGATATATCATTTCTCTTTAGACCTAGGTTTTATCAAAATTAGGATTACACTCATTTGGAATCAAACAAACTTGTAAATCATTCAATGCTTAGATGACTTTTAGATATCGCCTGAAGAAAAGAAAACCAAGTCGTAAGGCTATCTTGAAGAAGAAGAAATTCTTATACATCAATCGCAAGATCTTGTTAAAACATAGAACATTCCTACACTGTTTTCATCACTATTTACGTGGTTACGGAATGGAATTTGATGGAGAAATTTTGCAAGCACGTGCTTTTCAACAAAAAGATGCCTTATCACAACGCAATAATAACGGTGGTAAAATCAACAAATCTTATCTTCCTAGACCAGTGATCACCTATTGAGTTAAATTGTAGAAAATCAAAAACTTGGGAAGTTTTCAAATCAATCACATGCCAGTTTGGACTAGAGCTCAACATGAGCAGTTGAGAAGACAAAAACAAATGGACGACGACAATTCAATTTTTCAATCATTTGGGTACACAGATGTTGATGAAGCAGCAATCAATAACACCATTAGAGGCCTTGAACAAGATTCTAGATTTGATAAACTAATGGAAAAACTATCGGAATAACAAAAGCAAAATTACATCCTAATGTTGGTGAATTTAGGAGCTAAATTGCCACAAGATTTTAACGTGGAAAGTTTGAAACAAGATGTGGGAACAAGTAATAATCAAAACACTGATGATCCCAATGATGATGATGTAAATCAAGTAAATCATGAGGAAACAAGAGGAGATAGAACAAGAAGAGACCATGGTGATGCAAGGAACCAAGATGAAGCAAGAAGTGAGCGTAGTGACAGAAGAACTTATGAGGATGCAAGGAGAATTTGTATTGATAATATGTTGTTAACTCTCACCCAACAAATGAAAACCTTGCAACAACAAATACAAGATATGTAGAATGGAACAAGTTCCAAGAAATATTCGTTGGAGGATATTTGTCCATATCCTTTTGATAAAAATTTAAACATGATACCATTCCCACAACATTGTGAAATCCCTAAATACGATAAATATGATGGGAAATGTGATCCTCAAAATCACATTAGGAAATTTTACACCATGAGTATGGAGTTTGCACACAATGAAACTTACCTAATGCGTCTATTTCCTAGAAGCTTAAGCGGACAATCAATGGAATGGTTTTCAATATTATCGTTTGGGATTAAATCTTTTGAAGAACTTGTGAATAAATTTATCTCACAATACTCCTAAAACATACGAAATGAGATAGCAATGCTAGATCTATGCAATATCAAGAAAAATAATGGTGAACCTTTCATGGCCTTTTTACAGCGATGGAGACGAATGTATATAATAGATATCCAAGAGATGTACCAGATCAAGAGAAAATAGACATATTCATTGACAACCTTACCAATGAAATGAGTTATCATCTCAAAATGCAATGTCTTTATTTTGCTAAAATGATTGAAAAGGGTCTAAAGATAGATGATGCAATGGTAAAGAAGGGAAAATTGAAACTTGACAACAATTCCTACAACAACAACAACAACAATGGTAACAATAATAATGACAAACCTAAATTCTAGTCAAAGAATAGGAATGTTACCAATAGAGGAAGTGACGATAACAATGCTACCAAACAACAACCAATCTTAAACTTATCAAGTCAAGTACCAAATAACAACAAACAAGAGAACAGTAAACCCAAGTCTTTCTTCTCCAATCCCTGCAGGAAATTCACAAACATTGGGGAACAATTAGAATCAGCTTTGAAGACTGTTCTTGCAAATAAATTGATTACCTTACTAGAAACAAGAAATTATGAGCCTCAAGTCAAACCGAGTTGGTGGAATGACAATCATTTTTACAACTATCATCGAAACAAAGGACACCAAACCAATTATTGTCAAATATTGAAGCACCTTGTTCAAGATTTAATCAATAATGGAACTATCACAGTGGATGGTCATAAAACGAATGAATCGCATCAAGCATTCAAAAATCCACTCCCAAATTATAAAAAAGGTGAACAATCCAACCCAAAAGATGATAAGAGAAAAGCTAAGGTAAACTATACTTACACATATGATGATGTGGTCAATATCATCACTGTCAAAGATAAAACACCTTCACAACCAATCAATGTCATTGCAAGAAGCAAAGTGAAGGTTACATTTCTGGGTATAACAAATGAATAAGCATCCACTTCACAAAAAATACAACTTAGTGGAACAATTACAAAAGACACCTGCTCAAATATCAATTTTGGAACTCCTAAACGTTTCACCTATGCATAAGGAAATATTGGGAAAAGCTCTAGGAGAAACAACGGCCTCAAAAGACTTGGATGTGGATCAATTCCAAAACATTGTGGGACACCTCATAACCCCACATTGCTTATCCTTTTCTAAAAATAATGGTGCATCCTTGAAACACCCTCACAATGCTCCCCTACATATTAAAGTCACCATTCATACAACCCGTGTCAAATGCATACTCATATATGGTAGAGTTGGCTTCAACATTTGTGCATTAATTTTAATAAATGATTTGGGATAGTCAGAGAATGCAGTGGATCCAAAGAAGAAAATAACTATCAAAACTTATGATGAGGAAGAGAATTCTTCTAAAGGGACTATGGTGTTGCCAATCAAAATAGGACCCGTGGAGAGAGATACATTATGTCAGGTTCTAGATTTGAATATGTCTTATAACATTCTTCTGGGAAGACCATGGATTCATGACATGAAAGCAATTCCTTCTACATACCATGAGTGTGTTAAGATTCCTCATAATGGACAAGAAATCACCATAACAGATTTCGGTCAATATTGCAATAATCTAAAACCAACGCAAGATGCAAGAACTCCACATAATAGAGAAGCAGTCTATCCCACTAAGGAAACTCAAGATAAATTATGGGAAACCTTTGAGAAAAAGCTCAAATTAAATGATGAAGGAACGGGGAAGTGTTATTTGCATAACTTACTACTTTCACCTAAATCATATGGAAAACCTACAAATGCTCAACCACGGATCCCACAGTTTTCAGTTGAAATGTTTGATGGGGCATTTGTTAGAGCTGGAACACTTTCAGAGAAAATTGAAGATAAGGACATTCTTAGCTGGTTATACAAAGATGAGAATGAGACTATAGCAACAGCTGCAGAAGGCAATATTCCCATACAACAATGTGGCAATGGTTACAAAATCATGCAAAAGATGGGATATGAAGGAAAAGGACCAATTGGAAAGCGACAAGAAGGTATTTCGGAACCCATTTGTTCACACACACAATCTAAGGAAGCTAAATTGGGACTTGAGTATTCTAAATCAAAGCAAAAGCACCATAATTATCAACATCCAAAGTGGAGAAAGAAAGTAGTTCCTAAAGAAGAACCATGGCAAGAAAGGCTACATCAAGCAACAAAAAGAATAGCTAACAAACGAAAACAAGAAGAACATGAGAAGCAACAGGAAGAGCTTGCTAACAAAAGAGAAGAAGAATCTTGTAAATAAGTCCAAGGAATACAAGCAAGCACAGAACCTAATCAAGATATTCCAGAAATAGTGAAAGAACATATGGCAAAAATCATAGAACTATTCTCACCATATAACATTCATGTCAAGTATAGTTGTGTGATTCTCGACAATGATTCAGAAACATATTCAAATGAATATGAATGGGGTCCAGATCTATCATCCAATGCATCAAATGAAGAAAATGATGAGGAACAAGTAGTTGGTACAAGTGAGGACACACTTTTCACAAAACAGAGAATAGAGTTGGAAAGAAGAAAAGAAGAAATCAGGATTTAGAGGAAAGAAGCATATGCAAGGCAACAAAGAAAAGAGAATGATAAAGATCAAGAAGTGACACCATAAGAAACACAAATAGTCACTACTCAATCATTAGAAGGTCAACAAAACATCAAATCTATATCAAATGTTGAGCAAGAGACACCAAGGTATGGAAGAACTATAGAAGAACTAATAGAAAGTCAAGGAGGAATGACTATTAGTCCAAAAGAAGTTGAGTTCGATATAAGACAGAAGTTAGCAAAGAAAGCAAAATCCTCTATGCCATGTGCACAAGTATGTCAGCTTCAAGCCACAAATGAATCTAGTTAAATTGACCCAGAAGGAACCTGTAGTATCAAATACGTATGTGTTGATATAATATATTCATTTGAGGGACAAACGTCAAATGATGAGTCACTTGAGAGCAAATTGCAAAATACCAATCCTGACTTCGTTAGAGATAATTGGAGAGCACTTGGGAGAGATTATACTCAAGAGAGTTTTATATATGACATAACCTATTCTACACCAAACTATGACTATTACATCATGAATCTTGAAACACCCAATGATGACGATGACTATGACCTACCCCTGCTTCATCCAGAACTGATTGATTGGGATAACTTAGAAAACCCTGAATTGGATGTCTTTTCCAATGATCATGACAACTGTATATCTTAATATCGTTGATCCATGCACACCTAAGATATCTTCCACCAGAGAATCAAGTAACGTTTCTCGGGAGAGTGTCAAACTTTCCAGTTGCAAAATTGAAATAAAACAAGGGAAAAGACCTAGTGCTGAAAACCATTTCATGGCAACACTAGATCAATCAAGAGGAAAAATAAAGGACGTATTTGATGGTGAAAACCTCCTTGAGGTGCTAGAAGATGGAAATTTTGACACCCTCCCTGCATATTTTTAGGAGAGATTTGTTATATTGATAGAGCAATAGAAGCAATAAACATTGGCACACCAAAGGATCCCAAGGTCCTTCATCTTGTTGCATCATTATCAGATGAAGAAAAGCAAGACTACATAGAATTCTTCAAACAAAGGCAGATAAATTTTGCTTGGTCCTATGCAAACATGTCAGGACTTGATCCAGATCTTATCATGCACCATCTTAATATGGATCCAAAAGCAAAACCAGTTAAGCAAAAGTTAAGAAAGATGCATCCACATATCACTCTACTAGTCAAAACGGAGCTAAAGAAACTATTAGATGTGGGTTTCATAAAACTTGTCGCTTATCCAAAGTGGGTTTCAAGTATTATGTCAGTGTCCAAACCAGATAAAAGCATAATAGTCTGCACTGACTTCAGATATTTGAATAAATCATGTCCCAAAGATGTTTTCCCATTACACAACATTGATATAATTGTAGGCTTGTCAGCAAGACATGAGATGTTTTCCTTAATGGATAGATTCTCGAGGTATATTTAAATAATAATCGCCCCTAAAGATCAAAAAAAGGCAGTAGTCACTTGTGCATGGGGTACTTACTGTTGGAATGTCATGCCATTCAGGCTTAAAAATGTGGGAGCAACTTATCAGAGGACCATGACAACAATTTTCCATGACATGATGCACACAATAATGGAAGATTATGTAGATGACATACTTGCAAAATCTCATACAAGAAAATAACATTTGAACATCTTGGGAAAGATCTTTGCTAGGATTGAACAATATCAGTTAAGATTGAACCCAAAGAAATGTGCATTTGGAGTTACCTCTGGAAAACTTTTTGGGTACATTATATCAGCTCGTGGAATTGAAGTAGATCTTGGAAAATTTAAAGCTATTATGGAGACGGAGTCACCTAAGAACATAATCCAATTGTGTTCTCTACAAGGGAGATTGCAGTCAATCAGAAGATTAATCTCTCAATTAGCAAACAGATGTCATCCCTTCACTCACCTCTTACACAAGAATGTTCCATTCAAATGGGATCATAAGTGTTAGGAAGCCTTTATGCAAATCAAGGAATATCTGGCGAATCCCCCGGTACTGGTATCCCCAATCAAAGGGAAACCATTCTTGCTTTACATTTCAGCAACAAATGTATCACTAGGAGCTCTCTTAGTGCAGCATGATGAAGAAGGAAAAGAAAGAGTAGTGTATTACATTAGCAGGACACTTGTAGGCTATGAATTGAACTACACATCAGTTGAGAAGACATGCCTAGCAGTTGTATTTGCAACTCAGAAATTGCAACACTATATGTTAACTCATTCTGTGAAATTGATAGCAAAAATAGATCCACTAAAGTATTTGCTAAGCAAGCCAACTTTGGCAGGTAGATTAGCTAAATGGGTCATGATACTAAGTGAGTTTGATATAGAATATGTTGATCAAAAAGCTATCAAAGGATAGGTAATTGTGGATCAATTGGCTAAAGTACCCCTACAAGATGACACACCATTGCACATCGAATTTCCTGATGCAGACATTCTAACAGTTAGCACAAATTTTTGGGAGTTGTACTTTGATGGCTCCTATACACAAAATGGATTAGGTGTAGGAATTTTTTTATCACACCTCAAGGTCACACAGTTCCAAAATCATATAGATTGTGATTCCCATGCACAAACAACATTGTAGAATATGAAGCATTGGTTATTTGGATCAAAATGGCCATTGAATGGAACATCAAGGAATTGCATGTTTATGGAGATTCACAGCTCATACTCAACTAGATAAATGATGATTATCAAACTAAGGATGACAATTTGATGCCCTATAAATAGCTGGTTGAAGATTTTAAAGAGCACTTTGAAGAAATAATATTTACTAAAATCCCAAGAAATGAGAACAAAGCAGCAGATGCAATGGATACAATGGCATCTCTTTTGCAGAATCAAGAGAATCAACAACGTTACGAATTCCTGGTGGGAGATATCTTGCATCCTACTATTGAATCCCAGAATACCCACATGATTTGACATATATCTGGAACTGGTCAATCTTTATATAGCCAAACTTATTGATACCTAAAAGAGAATAGCCTTCCTCCTGACCTATCCCGTAATCAAAAGAGAAATTTTATCCGTCAATCATCCTCATATACTATCATTGTCGATACCTTATATAGACAAGGTCTACATAGCACTCTATTGAGATGTCTCAAACAAGAGGAATCTGAGAAAGTTCTTAACAAAGTCTACATAGGTATTTGTGGCATGCACTCAAGTGGTTTAACACTGGCTAAGAAACTTATTCGATTGGGTTACTATTGACCTACCATGGAAAGAGATTCATTTACATATGCCAAGAAATGCAAACAATGTCAAATTCATGGGAATCTCATCCACACACCAACACAAGAACTACATCCTATGGCAGGATCATGGTCATTCTCACAATGGGGTCTTGACCTAGTAGGTAAGATAAATCCTTCATATTCTAATGGACATAAGTTTAATTTGACTACTACTGAGTATTTTACTAAATGGATTGTAGCAGTGCCTTTGACAAAGGTCACAAGAAATTAAATATCATCATTCATCCTGAATTATGTAATATATTGTTATGGAGTCCCTATGACCATCATCATTGATAATGAGAGGCCAATTAAGAATCAAGATGTGAAGGAACTATGTAAGTGATTCCATATCTAGCATAGGTTTTCTACACCATATTATCCACGGGGAAATGGTTAGGCTGAGGCATCAAACAAGACAATCCTTAAAATCTTGAAGAAAATAGTTAATGAGGCTAGTAAAGACTGGCATATTCAGCTAAATCCTGCTCTCTGGGCATATATGTTAGGGTTTCAAGCAGATCCGAAGCAAATATGAACTAACAATTATATGCAGATTTAAATACAAAAGATAAAGAAATAAAACAGGACACAGATAACACAGAGATTTAACGTGGTTCACCTAGAATGGGTTACGTCCACCATACACAGTCGTCCAATCTTTCTTATTATCCAGCAAAAACAGTACATCAACCTTACAATGCCTTAAGCATCCCAGCCGCTTATAACATGCATTTTAGGGCAACAAACAAAGTCGGCCTTTTTAGGGTTTTATTACAATGTCAGTTTTCATCAACGAAAAATGACAAAAAAAAATTTCTCGAGGGCTCCCACCCCCGAACTCCTGCCCAGGGCCCGGCCTGGCCCCGAACCCCGGCAAGGATACGTGCTGAGTGTACAGTACTTCGCTGATCAGTCGCCACATTTCAACAATCTCCCACTTTGAGACTGATCAGGCTCCACACCGAACAATCTCCCACTTGGAGGCTGATACTACACGACACCATTGTACATGCAACATCCACTAGATAAAACACTAAGACTCGACTGGTATAAATTCCAAAATTATCAATCAAGAAGACCAACAGAAACTGATGAAGAAATTAGCTTCTCCTATGGAACTACCTTCGTGAACATATCGGCGGGATTCTCACTTGTGTGAATCTTCTCAAGCTGTAACTGACCCTCCTCCAAAACAGTCCGAATGAAGTGGTACCTGAGCTAAATGTGCTTTGTCCTTGAATAAAAAGCAGAGTTCTTCGCAAGATGAATGGCACTCTGGCTATCAATATACAATGGGCTATCATCTTGTGTCTGACCCAATTCCTCCAAAAAACATTGCAACCAAATCATCTCCTTGTTGGCTTCTGTAGCAACAACATACTCAGCTTCAGTGGTTGAAAGTGCAACAACCTTTTGCAGCCTAGAAATCCAACTGACTGCAGTTCCCCCTATAGTAAAAACATACCCTGTAGTACTCCTTCGTGAATCAATATCACCCGCCAGATTAGAGTCAACAAATCCACTTAGAGCAGCATTAGATCCTTTGAAACATAATGTCTTCGTAGTAGTTACTTTCAAATACTGAAGAATCCATTTCACAGCATTCCAATGTTCCATACCCAGATTACTCATAAACCTTCTCACAACTCCCACTACATGTGCAATATCTGGCCTTGTGCATACCATTGCATACATCAGACTACCAACAGCTGATGAATACGGGATGTTAGACATTTTATTAACCTCTTCCTGTGCCTTTGGGGGCACATCTCCTTAGTCAATTTGAAATGACTAGCCAAAGGTGTACTAATTGCTTTTGCATTCTGCATGTTAAATCTTTTCAACACCTTCTTTATATACTCACTTTGGGACAAATTCAAGGTTCCATTTTTCCTGTCCCGTGTAATCCTCATACCAAGAATTTGTTTAGCTGCACCCAAATCCTTCATAGCAAATGACCTAGCTAATTTATGTTTAAGATCATTTATATGTTGCATGTTAGACCCAGCAACAAGCATGTCATCAACATAAAGCAACAGGATAATATAACTGTCATTATCAAATCTCTTAAAATATACACAATGATCAGAATGACATCTATGATAACCGTGTTCAGCCATGAAACTATCAAATTTTAAATACCATTGTCGGGGTGCTTGCTTTAGGCCATACAGACTTTTCTTCAACCTGCACACCAAGTTCTCCTTACCTTTGACCTCATATCCCTGTGGTTGCAACATGTAAATTTCCTCCTCCAAATCTCCATGGAGAAAAGTTGTTTTGACATCTAATTGTTCAAGATGTAAATCATCTACAGCCACAAGACTAAGTACAGTTCTAATTGAAGTCATTTTTACAACTGGAGAAAATATTTCATCATAATCTATACCCTTTTTCTGTGCAAAAGTTTTTACCACAAGTCTGGCCTTATATCTTTTCTGACCTCCTTCCTCCTCCTTCAGTCGATAAACCCATTTGTTAGGCAAGGCTCTTTTTTCTGCAGGTAAAGGGACTAAGTCCCAAGTCTTATTTTTCATCAAGGAGTCCATCTCCTCTTTCATGCCTAGCTCCCACTGTTGTTTGGCATCTACCTGCATTGCTTCTTCATATTCTTCTGGTTCACCTGAATTCGTTAATAAAATAGATTACAAAGAAGGAGAAAATATTTCAGGGGGTCTACTTATCCTCGTAGAATGTCTAACACTTACAAAAGTTTGTGGGACAATCTGTTGTTGCTGAGCATCAGGTACCTATGGCATTTCATTTTCAGGAATCTCATCCAACACCACATATTCTTGTTTGTCCTGTTCATGCTTCTTTTCCTGCATCGGTTCTTTATACAAAACCTTCTCATTGAATATAACATCTCTACTTCTAATTACTTTCTTATTTTCAAAATCTCATAACCGATAGCCATATTCATCTATCCCATATCCAATGAAGGTACATTTATGAGATTTAGCATCAAGTTTGGTTCTGTTTTCTTTATCAACGTGGACAAAAGCTTCGCAACCAAAAGCTTTTAGAAAAGAATAATTTACCTTTTTACCAGTCCATGCCTCCTCTGGAATACCACCATCCAAAGGGGTTGAAGGTCATCTATTTATCAAATAAACAACAGTATGTACAGCATTTGCCCAAAAATGTAAGGGCAATCCAGCATGCAATCTCATGCTCCTCGCGTGTTCCATGATAGTCCTATTCATTATCTCTGACACACCATTTTCCTGTGGAGTTCCTGGAACTATCTTCTGCTTTTGAATCCCATTTAAGGAGCAGTAATCTTCAAATGCTTTGCTGCAATACTCACCTCCATTATCTGATCTGAGACACTTCAACTTTTTTCCTGTCTCATTCTCAACCAAAGCTTTCCATTTCTTAAAAATTTCAAAAAAATCTGATTTTTATTTTAGGAAATATACCCATGTTTTTTAAGTTGAGTCATCAATAAAAATAACATAATAACAAGAGCCACCAAGAGATGATACCTGAGCCGGTCCCCATACATCTGAATGTACAAGCTCTAACTTCTCACTCTTCTTCTCTTTCCCAACCTTGAGAAATCTGACTCTTTTCTGTTTACCATAAACACAGTTTTCTCATAACTCTAAATCAATCTTCTTTAGTCCTAGCAATAGATTTTTGGAGTGAAGGGTTTTCATCCCTTTCTCACTCATGTGCCCAAGCCTATGGTGCCACATTATTGAATCTGTTCTTGCAACATTTATTGTTGTTGTCCCTGCAGTAACTTTATCTGTAGCAGCTAAGGTAGAGTAAGTGTTACCAGTACACAGATATAATGTGCCTACCTTCACACCTTTAGCTACTACTAATGATCCTTTAGTGACCTTCCACATACTGTCTGAGAAGGTAACTATGCAACCTTCACTACCTAGTTGCCCTGCAGAAATTAAATTTCTTCTTAAATTAGGAACATGTCTTACCTCCTGCAGAAACCAGTCATTACCATTCTGCAACTCGATCTTTATCTTTCCTTTTCCAACAATTTGACAGGGCTCATCATCACCCAAATATACCTGTCCAAAATCACCTTGAACATAATCTAGAAAATATTTTCTATGGGGTGTAGCATGAAATGAAGCCCTAGAATCTATTACCCAGGAATCATTAACACTATCCAAACATAAGATTAAAGCATCTTGTAAAGTATTGCTTGCAATATTAGCTTCCTTACTGTCATTTTCATTTTTGTCTCCTTCTTTGTTTTTCCGAGACCAACAGTCTTTCTTTAGATGACCAGGCTTTCCGCAATACCAGCAATCTTTCTTTCCTCTAGATTGAGAGCGTCTTTTCTTTGACTTCCCTCGTGACTTCTCATTCCCAGGGCCTTTTCCTCTTTCCTTTGATCTTCCTCTATTCTCCACATTCAAAATACTACCCGATGATGTTGGAGTCTCACATGTACTTTTCCTTCACATTTCCTCACTTAGGATAACACCAACAATATCATCAAATACCAAAGTATTTTTACCAGAGACAGAGTTACTTACAGCCATAACCAAGCTATTCCAGCTTTTTGGCAAAGAACATAAAATCAAGAGAGCCCTAACCTCTTCTGCAAAGGTAATTTTTACCGAAAACAATTGACTGGTAATTGTATTAAATTCATTTAAGTGTTCCGCTACAGATCCTCCCTCACTCATTTTCAAATTAAACAAATGCTTCATAAGAAATACTTTATTCAAAGCCAAGGGTTTCTCATACAACTTAGCCAATATTGCCATCAAATCTACAGCCATTTTTGCTTCTGTTATATTGAATGCTACAGACGACGCAAGGCACAATTGAATGGATCTCAGTGCCTTTCTATCTAAAATGTCCCACTCTTCATCTGACATTGTGGTCGCTTTCTTTGCCTTTCCTTCCAATGGCTGCCACAAATCCTTTTGATACAGATAATCCTCCATCTGCATTTTTCATAACTGATAATTCTGGTCGTTAAACTTCTCAACCTTGAATTTGGAATCCTCCATTGCTCCCACTCAAATCTGAAAGTCCTGCCAATTTACAGAAAACATTGCTCTGATACCAATTGTTAGGGTTTCAAGCAGATCCGAAGCAAATATGAACTAACAATTATATGCAGATTTAAATACAAAAGATAAAGAAATAAAACAGGACACAGATAACACAGAGATTTAACGTGGTTCACCCAGAATGGGTTACGTCCACCATACACAGTCATCCAATTTTTCTTATTATCCAGCAAAAATAGTACATCAACCTTACAATGTCTTAAGCATCCCACCTACTTATAACATGTGTTTTAGGGCAACAAACAAAGTCATCCTTTTTAGGGTTTTATTACAATGTAGGTTTTTATCAATGAAAAACGGCAAAAAAAAAATTCTCGGGGGCTTCCGCCCCCGAACCCTTGCCCGGGGCCCGACCCGACCCCGGACCCTGGCGAGGATACGTGCTAAGTGTACAGTACTTTGCTGATCAATCGCCACATTTCAACAATATATAACTAGCATTCGCACACCAACGGGAGCAACTCCATATTGCTTAGTCTATGGATCAGAAACCATATTACCAGTAGAAGTAGAGATACCTTCTCTATGAGTATCCTTGAAAGGTTTATCCCATAAGAAGAACAACGAGTCTCTAGACTTTAAGAACCTGAGTTAATTCGGGAGTGTTGCCAAAATTCTTTAGATCATTTGAAAGAATACCAACAGAGAATGGTGAGAAGTTATAACTACAGAGTTAAGCCATGCATTTTTCAGATTGGAGATCTAGTTCTAAGGGAAAATCCACAAAATCAACAAGATCAAGAAAACAAAGGTAAATTTGAGCCAAACCGGTCAGGTCCCTTTGTCGTGGTAGCAGCATATGGTTCAGGAGCATACAGATTATCTACACCAGAAGGAGATTGGTTTGATGATCCTATCAATACTATGCATCTAATGAAATTATATGCTTAAAAGTATCAACAGAAAGAGAAAATACCACAAAAATAGTGAAAAAGCAGAAAAAGCCTAAAAATTAGAAAAGCAACCAAAAATCCTTAAAAAGCATAAAAAGAAGAATACAAAAAACAATATAAAACAATCAAAATAAACAAAAAAATCAAATATGAAAAAAATGCAATAAATTTAGATAGTGAAAACCTAGTAAACATGCGTTATCTAAAAGTGAGTTTCACCATCTATGAGATTGCCTGCCCATTTATCCATCCTAGCCCATCTACTCCCATCTATTTACCTATCCTCGCATATCAATTCTATCTTTCGTATCCATTGCTTTGAACCATTAGCAGGAAATATGCAACTTATCAACAGTTATCAATCTTTGATATACTTATCGTAGTCATTGTCTTGGATTTTATCAGAATCAATGCATTTGTATCCCGCCATGGTTTGGATCATCCTTTGTACATCCATAATAAAGTTTATTTCCATTGGGGGTGTAGCGTCATAAAATTGCGACACTTGCAATTTCGACTGCATTTGGGTCTTCACAATGGCGGCGCAACGTTGAACCTGAATGGAGACCCCAAAACCTGTTTACGACACCCAAAACTGCATTTTTTTGCACCCTGGCCTGATCCCTCCTTGCACCCTGCTGTCCCGGGAGGTGGGACCATGGCGCCCAGCGCCCTGGTCCCTGGCCCTATTTTGGGCCCGGTCTCTTGTGGGCATTGGGTCTTTAAGTTTGCAAATTGGAAAATAATGTTTCCTGGTCGGCCTAAGGTCGGGAAAATCAGTCTATCAGCCCTAATTGACAAGTATATAAACTACTTTTCCTCTCCTAGAAAGGGAGGAAGAAAATAAGCAAGAGCAAGAGGCAAAAGCGATATTCAAACATTCAAACATTCAAGCATTCAAGCATTCCTTCAAGCAATTGAGCATTCTAAGTCTCCATTCAAGGCTAAGTGTTGCATTCAAGACAAGGATTCAACCATTGAAGAGGAGATCACATACAACATACTACATACATTACAGCTTCGCATGTAAGAATACAAACATTCTTACAACAAGGTATCAGTACTTGTTTACATTACAAACATTTACATTTACAGCATTCTCATTTCTTGGTTAATTCCAAAACCGGGGTTTGACCTAAAGGCAAACCCCTCATCCCTAACCCCCCAATCGTCCTCTCTTTTCTATGTGTAGGTTGCAGGTACGCGGCTGTAATTGAAGATCTGGAATCCTTGTGCAGAGACGAACAGATCCACCTTCGTTTCGCGGATTTTTCGGAGGACCGTGCGCACGCCGGGCACCATCGTCCTGTCAACTTTCACTCAAATTTGCAGAACAGCATCGTCTCGACATTTTACTGCTAATTCCAGGTCTGCAGCTTCATCCCATATCCCTATCTTTGTTTATAAGCGAATGTTTCCTACTTTACATGCATTCCTAGTTCAATCTTTCTATCTACATTCTTTACAAAAGAGGGTATCCTTGATGTCTTAACCCTTGAAACTCATTTAGAATCCAATCTTGCATTGCGTGGGATTGGATCTTGTGGGTTTCAACCCCTCTTTTGAATGTAAAGTCTCTCCTAAGTGAAAACCATCAACCCTAGTGACTCTCCCTTCTCTCTCCTTGGAGTTGGGGAGGGGAGAACGACTAGGGTTCGATTTTTCCACTTTACAGGGGGATAAATCCTAAACTCCTTTTGTTAAGGGAATCTTTTAAAGCTTCGAAAAACCAAAAACATTCGAAAACTTAGAAAAACCAAAAACATCTTGGGTTTTGAAACAGGCGACAAACAACAAGGCAATGAAGATCAAGACATTTGTAACAACTAGATTGTGAAACTCAGAATACATAGATTCAACCAGCATTATCAATGGTCATTCATCAAGATGATTATATCAGTTAATTACCATGAGAACATATGTGTGACACACAAGATTCAGTGTTTATATCTTGATTTTTGCTAATCATGTGTCCTACGCAACTCGATGATCTCCATGACTAGAGGAGCTATGATGGGACATTATTATTTTGTTTGTTTGTTGTTTGTGGTTTATCTTTTAGTAAGGTATGTACTTGTCTAAGGATATGATCGGTAAAAGATCAAGGAGGACATTCTGAGTCATGCATGAAAAGGGATAATCCTTGTCTGTTATACAAGAAATACTCAGGTCAACTTGAATCATCATATCAAGTTGCTTGTATTAACTTGATATATCAGAATCCATGTAAGAAGCACTCAGGATAACTTGAATCATTATGTCAAGTTGCTTGTATTTTTTTACAACATTTAAAATCTCAATGATGAAATCAATTACTGTTACAAGAAAGCATGTGAGGAATGGCAGTATCATTTTAGATTAGTTCATTACCATCTACATTATAATCATTCATTGTCATTTGCATTATAAGCATTTCATTTGAGATTAATGGTTAAAATAAAGATTGAGTATATTTGGACAAACAAAAACAATTGCATTAGTTTGCATTCAATTATCTAGGTTCATTTCATTTAGGTTTGCTTGTTATTATAATCATCATGTCATTTATCATTCATCATTTATCAGTTGCATTCATTTTAATTGCATTAGGATTGTATTAGTGTTATTTTCATTTATCATATCATTATTAGTTGCATTAGATTCATTTATCATTATCATCTTTTGCATTTAGTTATCATTAGTTGTATTTAGAATCATTAACCATATTATTACATCATCATTGTTTATATTTCATTACCTAATCATTATAAGCATTATCATACATAATCATCATTATGAGCATTTTCCATATATATCATTACATTTTAAAATCATTTTCATATCCATATAAATCATTTCACATCATCATTATCATGTAGATCATATAAGTCTTAGATAGAATCAATATCATCATCATATCATCAAGATAACATCATGGAATATAAAGGAAATGAAATATCATCATCATATCATCCATGTAATCAATATCATTATCATATCATCTATGTAATCAATATCATCATCATATCAACCATCTAATCAATGCATATAGATCAGCAAAGCATCACCCATGTAATCAATGAATATAGAACAAATAAGTCATCATCAAAGTAGCATGCATAATAAATCATGAATCATAAGCATCATATAGAGTCCATGTCTTCCTATCATCATAAAACAATAAAAAGTCCAAGTATACAATGATATCAAAGAAATAATCAATAACATACAAATGTCTCATAATGTCCAATCAAGTATCATGGATGCCTTGTACCACTCCCACCTAACTTTGTTTGTCTCTGAGGCTATGGATGAGAAGATCCTCTAGATGGCCCTGCTCCTCGATCTCTTCTCCTCTGAGGAGACCCCATAACCCCACCATTGTTGGTATCCATCATGTCAAGTGCAATAGTAGTCGCATAGCTCCCTTCTCTCTAGCTCTTTGAGACCAAATCCTCATATAATCGCCGCCAATGCGTTGTCTCTTTCCCACCTCGATACAGTGCCCTCACAGTGTCAGCTAAGAGAGTGCCAGATCCAACCTCATGTATGTGATCCAATGTAGCTTGTGCATCCTGGTATCTCCTCATAGCTCTATCCCTCTCAATAGTGAGCGTTTGAACCTGTGCCTTGAGCTGATAAATTTGTGCTCTAAGGTCATCTATGCTCTCTTGTTGTGGCTCATCCTACTAGGCTACATCATGCATCCCCTCATCATCACCTCCCTGTCCACCTACAGGATTTTGAACCCGAGTAGCTCTCATAATCCATCATCAAATGAGGCGCACATGATCCTTTGAGTCCTCCTCCCCCTTATCCCAACCACCCTGTGTCACGATCACTCCTGGATATAGATGGATCTGCCCAAAATCAATCCTCGTGTCTCGACCTCTATCCAATCCTCCACCTCTACCTAATCTTGGAGAGGGTAATCCTCTCGCTGCTCCAAACCCTCCTCTCCCTGCATCTCTCCCAATTCGGCTTGTGTCTCTCCCTGCCATAGGAAGTAGCCTCCCAACTCTCCCAGCCTGTCCAAAAGGTCCTCCTCAGACTCTAACCCAGCCTCCTCTCTGTCCTCATCTCCCTCCTCGGCCATCTCTACCCTCATCTCCCCCGGCCTCTTGAACAACTCTAATCGCTCACCTTCGTCCCTGTCGTCGAACAACAGGATCATCTAAATCATCCTTCTCATCTCCTAAGCTCGAAGGAAGGTCTACTGAATCAGTAATGCGAGGAAAGGAGTGTGCAAGTATATAATAAGCATAATTTGTTGTAATCTTGGCATTCAAAATGTGTGGTCTCAAATCATATTCTATGATAGGAATAGCCAAAAACTCTGTGTATGCTATCTCAAAAGACAATGAAGGACCCCAATCTTGTATGTCCTTGTACCACCGTGCATACATAGGGACACTAGAAGGCATGTGTTGAATAATACCAAATTGTCTCAAAATGCGACCAAATAAATGTCTCTCAATAATAAATGGAGTACGTTCGATCAAATATCTACTCT
Organism: Cryptomeria japonica; assembly: GCF_030272615.1. Lineage (NCBI taxonomy): Eukaryota > Viridiplantae > Streptophyta > Pinopsida > Cupressales > Cupressaceae > Cryptomeria > Cryptomeria japonica. Next base: position 525,334,197 of record NC_081406.1, on the reverse strand, counting down.
GTAAAATCAATGGCGAAATCCGAATGTCTTCCAACCAATGCTCAAAATGAGCATATGGTCTCCAAATAACAATATCCATGGAATCTAAAATCCATTGCCAATACTCAAGCTTACCCAGCTTCGGTTGAGTAATGATACCTCTGTACAAATATACAAATGGTTGACCATCACCGCAAACTCTATCATGTATCGGTTGGGTAATAGCAATGTGCTCCCAGCACTATACCTGAAGAAGTGTGCATCCCGACGAGAGACTCGCTCCACCATCATAAACAACCTAGTGTAAATCATGATATAGATGTGTAAGCATACACACACCCCATGCATATCGAGTACGATGTTGCATCAAGCTCTATAAAATCCCACCCCATCCAATGACAAATCCTCAAGATCTCCTATCAAGACATATAAACCTGCAAATCAAGCATGTGAGTATCACTAGGAGCGTATCATAGTGCATAATCATGTCCTCCCATCGAATCTCTCCCCCATCGATGCTCTGATCACCAAACATTGTCCTGCACGCCTCAGTCCAACCAAGATCCTGGTAGTCATACTGGATGAGCTCGCCAGTCATTGGGATGTGAAGGATCCTATACACATACTCAAGCGTCACACTAATTTCACCAATGGGTAGGTGACACGTGTTGTGCTCATTGTGCCATCTCTCAGCTAATGCAATCAACAACCCCCTATTATGTGTAATGTCAGGTATGTATAATAGGTGACGTAATCATGCATCAATATGTCTAATATCGTCCTGAGTCAACTCTGGGACTAAATGGCACATAGCCGGGAATTTTTCCCGATACTAGACAACATCTAGTTACTCCTGTTTAATCAGACAAGTTTTCTATCTATCATCTATCCTATCAAATCATCATGTTAAATCAAATCTTTTTCTATCAAGAAAATCAGGCTATCAATCAAATGATCAACAAATCAAGCTCTTTATCAGAGACTAAATCAGTCTCTTCAAGCTTCTATCAACCCATCAATCAAGCAAACCATCATCAATCCTATCGATCAATCTATCTATCAATCAATCAAATCAATCATTGATTAATCATCATCAATCGTCAATCAATCTATCAAAATCACACATCAATCATCTAATCAAATTCATCTGATTGAATTTTAACATTGCCAAAACCACAAAAATTCAATTTTAAACAAAAGTGCTATCCTACAATGCACAGGCGCTAAAACAGATGAAAGCGCTAACCCAGAAAATGAATGCGAGAACACATAATGCAAAAGCGAGAAATCTATCAAAAGCGCTAACATATCAATCAAATCCACGAACTTAATTGTTATAGGCGCTAACCCAACAAAAGCGCTAACATACCAAGTAAAGGCGTGAACAAAAAATGATGAAAGTGTTAAATTAATAAATGTGTTAACCAAAATGATAAATGTGCTAAAATACCAAACAAATGCATGAAAACGAAGTGCCAAAATCGGAAAATTTTCAAACTAGCCCTAAAACATGCGGAAAACATGAAAACTTGTACACAAAATTCAAAACCAAGATTAGGATAGGTCACTCACCGATGGGTCGTACTCAGCAGATCTCTAGTCTCGGCAAATGCACTCAAATCGATGGCTCTCGTATTGGATCACCAACTTGCTAGCTCAGCGCTCCAATTCTTTTTTCTCTAAAAGCTGACAAATTGCAAATGAGGATAAAATTGACCTAGGTTAATTTTATTATTACCTTTTTTATTTTTCAAGGGGTAATTAATTTTTCAAGTGGGACAATTTTATTTATTTTTCAAAAATGAATTTAATTGAGAGGCTTCTTTTCAAATCTTTTCAATCAATTATCGTGAGATTAATCACTCAATCAATTTTTTAAACAAATTCACGATCAATCTCCCGAAGGGGCACACAATCAGGATTTCCATCTTCGTCAGGGGCATTATCGAGACTTGATTTAATCTTTGAAACAATGTTATCTCAACATCATTTCAAAGAGGGGCAAAATGTATACACATAAAATTGGCTATGAGCAATTAAATAAATATTTTATATTTATTTATTTAATAATTATTCTTCTATTAAATAGTTAATTTGAAAAGATTAATTTATTTAATTCATTTCATATTTTTCTATTAATTAATTTAATTTAAACATTTGAATTAATTAATTCATTATATCCCTTTCTTCTAACCTAATTAATTAAATATATAATATTTAATTATTCTTCTATCCACTATCCTATAGTTTCATGAATTAAATAATTCCTTAATTATTTAATCTTCCTTTTCCAACTCGCCCTCATCTCCACATCACTTCTTCTTTGCCAACTCATCCATCATATGGCTAAAGATATTAAAAAATTTAATATTAATATGCATCATTATCTTCAACTTCCAAATTTATTCTTCAAATAATGTGTATGTACACACATTCCTCAACCTCCCTATATTCTCTCCAAATTTCCTACATCTTTGGAGGAAGTTGAGTCCACTTGTTCTCTTATCCCTAAATCTTCTCCAATTATCCTATATTCTCTCAAGTCTTCTTCTCAGTCAAGGTGAGATAAATGACACTTGGCTTCTCCTTCCACCTTTTCCTCCATCCTATAGGTGTAGGAGGAACATCTTCCACCTTTTTCTCTCACATCTCAACCTCTTGCTCATAGACATCCAATTTGCAAGATTTAATCAGGACCGTTGATCTTTACCACCTAAGCTTATACACTCAAAAATCTATAAACAGAGATCTCCTAAGTCATTTTTGAAACTAATAGCTAATCTTATAGTCAATTAGGAGTCTTTATCTTTGCATCTGTGAGTTCATTTGTTTAGCATTTTTAGAGTTGTTTTTGAGCAATTTAGCATAAATCATTATCTTAGTTTAGCTTTGCATATCATATCAACTACCAATCCATTCCACACTTGCCATCTTGGAAGCTACTATTGCTTCTCTAAGAGAAAAATCATCTGCAGCCAAGAACAATGGGGTTAGGACACAATGAGACATAAATCATGAAGGTATAATCTTTTATTTTACTTTTTCATTTCATGTTGTTTCATTGGTTGAAGCTTGAGTTATATTTGCATGATAGACTAATGAGTTTGTAGGTTTAATTTCTCTGAGGTGAAACTTAATTTGATACACTTATCATGATGTCATTGTTCGACATATCAGTGGTTTAAAAAAGGATGCTAATTTATTTTGGAATATGATCAAATGAAATTCTCTGATTATTTGGAATAGTAGAAATAAAGATAAGTTCCAAGGAAGGGAGAGATTGCTTAGTGAGCCTCTAAGGAGACTCACTATTTATAATATTAGTGTGCAGGTCACAATTGTAATGAGACTTGCCAAGAGGAAATTTGAAAGATTTAATGAGGATGGCACTATTAGAGTATTCAGTTCTGAGCTCTCTCACGGATACACATGGTACAGATTCAACATGGAAAGAACCCCCTTTGTCAACACCCTTGCATCTTTCATGAACAAGATCAACGAAGGAAGAAAGATGGAGAGACAATACTAGGCACAACTAGAAGCCATGGCAACGGCACTTGGGAGCAAAACTATCGTTTGGATGGAGGGTCCTCTTGGCTAGACTTCATGGGTTGATAATTAAGTGGCTCTATTTTGTTCATCATATATAGGCTTAGAATGTATATTTTTAGAATGTATAGGACCCATTTTCATCTCAAGGCTGGGTCATTTTGTATCTTTCAATTGTATGTATAAGTCCACTACGCTAGTTTGTATAAGTTTATATATCTTGTTGTAGCTGATGAACTATATGGTCTATTTAACTGTGGTCAACTTATAAGGATGTAACTGGGAAGACATATGTTTTAGCTTTTTGATACTATAGTTGATCCAAAAAATAATTAATTTATTAATTATTCTTCTCTTGCACATTAATTAAATAATTTAATTAATTCATTTGCCATTAATTTCTTCTAGTTCTTAATAATTAAATAGTTATTTAAAATTGTCTATAGCTAATTATTCCTCCATAAATTAAATAAATTATTTTAGTTTATTTAATTCTCTTTTTTTAAATATATTTCTTCTAAATAAAATCATAATTATATTTATTGTTCTTATATCCACATTAATTAAATAAATAATTCCCCGTGCATTTTCCACATCATCACTTAACTCCCACTCACGTTTATTGCCTTATTCAGTCAAATCAATATTCTCTCTAATATATTTTGCACTCCCACTTATCAATCAATTTCACTTCACTCATCATCTCAAATTAGTTCACTCAAATCATGCAATCAATTAATTCCTCAAATTTATCAATCATTCTCATCCATTGATTTATCTAATCAATCTCAACCATGGATTGATATCATGTAAAATATATAAATACAACCTTCATTCATCTCGCTAATCCTCCGTAAATATTTGTGTTTTTGTGATTATAGCGACCATAAGTGTTTTGTGCTAAATTTTAAGAACAATACTACCATTCTTCAAAATGTAATTCAAAAACAATGGATCTAAGTAAAGAGATTATATGAATTTAGTATTTTTTATTTAATTAATTATTTATGCAGTTACTTTAAGCTTCATTGAGTGTTTTAATTTAATTGTGACTGGATTTCTTATTTTGCCTAGTTCATTTAGTCAAATTTCACATCTGCAAGTTCCAACAAAAAGTACAAATAAATTGACCGTATAATTTAATATCCTAAATGTTGTACACTTCAATGAAATATAGACAACTCAATTCAAAACTAATAACATTTTAATAATCTCTTTGCAAAATTTATAAACTTCCAAATGCAAAAGCTAAAGATGTGGTGGTCTAAAAAGACACTTATATAATAATAATAATAATAATAATAATAATAACAACAACAACAATAACATAATCTATGAAAAGATAAAGAATCGTATTGATAGTTATAAAAAACATAGAAATAAATAAAAATAAAAACTAAAGTAACCCCTTTCAACATAATTGCAACTTTAGAAAATATTCCCCTCTCAAGGGATGTGTTTGGAGGAATGATAATTGAAACTTAATTAATACTTGGTTTTTCTTGTAGTTAAAAGTATGCTTTGGAAAATGGATGTAAGATAGGAAGGTTGAGGTTTCAATGGTGATCTTTTATGTTTAATTTATCTTTGTAGTCTAGTCTAAGTTGCCTATTGTATACACCTAAAAATGGTCTGAAGATAGTTAATTAAATACGCAGTTATTTGATTAATTCCCCTTCCCAATTAATTGAATTCACAAGCAATTTAATTAATTTCTCTATTCATCTACTAGTAAATAAATCTACATGATTTATTTATATAGTTCATTTCATATCCCCCTTTGATTAATTAACTCTAAATTAATTAATGTCCCCCAATATGAATCAATTCTTCTAATCCCTAATTAAGATTAACAAACTCAAGTTTGTTGAGATTAATTATCATTTTCCAATTATTTGAATTTCTAAATTCAAATGAGTACATGGCTCCTAACTTTTAACCACCTAACCTAATCATCCCCTAACCTAGCCCATTCCACCTAATCCTAGGTCTAACTAACCCTATCCTATCTTGCACATTCTAACCTCCTTATCCTAACCTCCCATGGTGTTGATATTCTCTCCTTGAGACACATGGCACTTTTGCCACATGTCTCCTCGCTTGAACACTTTCCCTCTCATGAGCAAGTCTCCTTGACACTTGTCACCACATAGATGACAAGTGTCTCTTCCTCCAGCCTCTTTTCCAACTTCCTCAATCTTGGCCCTTGATATCTTCATATCAGATCTGGACCATCAATTCCGGCCACCTCAACTTTGGCCTTGGAATTCCTATAAATATCCCCCATTTTGGAGCAATAAGGATCCCTTGCATTCATAGCTTTAGCATCATTACTATAGGCAATTTACATTTCAATTATCTAGTAATTAGCTTTTGGATTAATCATAGCATGTTAATCTAGTTTCTTAAATCATGCATTTCATATCATCTCCATATTCAATCATGATCAAATAGCTACTCAACTCTTGAGTTGCCACTTTGGAGGTCATTGCTCCGTTGAGAGCCCATCAATCCAACACCTTCAAGGTCCTCAAGAATAGAGGAAAATGGGACATTTCAAGGAAGGCTTATGGTTTGCATTTCTAATCTATTTTTTAATTAAGCTTTTCAATTACACTTTATTGTCTCATTATATGTGTATGCCTTCTATATACCACATTTTTAGCATCACACCTATATTATTGTGTGAACAATTGTATTGCTCGGATTTAAATATATTTATATTTGATGCAATTTTACAAAACTAACATTGTCGCTATTGGGCTCTTGTTCATATATTTTATTTATTTATGAAAAGTGTAGCATGATCCTTCAATGCAATGTCATGTGTCACCTTTCTTCTATAACTTAATTTTAGACAAATTTCTTTATTTTCCTGTAAAAAAAAATGATACTCTTATAATTATATTTTATGTTTTTTATTTTTATTCTATAGATGATAGTAATATATTTGTAAATGGATTTTTATCTTTTATTTATGAAAATGGTAAATTTTATATGTGTTTGACCTTTATAATAATAAAATGAAATTAGTTTATTTACTTATATAATTTATTATTTATCACATTATTTTATTTGAAAGTAAATATAAAATTAATTTTTAACCAATTTGTTATTCATATAATCATTATTTAAATTTATATTATTTATTTAAAAATAAATATTAAATTAATTTTCAAACATTTTATTATCCTATAAAAACATTATCCAAAAACTATCTTATTAATTATGTATCAAGTTTTTGGATAAAATTATATTACTATATATAAATATTTTGGATAACATTCTAATTTATTACCCTAACAATAAAAAGAAAAAGAATATGATATTGATCTTCTTATAATTCTCAAGATGCCAATATGGTAAGTATTTAAAGAGAGAAGTGGTAGGCTTAAAAGGAAGGATCAAAAGGGTGCTAGAAAGTACCAAAATGAGAGGAAGAAAGAAATTACAAAGCAACTATTTGATTAGTTATTGTGAAGACAAGTTATTAATTTATTCATTGATTACGAATAATTTCTTCAACTAGTTAATCATGTTTTGTATTTTCATAATGTTAATGTTCATACGCATATCAAAAATAATTTTATTATCTTTTATCAAAAACACAAATTTTATAAAATCTGTTTTATATATTTATATTTAATTGTCTCCATTAAAAAACAATGTTGAATGTTACGGTAGATCGAATATAAACCAATCATCTTTAAAAAAAAAAAAAGCATTTAGATTAAATCATAAAATTAGAGATTGTGGAAACTTCTTATTTACTCTACATAACTTGTGGATTCTGCTTGCTTATCTTTCCCTCCTCCTTTCCTATAATTAACAATACATTGTTTTTAATTTTCTTAAGAAAATAGGCATAACAAGAGAATTTAATAAGATCATTTATTGTATATTTATGTGGTGCTTGCTTCTATCAAAAAAAAAATCTACTTCAAGTTTATTCTACAAGCCTTATAAAGGATTTAGGAAGTGAATGAATTGCAAAAGGTCGTCAATTAAACAATTATGGAGAAAAAATTCACCATCTTTGTAGACATGCAAACAATAAAGAAGCATAGTTATTGTGATAGCAATCCTCACATAAGAACAATATCACTATCATGTCAAACAAGCCATTGTTAAAAAATATTTGATGCCTTACAACAAACTTCATTCATCTTTATCTCATCAAGAAAGAAGTTTTGTATCATAGTATATAATAAATAAATAAATAACAATGTACACTATTGGCAACAATTACATAATATCCAACACAACCAGCTTCTCTCTTTTTACATCACACTTGGTACAACAATATCATAACTATGGTGTTAGAAAACATGTGAAATTTTTGGTAAAAATGTCGCTCCCGCACCCGCACCTGCTCTCCAACGGCTCTCCTGCCTCGTGCATTTCAAATGTTCCTGCTTCTGCGTTGACTAGTTTTGGATCCCAGCTCCCCTCTGCATTGGGCTGTGACTCTCCAGCCCGGGCTGTGGTTGCAGCTGCTTCTTCTGAGCTAGTGCCTCGGCCTAGTTGGGTCGCTGATGGCTCCCACATCATTGGAGAGTTTCCCCCTCTCGTTGCTACTACTTCCGGTGTGGCTCTGTCTGCTACACTAGGTGATTTTGTTGGTGCAGAAGGTCTTCCTACAGTTTTGGGTACTAACGTTGGGGGTTTGGAGGCCAAGATCCCTATTGGTGGTTTTGTCCCTCCCAAACCGGGTGTCTCTGATCCAGTTCTAGAGTTGGATACCTTGGTGACTGCTATTGGTGCTAGTGACGACCTTCCTGCGGGTGAGATTGCTATGCCCAAACCCTTTGCTGGGAAGCGTAGCTTTGCCCGTGTGGCTAAATCTACCTAGCCTTCTAGGGGGGTTCGTCCTCTTCCTTGTGCCAAGACCTCTCCTGTTGTGGTATGTGGTCATGAGGTTATAGAGAATGTTGACCTCTATCAACACAACGCTTTGGTCTGCAAATTTACTGGGTTATGGCCTTCCCTCCCGAACCTTCATCGCTAGGTGAGTGAATACTGGAAGCCCCATATTTCTTATGGCATTGAGCTTTTCCCTTGTTCTAAGGGGTTTTTTGTTGCTTCCTTTCCCTCTACTCTTGATCATGATTTGATTTTGGGGAAGCTTTGGCTTGGGAGGATCACTCTCTCTCCCTTAAGCCTTGGACTCCTTCCTTCAACCCCCTTACGAAATCTCTCTCTGTTCATCCGGTTTGGGTCCGCCTCCCTAATCTCCCCCTCCATTTCTAGGAACCTTATTGTTTTGAGGCCATCGGTAACTCCATTGGCAACTTCTTGAAGGTTGATCATGCCACGTTCTCCATGGGTCATTCTACCTTTGCTTGCCTATTAATTGATGTTGACATATCGTTGGCCCTCCTTAGGGATGTGGTTCTTATGGTTGGGGATAGGCCTTGGACTCAACCGCTGGATTATGAGGGCCTCCCGTTTTGCTATCGAAGGTGTTTCTCAACAGGTCACCTTGCTTCTGACTGTTCTCTCTCTCGTCGCAAAGGTGTTGCTACTTGGTGGAAGGATGCTACGGAGGACCACTTGACGATTAATGCTTCAAATTCTATTTCGGTCGATTCATCTCATGATGAGCTGCCCCTTTCTGCTGATGAAGCCCTGGTTGATGTTACTGTTGTTGCGGCCCCGTCTGCCCCCTTGGATCCTCCTCCTGCTGCTCCTACTTCTCACCCTCACTCGACTCCTGCCATTACTTCTCTTGCTACTGCTCAGCAACAACAACCTGTTGCCGCTCTGCAACAGCAGTCAGGCAGTGACTCTGCAGGGTATTCCCCATTTGTTTCTTCTTTGAAAGCTCCTACTGATAGTGTTGCATGGACGGTGGTTTGTCGTAAGCGGAAAGGAAAATCTAACCTCCTTTCCCAAGCCCTCCTTTCTCAAGATTCAAGGTTTTCTCCCCCCTCTTGATTTGGTTTGGGTGTTGTTGGTTTGACTGGTTGGTTTGGCCGGTCTAACTTTGGTCTTTATTCCTTGTTAGCCTTTGGCTTTGTTTTGGGTCAGCGCCTTTCTTAACGTTGCTTTGTTTCAAAAACAATTAGCATCTGTTAACGCTAATTGTAGAAGGATTGAGGTCTCTTTGTTAAGGGTCAGCGCCCTGTTAACGCTTCTTTTTTAATCAAAAACAATTACATAATCTTTTATCAACACAATATAACTTGACAAACTCTTGAAATTTGGAGCTTCTTGACGAGTAGTAGATCATAGTATCTAATAAATAAATAATGTGCACCATGGACAACAACTACATAAACTTAACCAACACAATGCAACTCAAAAATACTTTGAAAATTGAAACTTCTTGATGAATATTATATCGTAGCATCTAATTAATAGTTAAGAATGTGAATTATGAACATAAATTACATAAACCTAAGCAACACAAAGCAGGTTAACAAGACTTTGAAATTTGAAATGTTTTGTTTTACCAAAATTTATCTATCCTTACTTGTTTAGCCTTAGAGGGGAAGATTTTCTAGAAATAAAATCCAAAGTCAACATTGAGTGAGATTCCATGTAAACATATTTTTATGTTCTCAAAGTTTATTTGAAGCCTTGAATGCAAGAAAGAATAAATTTAAATAAATAAATACAAGAATGTTGTACTCATTTAACTAACCATGGCCTCTTTCTCTTTTTGATATAGAGGATTCCTAAGACATGACATTTCCAAGTGTATTACCTTATGGAATAGTCCAAGGAATGGGTGTTCACAAAATTCACATTATTTTACTTACTTGTCAAAAACTATTCCTAAGTTCTAGTTTAATTAAAAAGCTTGAACAAGGTGAGAATGTCCTAAGACAAACTCTCTATAATGGGCAATGAAGATTTTAATGAACATCAAATTTTTTATATAATATATTTATTGTTTTCTAATTATTAAGTTTTTGTGATGGTAAAGTTAGAATACAATAAGTAAATGTTATTATTTAATAATTTATGATCACTGAGATCTTATGAAGGCAAAGTGATAATTTATGATAGATGATTTATGATTTACTAGATAATATATAAAAATAAGTCAAATTTACTATTACAATATGTTGTTGTTTCGAATACAAATACTTGCTAAAAATAAAATAAAGTCTTTTAACACAAATACAACCGTTGAATGAGATGTCCCTTGAGAAACCAAAGAGGTTATGTCCTCTAATGCTCGAACAAGATGGGAATGCCAATAAGACAAACTCTCCAAAATGGGCAACGGAGATTTTAATGAACAACAAATTTTAATATAAAATATTTACTATTTTCTAATCAATAAGTTTTTATAATACAATAAGTAAATGATTATTTAATAACTTATGGTCACCGAAATCTTATGAGGGCAAGGTGATAATTTATGGTACAAATGAATAATGATTTTATATATATTATTCAAATAAATGACAATTCTCAAAAATGCATCAATGTATTGCATAAACGTACAAATATATTTAGAGAAAAATAAATATACTCAAATATATCAAAATACTATCAAATAGGCAACATATAAATATATGTCAAATTTAATATTACAATATGTTGTTGCTCTGAATACAAATAGTTGCTAAAAATAAAACAAAAGATTTTCACACAAATATAACCCTTGAATGAGATTTCCCTTGAGAAACCAAAGAGGTTTTGTCCTCTAATCTATCCAAAGGTTTTCATCCTTGAATAGATAATTGAACACAAGGTTCAAGATATGATAAAAATTATATTATAAATGACAATAACATCAAAAGAAAACAAGCACTTTATGTAATAACCCACCTTAATTAACCCAACAAAATTGACCATTCTTTTTTTTCTGTTTAATTTAATCATTGTGTTTGATTCAATCGTATACTCTGGGCATCCATCCATTTGGATTAGGCATTCATCCATCCGGGATGCGCATCTAACCATATGGGTTAGGCATTTGTCCATACGAGACATAAGATTTCATCTATCCAATACGGGATAGGCATCTACCCATACGGGGTAGGCATCTATCCAATCGGGATAGGAGGTGCTCTGACCAGAGACTTAGACTCATCGGGACCATTCGGGTCCTGAGCCACTCACTAAGTACTACACTCTTCTAACAGAAGTGCACCAAGGTCGCCATCCTTAGGAGTAATTAAATAACATAATTCAAGTTTGAATTCCACCTCAGAATTTGGCTTAAAGCCTCGGGAAGTCAAGCGAATCCATACAGGATTCCTTCCGAGTATGCATTGAATTACTTTTTCCATTTTATTATGCTTATCTTTCAAATTAGGATTCTACTCAACCCTTCTCTTACCAAGCCTAGACCCCACCCACGAATGCCTGAGTACTAGGGACAACTCCGTCCCAAGACTGCCTACATACCCATTTCAGCACGGGATCAAAGCATAAAGTATGTAGTTTTATTTTCTACTCTATGGTTTGATGTAAACTGATTAGTGGGTACACAACCCTTTCTAGGGTCAATGTCCTAGACAGTTTCTCTGCGGTTGCTACCCACGGTGGTAGCACTTAAACAAAGGCTCAAGATGGCCTATTGTTTGTGGCCTAAAACAACTACATCCTAACACCTATCATAAGCGTCACCCTTGACCAAATTGTCAATCACCAATATCTCTACAAGATTAAATCAATTTCATAAAAGCATTTTTACTTAATCAACCCAAAAGGGGGTTTACTATGGTTTAACTCAACGGATGTAAAAGTCATTTAAGGATTATCTTGTTAGATTATCGATCCAAGAGGGATTACCTGCCCCTTGGATTTTAACTTCCAAGTGTCTCTTATTACTCCCCGACGATTTATAGGGACGATGCCACAAATGTCATTGATGTAGCTTTATTAGGCGTTAAGTGCAGTACTTCAACATGATGGCATTACTCATAAGCGTGACCCAGAGGCACTGTATATACCGAACGCTACTAGGTTTTGGTTTCCATCTTCCTTTATTTAGTTTTCTAACTAAGAGCTATGAAAACATCATACTTTGAAAATAATTACTAATTGAACGTGTATAATTAGACATTGCAAAGCTCAATTAATTGAATTAACTACTTGATGAATTACATGGAATAAAAACCATAACTAAAATTATTTATTATTCAAAAATTGAAATATAACTTGCATAATAATGACAATTAGGAAACTTGCATAATAATAATTAAGCGTGTAACTTACATGAAGATGAAGGAAATGTAACTTTGTCCTTAATAAATGCAAATAAAGTATAAGTAATTCGCATGAAACATGCAAGGTTGAGAAATGTGTTGATTTATACCATGAGAAAAATCACTTGTAGAGCCACTAGTCCCAAAAATAGCAACTCGCTTAGACATTTGGTTCAAATTATATTAATATGAATTAATTGCTACATGCCAACTAAGTGCCCCAATGGGTCTTAAATAGGTTGAATGATTCTAATTATAACATTTGATATAATATAACTTACAATTATAAAATTTTCTATAGATAAATTAATTATGAATTTGCTACACAATAATCCCCAATATCTACAAATTTTTCTAAGTTAAATTTAATAACTTGAAGTTTATAATAAGGAGAAAAATTAACAATTTCTAAATTGCAACTTATACATTTATATTTATATATTAAAAAAAAACCTTAAAAAATAAATATATAAAAAAGAAAGAGAGGTGAATTTTTTTTTGTTTTAAGGGATAGTGGGGAGTGGGGCCCACAGGTCCCATCACCACTGCGGGTCTGTAGAAGCAGGCCCGCAGTGATGAGGGGACCCCGTGGTCCCCTCCACTACCCTGCGACCACTGCCGTGACAGTGACCGCAGGGGAAGTGGAGGGTACCACTTCCCCGGCAGTTACAATAACCGCCTACCCCATGCACGTCGCCCGATATTTTTCGGAACAATTTTTGAGAACATGTCGTTTGCCAAAATATAATCACTTTGCAACATTAATGTATTTTAACATTTGAAATATATATATATGGTTTACATTCCCAATTATTTAATGATATATCTATTAAAAAAAGGAGTATTTATTTATGAAACAAGAACATGAATAGAATAGATAACAAAGGTAATTGTTTTAGATTGATTTTACAGTAAACATGAGATTAATATTTACACACACACACACACACAGATTATTCCAGCATTAACAGGGAGAGAGTTTATTTCCAGTATTCACAGGGAGAGAGATTTTATTCAACTAATATTCACAGAGATTCAACTAATATTCACAAAGAGGTTTTATTCAACAATATTCATAGAGAGATTTTATTCAACAATATTCACAGATATTCAACTAATATTCAAGGAGATTCAACTAATATTCACAAAGAGATTTTATTCAACAATATTCACAGAGAGATTTTATTCAACAATATTCACAGAGATTCAACTAATATTCACAGAGGTTTTATTCGACAATATTCACAAAGAGATTTTATTCAACAATATTCACAGAGAGGTTTTATTTGACAATATTCACAGAGAGGTTTTATTTGACAATATTCACAGAGAGATTTTATTCAACAATATTCACAGAGATTCAACTAATATTCACATAGAGGTTTTATTCAACAATATTCACAAAGAGATTTTATTCAACAATATTCACAGAGAGCTTTATTTAAAGAATGAGATTTAGATTTCCATTCGAAGAACCAGAGAAATGAATTAGAGGGAAGTAATAAGGATTAACATTCAAATCACACAAGGAAGAGTTTTAATCTCAGGAAAAGATATTTAAAAAAAAAATAAAGCAAACATGATTTTTGCACAGATCTAAAATCTTTGGAAAAACAAAAGCAAGATCATATGTATATTTTCTAAAGGAAATAAAATAATAATAAGGCTATCTTTTGCATGCATTATGTGAAATTATTTTATCAATATTTATTCCTAAAAAGAAAAGAAGAAAATATCTACAATAAAGGAAAATCTAGAAACTATATTTATTTGATAATGCAAATTTCTCATATGTAAATGAGAGATGCCAAAAGGAGAGAAACTGGCTTATCGAAGCTTGATGTTGAATCCTCTAGCTATCCCTTTTAGATCCTTCCTTACAACTTGAGAGAAATCTTTCAACAATAGCTTAAAAATCCTACAACAAAAATGAGACTACCAAAGAAGATCCTACTACTAAAAACTTGGGAAATTTTCTCCAAAACATAATCAACTCCCTTCTTTGAAACTTGCATACAATTTTATAAGAAAAATCCCTCTATTCCACTATCTAGAGAATTTAATTAAAAAAAGAGATTCTTTTCCAATATTGGGCTCATGCAAATTGATTAAGAACTTAGTGGGACAGTTACATGCAAGGTGGTGGAGATTCCTCTAGAAGCTTCCAAATCCTCCTACAACATGTGCCATAATTGGGAGTGGACAATAAATAAATAAAATTATATTCTCCAAGTGTGTGTGTGTATTCATTTTATTCTTTTATAACATTTATTCAATCATTTAAATAGCTTAACCACAAATATAATAGAATTGTATTTAAATCAAAAAGTGATAAAGGAGGGTTGTGACACTTTAAATAGCACTAATAGAGCACAAATTTCAATGCTCCATTTCCACTATTAAAAATAGCACTTAAAATATTAATGGATTTTTTAATTATAATAGCCCCCTGAAGCAAGGGAAAACACCAAGCAAGGTTAGTAGGTTAGTTTAAATCCAAATGATATAAAAAAACTCAATGAAATGCATAAAACTAATACAAATATACCCTGCAAGAGAGGAGTCTCTCTTGTTCCTCCGATTTGGACTCTAGTTGAAGCCAAGAATCCACCCCTACTTGACTTGTTTGGATTGGTCGATTAGTGGGATGTGAATGGCTCTCCAAATTGCACAACAAGGGATTGGTATGGATGAATGATAAATGCTCAAGGATGGATGCAAGTATGATTAAGATGTGGATACTCAAACTAGCAACATAAGATTACTTGGATTGGAGATGTCAAATGAGGGGATGGAGACCCCAATTTATAGAGTTGGGTGAAGGAAAATGGACGGCCAAGATTGAAAGGCAATGGAGTGAAAGGAAGAGACCACATGGATCAATGGACAATGACATGACAAGGGGGGTGGAGACCAAGAGATTTTCCATAAAGGCATTTCTTGTCTCCACCCTCCTCAAGGTACATGGGGAAGAGTTCCCAATGCACCTAGGAGGAATAAAAGGAATTAAAAATTCCTTGGGGGATGCACATGGAATTATAAATTCTCAAGATATTGTGTGCATGGGGATTGGAAAAGGGAAAAGGAATTTTAAAATTCCTTGGGAAGATGAGAAGCATGGGAGAATGTGACATTCACCCAAAAAGGGGGCATTTAATGTGGAAGGTGAGAAGGGGGACAAAGAGGATTTAGCCATAAATGGCTATAGTTGACTTGTGTGCCTAATCATGGAGATTAGGTACTAGCAAGGGATTAGGGAGATTATTTAGAAGAATTAGGTGAGGATTAAAAGCAAGTGGGATTTGTAAGAGGATTTGATTAGGAGAGAGAATGAGTGGGGGTAATTAAAAATTGGAGAATAATGCTAAGTAAGATTAAGGGAGTTTCTAGAAGAATTGATTAGACTAATGATGGATTAAGACAAGGTGATTTGTAAGAATCGCCTAGATTAATTAATTAATTAAAGAGGGGATTAAAAAAAATTAATTTTTTAGAACTTTAGAGGAAAAAGAGAAAATTGATTTATTAAATAAATCAATCATTGGACTATGGTGACTATTAATTAGAATACATTTAATTAATATTGAGAAGAATAAAGGCTAACACAATTAAATTAATTGATTATGTAGGAGTGTTAAATTACTTAAAATAATTAATTTAAGTGTCTACGCCCCTTTTTTGTCATGAATACTAACTTATAACGTTATAAATGATTTCTCATTTAGTTAATCATAAAGACACTACCAAGTCTCTCATAGGGTATAAGCAATTGTACCAATTTTTCTCACAACCCTAGCATGAGGTTTGAGTTTTCCAAACCCGCATTGCTTAATAGAAATCTACAAGCATAGAAAAACCATGTCTCCAATGTCAAATGACCTCTCAATATGGTGTTGATGTAAATACTTCTATCAATTTGAATCTATTGTAGGTGGTCCTTGAGTGACTTCAAAATATCTTGGTTATGCCCTCTTAAGTCACTAGTTGTTGGTACCTTGTTGTAAATAAAGAAGTCATAACAATGGATATGTGATGGGTGGTTTTATAATAATATTCTCCAAGTTACAACTACTTGACCCATGTTGTCTATTCATATGTGATAGTTTCTTAAATATCCTCCAATCCATTGATCATTGTTTCTATTTGTCTATCTATATATAGGTGATAATTAGTCCTAGGATTGATTTTAGTGCTAGTCAAACAAAACAAATCTTGCTAAAAGGATCCGAGGAATCTAACATTCATGGACCACTAATAGTATTTTGAGGCAATCTATGTAGCCTATAAATTTTTATTAAAAAAAAATCAACTAGCAAATTTGCTCATCTTGTAGGAATGGTAAAGAGGTGTGCAAACTTAATTAATATATATGCCACAACACATGCAATGTTTATCATTTACTTTTGAGAGACCTATGATGAAATCCATGCATGTAGGTCCCTTTTTGTTTGGGAATAGGCAATTGTTGTAGAAACCCTATAGGAAAAACATGCTCTACTTTATCTTTTCAACGAGTTATCCATTCCCTCATATTTTTTATATCTGCCTCAAAACAATTCCAATAGAACCTTTTTTATCTATTTGTAAGTCTTTTAAAATCATTGATATTCTACCATATGTGCATCATGCAAATTTCAAAAGCTTCTTCATTTGAAATTTAAGCACCAAGAAGATTTTATCATTGTACATAATAATGATCATTTGTTGTTAAATACAATTGTTTTAACTTCTCATTTAGGTTGTGCTGAGCTAAGAAGAAATTCAAATTATCATAATATGTTCAATACAAATTTTCCAAAAACTATGTTTTAGTTCAAAATTGTGAGAAATCTAGAATAACAAGTATAGAGCATTTATTAGTTACCTTTTGAGCTTCTCAAAAGGTTCTTAATCTTGATTGTTTCGTGATCAAGCTCCCCTTCTCGGTCATGTCAATTAATGATGATGCCAACTATTAAAAACTTTTTAATTCTCCTATTGTAAATCCAGTAGGAGTTGGCTAATCCAAGATGGCTTCAATCTTTTCTTGGTTCACTTGAACACCTTGAGCACCAATGACATCCCAAAGTACAAAATTTATGTAACCCAAACTCAAACATAGATTCCTAAGAAAAGATAGCATATTACTCTAGTATTCCAAAGACTATATCTAAGTGTCAAGTCATTTCCATATGTCATTGTATATCAGTATATCATCAATAAATAAATAAAATTCAAATGGCATCTAAATACTTGGTTCATGGTACATAGAAAAATGGTTGAGACATTTGTCAAACCAAATTGTACATCCTCAACACACAAATTTGATGGTAGTCTAATTTGAAGTTGATCTTTGAGTAGACTCCACACAACTCATTAATGAGTTCATTGATTTGGAGAATGAGATATCTATTTCCTCTAGTCTTCTTGTTTGATTCTTTATATTTGACATATATCGACATTGTACCATCCTTTTTTTTCACAAGAACAAGAATGATATGGATGCAAGTCTAATGTGGCTTCTCTAATGAAAAATTTAAAAAAACTCTTTATTTCTTATTTCTATATCAATAGATGGTAGCAAGGGGTGATTATGATTATCTTATCTAGCTCCCCTCTAACTCGATGATATGGTGGAACTCCCTATCTAGTCGCAACCCTAGCTATGATGAGTGAACACAATTATATTTATCTAATATGATTTGAATGCAAACATGATGAGTGTGGTACCTAGCTAAAGATGTAGTATTAGGTATATCATTTATGGAAAATCTTATCCATACTTTTGAAATTATGATCCATTGAATGCCTCTAAGCACCCTGTCTTTCCCTTGAGTTTTGAAATTTAGCCTCATGTACTACTATTTTGTAAAAATTCTCCAAAAGAATTATAACCATTGTATTCATAGTACCTTACTTCTTCTAGTCCCAAAACTAAAGGATGAGTTGTATTACATTAGTGTGTAGAATAATGCCCATCAACAACTATGACACTCAATTTGATGTATTTAGCCTTCAATCATCTCTTGACCACTAGGCCTTCGTCAATGAAGATGTGAGTAGCTTTGCTAATCAAAGCATCATGATTTTCTACCTAGATAACTCCTACAAACCCTAAATTGGTGCTATCAAGGTGCCCCTTAAAAAATCAAAAGTATCTTCATCCACCGAATTCTTTTAATGATACTTAACATGATTTCTTTAGTTGCTTGTAACTTCAACATAATGGATTAGGCCCTTGCCATCACGTTTGTGACCGAAGTCCTATGTTTCTTACCAAGGGAAGCACAACTTTTTCCTTTAGGCTTATTTGTAGTGTGATCATCCATAATGGATTAAGCCCTTGCCATCACATTTGTGACCAAATTCCCATGTTTCTTTCCAAGGGAAGCACAACTTTTTCCTTTAGGCTTATTTATAGTGTGGTCATCCAACTTTTTCCTTTAGGCTTATTTATAGTGTGATCATCCAATTTTTTAGTACAAACATTGGTCGTAGCTTTCTAAGATTGCAAACTAATGTGGCCTTTCTAGAAATTGCCCTTTTGTGGTTTAGTATTGGGTTGTCTTAGTTGAAATGAATATTTGTTCCCAATATAAATAGCTATGTCAAAGTTCTCTTAATAGCGTAATGAAGCGATGAGAGTGTAAAGGACTTAGCTAAACCTTCAAATGACCCAAATAGACCACCAACAAAAAGAGAAGTCATTATTTTCTAACTTGTTAGGTGTGATAATTGCAACTCACTTAGATTTGGCAACATATGCAACTAATGAAGTCTATTTGATCTTGTCAAGTTCTCAAAAATACTCTTCCTCGTCCTTCTACTAAAATTTGTCTAGTGTTCTTTGGTTTAAATCATCAATAATTTGCACTAGGTCATACCTTTGTTGACCAAACCGTGCTTTCATCAATCATAGCGAGCATCCCTCAAATGCAACATGCCAAACTAAAGGCATCTTCTTCTACCATAGGGCTAAGCATGAAGTAGATTTACAACTTCTACAACCAAGCTTGAGAATTTTTGTTGCCATCAAAGAAAGGTTCATTTAGTTTATTCACCTACTATTTCAATTCTATTTTGTTGTCACTATAATTGCTCCTCTAGCCTTTTTTGTTGTTGGCAGCTTATTCCCAATATCTCCAAATGATTGTTAAGTGATACGATTGTCTTTTAAGTCTTAAAAAAAAATGGCAAGCTCCTCAAACTTAGTCACAAGTTCCAATAATTCCTCATAAACATGGGCTTAACAAGTTTTTAGGATGAAACTAACAATTTTGGTTAATTCATAGATTTAACTTTCCAAGTTCTTTTCCTCAAAAACATGGGATGGACCTAACAATTTTAGTTAATTTATAAATTTTCTTGTCTTAGAGATATTCTAATATAACCTTAATTACAAAATGGAATGGCAAGAAGCATGTTATTCTAAATCTGTGTTCACCATTTTCAATAATTTGATCATTTTTCTTGCCATGTTAGCAATTGTCTTCTTTCTTCCCTCATTTGGATCCTAATCATTAAAAAAATCCATTTCCTCATTTATTAAGTCTTCATGATTTCAAAAGATAGCAAGAAAAGTGCCTACTATGATAGCTTTAAAAAAATTAATATAAAACATTTGCCATTTTTTATTACCAAGATCTTGTGAGGACATGATGAAAGTATACAATAAATTATTATTATTATTTCATGCTTTCTAATCACCATGAGAATGAAATGGACATAAAATCCACAAACACATTCACATTATTCAAATAAACAATAACTTGTAAAACAATACAAGTATGTTGGAGTTAAATAAATAAATTCATACATCCAAATAACATCAAATAGACAACATATAAATATTAACTAGATCTAATATATGTCATAGTTCCAATTCAAATACTTCTTGTTAATTAAAACATATTCAACACTTGAATATACAACATATAATAAATACGAAACAAAATCTAAATCTACTACTACGACATATAGTTGCTCCAAATACAAGTACTTTCTAAAAAAAAAAATAGACAACACAAATGCATCATCTAAATGATATTGCACTCAACAAACAAACCAAAAAAAAAAAAAAAATTGCCCTCCAAATCTCCAAATACAAAAATCATGATCTTATCCATTAATTGATGGTTGACAAATTATACAAATAACAATTGCCTCTTAACACAACCAAACAACTTATATAGAGCACAATTCTAACACTACATTTACCCTCTCAAAAATATCAACAAAAATATTAATTAAATTACTTTTCTCATAACAGCCCCACTGTCTTATGAATATTAACTTATACCTCCACATTAAAAAGCCATCACAAAACTTTTCGTGACATAACTGCCAAGTGCCGAAGGGTCCTAACCTGTTTGCAAAATTTCAGGCCCCCATTAAGTATTATTTATTCTTTTTCTATTTGTTACAACCATTTTTCCAAACCAACAACTTTCCAACAATCCACAACCACAAAATCTATTATTTATTATTATTTTATTTGCTACTATCATTCATGACCCCTTATTAAAATATTTTTATATCCGTACTTCAGAAGATATGGTTTGAGCCCAAAGAAACTAATTAATTTTCAGAAATCGACTATTATGCTGCATGCTTCAGTTGTAGCATTCACTCTTCTGGATGTCCTCCATGTGAGATATTTGGAATGTGTCGCTTACTTCGATTACAATAGAGAAAGACAGGATCGTATTCCTTTACTTTACTGTCGTTGAAGAGATAAAAGTTACGGAGCTCTTGAAACCCAGCTTCCCTGTTCCTTCAATCGTGGCATGTAATGTATGATACCATCTTTACAAAAGATTATTGGATTAAATTATCTAAAACGGATTATTCTTTTTAAGGAACTTTAATTGATCATAGAGTGCTAGTTGATTTTGATACCAAGTTCACCAAATCATGATGATAAGCATTGCTGAGGGGCATCTATCCTATTACACAATTAACTTCCTAATTCCAATATTGATTTATCTTTTTCAAAATTTATTTAGGAGGCAACACACTTACCATAATGATTATCACTGCAATGTTTCAACATTTTAAAGCCTTTCACAAGTATTCTCAAAGCTAATAAATAGCAACAATGACATCATGATCGGGCATTTCTTTGAATCAAAATTAAAAAATAATGTATAGCTGAAAATTATGATCTCAATTGTTATAATTGAGCATAATTCTCTGGGCTTCAAAAAGAAAAGACACGTAGAGACCTCTATATCATATGTAAGAACATGCAACTATTAAATTCCAATATTGAAAAAATAAATGTAATTGTTTTCTCGCATCATATTTCAACAATTCCTTTTGTGTGATCACAACTAAATGCTTCAACCAAAAACACTTCCCATTGGATCAATAGCACTCCTCTAATAAGATTTATATTGCAGCCTTCTGTTATCTCAACGTGCACAGAATTGATTGTGACTGCTCATATTTCATTGTATATTTAATTTTGTTTTTTGTATAATGTATCGTAGTGTCCAAAAATGGCTAAGAAAAACCAGCACAGAGATAAAATATAAGTACATTTACAAAGCAAAACTGTCCATTATAATAATTATTCAATTAGATTCCAACAATAAGCTGTACACAAATGAAATTGTCTACATGTTTTTCTTCCACGACATGCATTCAACCTGCACTTCCTTCCTAAAATTTGCAAGTTCCAACGGTTCACTTCCTCTTTAACAAAGAACATAGCTGACCTCTTGTAATATACTACAGACACCATAAATGAATCTACACGATTAATTAACACAATGTGTCCCTTGTTATTTATTACAGTCAAATGTTATATAGAAGAAAAATGTTAAAACGTATATGATGTAATCCTTGAGATATTCATGAAAAGGAATTTTTGCATCATAGCAAGTAATCAACTAAAGGCTATTATATACAAGGATTTGTTATAAATAATAAAAAATATACTAGTACTCATGCTGTAACATATGCCTGACAAGTACTCGTCCATGGATATGCAAGCAATATATAATATCTATATCTAAACAGCATTTGTTGCAAAATGCTCCAGTGACCCAAAAATGGACAAAATGTATTTGGCTTCTCCTCTAGAGCATTGTCTTAAGACGATGAGTAAAAAAATCAACCCATATGATTCCACCAAAAATATTGCATATTACAAACCAGCCTATAACAACATAACCTATCATTTAATATGTGTGGAATTAATCTTCTGGATAAGACAAGGCAATGAAACTTCATGCCCGAGGATCGTTCCCATCAAGAGAAAAGGCTTTGTAATGGCCAAAATTTTCCACGTCACCAAAGACTATTAAACTCGACTCACAAATTAATGGGACTTGACTAAATTTAAAAAAAGAGCCGTCAAACACATATACAGTACATCACAAGAACGTCATGGAGTTCATAGTATTACAAAACATCATTATACTGTTAAGATTCTTGAACATTTTGGATTAGTCATTACCATTAAACCAAATGGAGATGTAACATGCAAGAAATTCATTCAATGCATAAAATTGCAACAAATTACATCAATAGTTGTCACCATCTATGAAAACATTGGAAAACCATCAAACTCGATATTCTAAAAAATTTGGTCATTGAAATTAAATATCAAAATGATTTTTAATCTTCTCCACCACCATAGCTAACAATACCTTTACCTGTTCCTGTATCGTCATCCCTTCTTGCCGCAGTTTCTTCGTCCTCAAGCACATCATCCATGATATCATCCTCTCCAACATCCTCAACATCCTCTTCTGCATCTTCGCCACCTCTTGGAACACGTGTTTTAGGACCATGACTCAATTTATGCGACTCAAGATCATTATCCATGCTCTCCTGTAGACTGGCTGCAGTGTTCCCATTCCTAGTACTGCCTGCGTTTTGCCACCTCTGGAGTTCCACTTCAACATTGGCAAGTAGTTGCTCACTAATTTCTTTCTGGTATTCTGTTAACTCTTGTCTACGACTGGCTTTCCATTCAGAAAATTCCTTTGAACAATTATAATGCAAAGAAATCAAAACCAGAAAACCAATGGAATAGATAAGTAGAACAACAAAATCTTGATAATTTATTACAAAACCACTGATAGTATACTACCTTCTGTTGCTCCTCAAGCAGCTTCACACAATTCTCTGAAGGTTTTGCTGGGACATAGTATACTGGGGGTTCTGTTGTTGTCCTGTATGGAAAATGTACAAACAATTAATACAAGATACTAGTGGTCTCTCAAATGTAGCATTATGTTTTGACCATGTACACCAAACCAGGACCTAGGTTGAGCCAAATATGCATAGGTTACAAAGATGTCGGGGTTATTATCAAAGGAAGTGATTTTCTTCTATATACAAACTAAACACAATCTAATTGACACTAATAACAAAACTGATACAGCAGATAATGCTATGCTTCCAACAGAAACTTATCTTTGCTCCCAACAAAATTGTCTATGAGCACTTGAGCCAAAATAATAACCTGCAAAAACATTTACGGTCATAATAGATTAAACTCTACCAGACAATTTATAACAGCCACTGACAAACATTTGTTACATTTGTTTCAAATGTTTCAATATTTATTACTGTGTGCATGGACACGTGATTACAATCATTTCTCAGCTGATATAGGGAAAAAGGTTGGTATTCATGGCTTTGAAATTACATCCCAATGATCCAGGTTCATCCTTGAAAAAAAGTCTACTAAACAGATACCAAGACGAAGATGCACTTTACCTTAAAAATTTGCAAAGTTTGCTATGGTGTTCAGTCCATTGCAGGAAAAGTAGTTCCAGTTTCTTCTCTTCTGCCTTTGCAGCAACCCGTGCACGAAGAGTCTGCATGCATAAATAAAAATATAAGCCCAGTATATGAATTCAAATGCCTCTTAGATGCTAGCTGCCATGCTCAGCAGCCTATAAGCCCTTGCAAGGCATTATAGGATTATCATGGCTCACAAAGCAAAAAAACATTAAAAAAACGTACCAAATCCCGGCGTCTCTTTTCGGCAAGTTGCTCGCGCTCTTGTTGGCGAAGTTTTTCACTTTCCTCACGTGCCCTTTGCTCTGCCTGAAACAACAAATTAGAAGAGTGTTAAGATATCTCTTTCACACAACACTGAACAAAAGAAACATGCTTGCAGAGAAGTTTTTTCTCATGATTTTCAGATAATTTCAGATGGATTGAACTAAACAAAACCCAATAAACAGCATCTCCGATGGCAATAATTCAAAACTGAAAATGCAAACTCC
Source organism: Cryptomeria japonica (assembly GCF_030272615.1). Classification (NCBI taxonomy): domain Eukaryota; kingdom Viridiplantae; phylum Streptophyta; class Pinopsida; order Cupressales; family Cupressaceae; genus Cryptomeria; species Cryptomeria japonica. Next base: position 525,309,272 of record NC_081406.1, on the reverse strand, counting down.
AACTCCTTAAATCAAAGGTTGAAGCATCATCAAATAATTTTCCAACTACAACAATGAAATTAGTCACTCACTCTTCTTAAAGAATCTGATCGCCGCATGAATGCTTCTGATGATGACAATTGCTTGTCCTCCTCCCGAAATTTCTATTTGAATAATGAAAACATAGTTGTTTATTGAATTATTCACAATCAAATGCAGCTTAAGATAGTATTAAAAATGAATATTTTGCAAAAGACAAACGAAAGTCCCTTTAATACTTGGTTCAGAGTTTCAAAATATGCCTACATCTCACACATACATGTCAACTGTCAAGCATAGGAAAATTTATATTTGCTTACTACAGCAATGAAAAATTAAGAGTCTCAATAATAACCTCAAGTGTCCCCAAAAGTTGTCCAAGCATTCTCCTATTTCGCTTCACCAAGCTTGGATCTTCATTCTTAGGTAGGACCCTCGGTACATTCTCAACAGGTTGAGCATCTTGCTCCTAGCATATCACAAACAGAAGTTAGGCCTCAAAAAAAAATTGCCTGCATACCAATTCAAGTTTCCCAACATACAGATGCAATTCAGTTCATAAACAAGACTTGCATACTTCTAAGAGGATATGCAACAAATAAGACACTAAAAAATTGCAAACACAAATAACTAAAATACAACCCAGTCAACATAAGCATTTACACCTTCAACTCATTTCAAAGGCTGTTCTCAACCAATGCAAAAGCATTTACAGATAAATTAGGGATAAAAGATGCAAAACAACCAGCAAAATTAAATGAGTTTTTCTTTACATAAAACCATATTATTACAATGCAATCCAATAGAAGAGCCAAATTAATCATGAAATGTGACTCACCATCCAGTTTCCTCTATCTGTCTTCAAGCCACTCTGATTACGATGTAAATTTGAGTGTTTACCATTGGCTTGGCTGTCATCCTGTTTTAGATCTGCTATTTTGTCTTGTTCCTTGCCTTCTTTCTTTTCCTTTGAATCATCAACAATTTCTCCATCCTCAACCTATTCAATGGAATGATGTTCATTTTTGTTTTTCATATATTCAAAAATGTAACTATTTAGAAAGTGGAGATGACTAGACAATAATCTTGCCTTTACTACAGCTGAGGAGAGTCGCCTCTTGGCTGGTGGCTCGTCGTCAATCTCGGGCTTATCTGCCTGCCAAATCATTAAAATCAATTGATGAAACGTGTTGATTCAATCTTTTAATGCTTCAACAGGCGAACAATTAAAGTGACTAGAAAGGAAAGTACACACCATCCGAACAAATCCCCGTCCTCTCCCAAGCGTGCGACCTCCACCAGGGCCAACATTGCGGGTATTGTTGCCAGAAAATCCACCCCTCCGAATACCTCTTGGATCACGTAACCTCTCTGTAATCTACACACGAACATATAGAGTTAGCACCACTTACAAATACAACAACTGTATAGGCAGAGAGATTCATTTTGCTTTGGACTAGAGCAGCTAACATCCCATTTGTTAACCAACACTTATTAGGATAAATCTAAGTTCCGAACTTCCCGGCAGTGAACTTTTCTAGCACGATATACAGATCGATCACTGCAGGCAGGCATTTTCATTGACCTGGTACTTACACCAAATTACTAAATAAATTACTCCAACCGCATAGAATCCCAAGGATCTCGTCTTTGCACGGCATTGCTACCCAAGGGGCATCAACCAAAAAATAAGCTTCCGAAAAGTTCATTATGAAATACAAATCGAGAAATAACACTACGTTGGCCCTAAACACTCTGAGAAGCAGATCATTGTTAGAAGGATTGAAAATATTTCAAAAACGCAGCAGTAGAAATCTAACAAACTTTTTTCATATAAAATTTACTTCTCAAAGAGCAAAGCCTATTACTTACAAAACTGCATATTGCAACTCACATTTGAAACCAGTCACCGGTACCCAATACCGGCACGGCGATAATAAACATAAAATAAGGTTCAAGGGCATTTACCACTTTGACAAAGAGGTCGCGAATCCAAATCAAAACAATATATTTCAACATCAGAAGCCCTATAAATCTCAGTTTAGGAAAATAGATAACATGAAAAATTCTTTAAAATATCAAAAGGGTATCCTTGTCCCATGTTAATCATAACTTATTTACTGCAACTAAAGCAACTAGATTATCAAATGCCATCTGATAACCATCGTGACAAGTTTAACTGTGATTTGAAACCAAACGACACTAATATCCTACAAAGCTCCCCTTTTATACTTTGATCTTTAAAACAAAAAATTAAAAATCCCAAAGTACCCCTTTCGAAACCATTGAAACACAAACCTCCCACTGCTGGCGATTGAGTTCATCGATCTCCTTGCGGAGTTCCTCCGCAGTCTTCTCCACCATAGCGTTAGCCGTGCCGCCTGCACCAAAGCCCTCGAGACAAGCTAGGGTTTGTAGACAGAACGAAAATAAACAAGGGTAGAAGATTCTAAACCCCCAAATAAAAAAATTAAAAATTAAAATCAGGACAAACTCTTCCGCTAGAGCAGAATATGTATCTCACTGAATGAAATCGTTCCGATAAACATGTACCAGTAGGCTAACCCTTAATTTCATGGAATTTCAACGATAAATACATTTGAACGATGAAACATTTGCTAAAATCGTGAACAAAATGTTCCCGTAATATTTTAGACTACCCTAAATGTATCGTTTTGCTTGTCGGCGTTCACAGGATTTTCTAAATTTGACGGTCGACCTGACCTGTCGAGCAATTATTTTTATTTTTATTTTTATTTTAAACGGTTATCCCTCCCAAGTGACCCTTCAAACGTTGGGTACCTTGCCGGAAAATGATATAGGATAAAAATCAATGAAATATTTTTTATTGAAAGGGATTGGAAAAATAATTTGATCCATATTATATTATAATTGAAATTTTATTTTCATTTATATTTTATTAAAACTAGCATATCTATTTTTAGAGAAATGTAGATAAAGTATGTCAAAGATATCATATTTGTTTATTATTTCACTTTTTAAAAAATTAAATTATTATTGTAATTAACGTTAAATTGTTATTATTTTGGGATAATGTTGAAGGAAATGATCATGTTAGGAAAGTGGATGCATGTGTAGTTGGGTAATTGATAGGATGGTTAATCAACCTTAAAGATATAATGTAACTTGCTCCAAAACAAATGGAGAGCGATATGCAGAAGGTCGCCTGCGACAAGCAGAAGGATGTTGCAGAAGACATGAGCCCGAGAAAATCTGTCAAATGGACAACTCTGGAAGTCGATTGGGATGATAATGGCATTAAACAGATTGAGTCTGAAGAAAGCGATGCTAACATTGGCAAGAATTTGAACCATTGCAAGGATGTTGGAAAGGGCTCTTTTATAGGTGATATTGAAATTGACCTAACAGAAAGTATCAAAAATGAGAAGTTGATCTTCGACCAACATGCGATTATTGCTAAATTTATAGGGCTAAAACTATCAAGAAAAGAAATTCACGCCTGGGTTTTGGAACATTGGGGGAGGCACATAATGGTAAAATTCCTTCCCAAGGGCTTCTTTGTAGTCGTTTTTCCCAATGAAGGTGATAGAGACCACATCATCAACCTTCAAAACTGGTTTCGGGATGAGCATCCCTTGTATATTCAGTCGTGGACTCTGAACTTAGATCCAACATCAATGGCAGTTTATGATAAACCTATGTGGATTTGTTTATACAACCTTCCGATAGAATATTGGAGCGAGGCGTGTCTGGAAATAATCGAAAGATCTCTTGGCACATTATTGGAAATTGACGAAGAAATTGTAGAAGGAGATTTATACACATACGCTAGACTCAAACTAGCAGTCATAAAGACAATACCTTCTTCGGTTATGCTTCTCACCGCGGACTGGGGTTGGAAATAGCACATAGAAATTGAGAAAGAAATTGGTGTTTGTTCTCGATGTGGAAGCAAATTTTATTGCACCGATAAATGCAGATTGTTCGTAAGAAAGGCCTTCAAACGTCCACACAAAAAACCAAAACAGGTATGGAAGACTAAAGAAAAAACTCAGGAACTTGAAACCCTACTTTTAGAAGGCCCTAAAATCAGTAAATGTGGTGTTAATCAAGATGTAAGTTCGGAAATTCCCAACCAAGACACTCCATTGGATGGTAACCTAATCCCAAACAATGACACAGTGGTGTATCCAATTGATGAACTCGTTGTGGAGGAAGATTTGCAGGAGTCGGATTCAGATACTGCTGAGTCGGGGAGTGATGATGATGATTTTAATATTGTGGATCCAAGACACATCAGCCAATCTGCGAATACCATTCTTGGAAGAGAAAAAGGCACAAGAGGGAGGAAAAGTCACAAAACAGTTAGGGAGCAGAGGGCGAATGAGAAGGGCATTGTTAGCATGATGAAGTTCTTGAATCCGGTCAAGGGAGGCAAGCCCTCCCTTGGGGGAAGATGAGGCTTACTTCATCGAACGTCAGGGGCCTCTCGACTCCTGACAAAAAATGCTTGGTCAAAAGAACTTTGGCCAAGCTAGACTCAGAGGTTTATACTCTACAGGAGACAAAATTGAATAAGGATAAGGCACTCCAATTCATCAAATATTTCTATAAGTGGGAAGGTATTTTTCAAGAAGTTAGGGGATCGGCTGGGGGCTTGGGAATCATGTGGAACGCCTCCAAAATAGATGTGCATCCCATTGCCTCTTTTGATCACTGGATGGCGTGCATCATTATCTGCAAGCAATCCAATATCTCATATCCGTTGTTTAACATTTATGGTCCCAGTTAAACGGAGGAAAAACTAAAAGTTTGGAATGAGGTCTCCGATCAAGCGATCCTATTGGATTGTGGTAAGGTCATTGCTGCTAGAGACTTCAATGCTCTTTTGGACATTGATGAGAAGGTGGGAGGTCTCCGGAAGCCCTCAAAAGTGATGGATGATTTTCGAGAATTTGTATCTAATTGCAAACTAGTAGATATCATACCGAAGAATGGTAGATTCACTTGGACCAATAGAAGATTAAATTTTGCCAATATATTGGAAAGGCTTGATCGCTTCCTGGTGGGGGAATGGTGGATTAATGGTGACTACTCTCTAGAAACCGAAATTGTGGCCCAAATTGGATTAGATCATCTACGGCTGTCTTTATCCATTGCACAGGAAAATTGGAATCATAAGAACTATTTTAAATTCCTAAGCATGTGGTGGAGGGATGAAACATTCCTTGATAATCTGAAAAATTGGTGGCCGGAAGGCAACATACACTCTAGCTCCCCTAGCTTTAAGTTTACCAAAATAATTTAGCATCTGAAAAACAAAATTAAGGACTAGAACAAGAACTCACTCAAAAATATTTTTGTTGAGAAAGGTAGAGTCAAGGAAAAACTAGAAGAGATCGGTAATAAGGTAATGCAATTTGGCATGACCAATGTGGAGTTCGAACTAGAGAAAGCACAGTATTTGAAAATTCTGAAGAGGGAAGAACTATATTGGAAAGACAAATCCAAGGAACTTTGGATTGTCGAGGGGGATCTCAATACCAAAAATTTTCATGCCTCGTCAAAAGCTAGAAGGATCAATAATAAAATATGCTCAATTGAGGATGAGAATGGGAATTTAAAAACCTCGGACACAGACTTGGAGCTAATTGCTCTTAACTACTTTAAGGAAATCTTGGGCAAATCTGAGGAAGAAAATACGGGCGCAATTCCAATTATTGAGGAAGTCATTAACCCCTTGATTTCCTGCTTTGATCGCGACATGCTCTTGGCTCCTTATTCTTTGGAGGAAATTTAAAAGGCCACCTTCGCCTACACCCACACAAGGCACCTGGACCTTACGGCATCACAGTAGAACTCTTTCAAAAATGTTGGGATTTCATGGGAAAGGATATATGGAATTTGGTTGAAGAATTCTGGAAAAAACATAAGTTTGTGAAAGAGATGAATCACACCATTATCTATCTCATTCCCAAAAAGTTGGATTGTGACACCATGTCTGATTACCACCTAATATCCCTATGCAACACCATCTACAAAATAATATCCAAGGCAATGGCTGAAAGATTGAAGGTATTGCTTCCAAAGTTAGTCTCTGAAAATGAGAATGGGTTTACACCGGGTAGGGAAATTGCGGATAGCATCATCCTGGTATCGGAAATCATACACTCACTCCACAAGGAAAAACTAAAAGGTATGATTATTAAACTTGATGTTACCAAAGCTTGTGATAAGGTGATTTGGAACTTTCTTTGCCATGTCCTTGTCAAATTTGGTTTTCTAGAAAAATGGATTGAATGCATAAAATTCTGCATTAGCACTGTTAAATTTTCAATACTAATTAATGGAAAATTAAGTGGGTTTTTTGGAGCCACGAATGGCCTACGACAAGAAGATCCTTTGTCTCCTTCGTTATGTGTTCTCATGGCAGAAGTGTTGGGGAGACTAATAAAAAAGAGGCATAGCGAAGGCATTTGGAAGGGAATCAAAGTTCATGAGCAATTTGAGGCAATTACATGTTCCCAATTTGTTGATGACGCCATCATATTCGGTGAGGCTTCCATCCAGGAAGCTGCAGTTATTAAAAACACACTTGAGGAGTATGTATTGGCCTCGGGCCAAGTTATGAATAAAGGAAAATCTCAGTTGTTTTTCTTTAACATCAATAGGCAAATCCAGGGTAGAATTGCACAACTCTTGGATATAAACATCACTGAGCTCTCGATCAAGTACTTAGGGGTTCAGATTAGCAAAGGGTGCAGGCAATCCCAAACATGGGAAGATGTGATTAAATCTTGTCAATCTAAATCAGAAAATTGGAAAAATAGATGGCTAACTCAAGCAGGTAGACTTACCATGATCAAATATGTTCTAATGGCCATTCCAATATATAGCATTTCATGCTTCAAAATGTCGTTCACTGCTGGGAAAAATCCAAATAATTTACTGAAAAAGTTTGTGTGGGATGGACCTAAAGACAACAGGAAAATTTCGCTTATCAATTGGGACACTCTATGCCTTATTAAGGAAGACGAGGGTGTTGGCCTTAAGAAAATGGAATTACAAAACTCTGCTCTTGGTGCTAAGTTGTCTTGGAAAATGTGTAAGGAACCTCAAAAATTGTGGTGCAGGCTATTCCAAAAGAAGTTTCTTGATTCAGAAGACACTAACCGAAATCTCATTGTGGCAAATACTGAAAGAGGCTCGGCTACATGGAACTTCCCATGGGAATGTAGACACATTATCATAGATCATATCTCATGGAAAATCAGTAATGGCAGCACTGCGTTGTTTTGGAGAGACTCTTGGGACGGGTTTCCACCTTTATCAAAATCCTTTGAAGATAAGGGATGGGTAGACATGGTGGAAAATTGCATAGGGCAGCATGTGTGCAACTACATGGAAAACCAAATTGATCATAATGGTCTGAGAAGATGGAAGAAAATCAATATTGGAAATCCCTCATTATGTGAGCAACTATGGAAAGCAATAAAAGATAGGAAAATACCGAAATCTGTTGAAGAAGACAACATAATTTGGTGTGCAACAAAATCCAGGGTGTACAACCCCAAACTTGGGTATGAAGTTCAAAGGAAAAGGGGCTCCAACAACACTTGGCCGCATAAACTATGCTGGAATCACAAAATACTTCCAAAGGCTGGGGCTTTTTTGTGGATTTCTCTACATAGTAGAATCCTTACAGGTGATAGACTCAAAACTATTAGTATCTCGAGCCCCAATCGTTGTGTTATGTGTTGTGCAGATGAAGAATCAACAAATCATCTTCTATTTTGTTATCCGATGGCAGAATTTTGTTGGAACTGGTTCCTTGAACGAATAAATTAGGCTACGGCCAAAAATGAGAGACTTTTTGACTTCATTCTTTCCTGGCCAAACAGACAAAATTCAAAGTGGAGTGATCTATGAATGATTGGACCATCCATAATAGTATGGCACATCTGGAAGGAAAGGAACAAAAGAATTTTTAAAGAGGCATCATTGTCAAATTTCATGGTTGTGGAAAAAATCAAAACTGCAATAAAGGAAGTAATAAATGGAAAGAAACTAAAAGGCAGTCCTAAAATATACAATATTTGGGATGCATTAATGGAAAAATGGTGGGCTCTTAAAGAACCTCAATCATATGTTCCGTCGACAAAGCATGCAAATAAAAATGCAATCAGATGGAAGGCCCCTCCAAAGGAGTGGACAAAATTAAATTTTGACGGTGCCAATAAGGGGAATCCTAGTGAATCTAGAATAGGAGCCATAATCTGAGATGAGCAGGGTAATATCCTTTATGGGCTATTTGATGGCATTGGAGTTTCCACAAACAACGAAGCTGAGATCCATGCACTTGAGGCAAGACTTCGTCTCTATATTAAGCAAGGACTATCTCGAATCACAATAGAAGGTGATTCACAGATTGTAATAAATGGGATCAGTCAGTCAAGTTTGCATAACTGGAAACTTAATAAATGGTTACCAATGATAAATGAATATCTAAGAACAATTGAGTGCTACGAGATTGGGCATGTCTATAGAGAAGGCAATCAAGTGGTTGATTACCTAATGAATCTTGGGGTTGGAAGGAATGATGACCTTGTTTATTTTAGCCAAGCATTGACTACGGAGGATATCAAAGAATAGTGTGTGATGGACTGCCAAAGATCTCCACGACAAGGTATCGAGTAGCATGCCTGTTGTTTTTGGACCTACATGCCTGCCGAGGCATAGTGGTGGCACCAAGGTAAGTCGAGGATGAGTACAACTCTGACTATTGGGATGGGAGATATATTTGAACAGACAAAAACAACCACTTTGGGAGTAGAATCACATGGGAAGGCAGAGATCTACCCCTGAATAGTTTATTATGTTGCCTGGAATTATTCACCACATCGGACGTGCTTCAGAGCAAAGGTAGATCCTACTAGATATGGATAGTGCAGGAATGATTACTATCTGCAAATCGCATCCTTATTTAAAGACTCTTCAGGAGATGGTTTACTTTGCAATAGCAAGTGCCATTTTGGTAGTGTCGTAGAGACAGAGTTGAGCCTGATGGCTTATTGTGGAATGATCAGTTGTGTCAATTGCGAAGGCACACTGGGTGTGCAATTGAGGAACTTGTTCATCTCATAAGAGCATGTTTATGATGCAATTCGCGGGCTCGTGGGCATCATTCTCGACTTTGAGAGACATTAGTGTGATGCAGTGGTGTTGGAGGCAGTTCTCTTGCCTCTGGTTGATATCATTGACTCTGGGGAGCGCACGATTGAACTGTTTGCTGGATTTGTTAAACCATTAATTGCGGACAACATAGCCAATGTTATTTTAAATTTGGAGGAGGTTGTCAAAGTAAGCATATTGAAGGTATACTTCCAGTTTGAAAACTACCTACCCTTAGAGATAGAGGAGGATCCTAAAGAGGAGGACAGTGATGAATCTGTCGATGGTGATGACTTTGCCGATAAACACCGTTCGCGAGATGGCTAGAAGGGAAGTTTGGAAGGAAGAACAAGAGCGTCTGAAGGCATTTGGGGAGAATGCATGGGAAGTGTTTAGATGTGCAATTTTTAATTGAAACGTGGAGCCCTTTCGAAGATTGACTAAATTAGATGACTGGTGGCTCCCTCAGAACTCCACCCACAATGCTATCAACATTGGTGAATATGCAGTAGTGATATACCAAGCTATTGGTGGACAGATGTAACTATGGGTTATAGTAGTATGATATTATTAGCTTTTAGTATGATGAAAATGTGTAAGGAGCATAAGGTAGACAAGGCTAGTCTTGTCTAATGTAGGAAAAGTATGTAATTTTTCTAAGATTTATGCAATGTAGGGAGCTATCCCTACTAATGATAGCACTTACTTTAAAAAAAACCAAAAAAAAACATGAAATTGTTATTATATCATGAACGAAATCAACAAACTTGTTCTCGGTCTAGACAACTTCACTATCACCCACATATTCAGAGAGGGGAATATATGTGTTGATTCTATGGCAACTCTTGGCCTCCATTTGGAAGGCATTAGAGTTTGGAGGAAATAGGAGTCTCTTCCTAGTTGGATTCAAAAACTCCTCACGGAGGAGAGAAATATTGCTTCATAATTATAATGCAATCAAAAAATCTTCAACTCTCTCTCTCTCTCTCTCTCTCTCTCTCTCTCTCTCTCTCTCTCTCTCTCTCTCTCTCTCTCTCTCTCTCTCTCTCTCTCTCTCTCCTGCTTCTTGGCCTTTGCAGTGACTAAGAGAGCTCCAATGTGTCAACTCAAAGTCTAAGCTTGATAAGGGTTCCAAAAAATTTAAATCCCCTGACTAGGCAAGCAGGTAAAAGTAAAAGGATGGATGATGTGGTAATAAATTCAAATCTCATGACTAGGCAAGATAAAGATGACAGGTGGGAGGAGGACGTGGTAATAAATCCTAATAATTGTATGTTACACCCTATGACTCATGATAAGCCTCGTTAACTGTGAGCTCATCTCAATTATAGGATGGCATCACCATATTGACAACGACAAAAAGATAATTGGCTATTCGAATGGTGATAAGATTTGGCAAAGATCAGGCCCATTTAATCGCCTCCAATCTTTTGAAAGGAGCGTCACCATATTGACAACGACAAAAAGATAATTGGCTATTCGAACGGTGATAAGATTTGGCAAAGATCGAGCCCATTTAATCACCTTCAGACTTTTGAAAGGATTAACCTTTCAACATGTGTGAAGTGTTACCACAAGGAATGAAAAAATCAATTGCTTGCTTTGTCATGATGGCCTCGTAAAGCACACCTTTTACAAGTTTTGTAAAAACTAATTTCTTTTCCTAAAAGAACAGTGTGAGCGGTAATTTTTTTAACTTTGAGAAGTTAACTGCTACTAAAAGTGGCATTATGGAAGGTGAAAGAGTGAGGACGGAACCAGACAAGCATGAAAAATTCATGTCAAAGGAAGTTGTTTAGCACATTTGCAAAGAGGGTGGGGTTGCCCAGTTCATTGCATCGATGAATAGGCAAGATGAAATCCTTTATATACAATTTGCCTCTTCCTGGATATAATGCAAAGTGACCATCGGAGGGATCTCCTTCATGATCAATGAGGATGTTATCGCTAAGGCGACAAGGCTATCCTCGAAGGGAAGGAAGTGGAAAAAAACCACTAGGGTTATTGACACCAAGAGCCTAAACCAGTTCGCCAAAGACAACAAGAACCCGGTCAAGATTCATGATAGATTTGACAGGGAGGAGCTACCGGACCCATGGGATAAGGTATGTCTTATGATCATGAAATACTTTACACTAAAAGGAATGTTTTAAGATTTCTACTACTATCATTTCCCTCTGCTTAACCACTTTCACAACAACTATAGAATTTCCTTCCCTTTCTTCCTACTCCACTCCCTAGAAAATGTTGTTTTAGAGGCAGATGATTTTGCCAAATGCTAGGGCAAAAGCCCATTCCTATCCACCAAGGCCTCATCTTTCACCTTTACCACTTCCACTTAGCTCTTTGCTCTATGCGCCCTATTGTTGTTCAAGAAGCAATTATTTTGCTTGCTTGCTCCTTAAATGTCATGGATATTCCAAGCCCTAGCCGAAAGAAAAGAATAAAGAGACCAAACCTTCACTCCCAACAAAGCCAGTGTAAAGATGTAGGCGCTCTAACTTCTATTAAAGAACGAATACTCTTTATTCTTCAAATAAATCTACAATTCATTTAATAAATTCATTTGTTTCTCTCATTGATCATTCCATAATCACATAGTGTCATTTCATATGTAGGTTCAATAATAGAAATAACAAGTCTTTATTCATTAAAGAGATATTAAGCAGTATTCTTACAACATAGAGTACTCTTTGTTAGTATCTCGTTCATACTATACATCATTCAAAAATTCTACACAAGACTTAGGCATTCGATTGCCTTGAGCTTAAATATACAAATATAAGATAAATTACACAATATTGGATGAGATGCATCCTTTGATCTCCAATCCTTTAGCTATCTTCAATTAAGTCCTTCGAATGAAGACGAGAACAAGATCTAGGTGCTTTTTCCACCCAACCTCAAAGCATACACTTCCCCAGAATTCTTAGTCATTCAAGAATACTCGACCGTGCACGAATTGCTTAGCAAGAAGAATTCGATATACAAGATGGATTTTGGTGCGTGCCTAGTATGATACATGCATTTTCATTTAAAAACAAGCAAGATCAATACAAGGATATGGTATAGAACATAAATAAATCCATCTATTTCAATGGTCAATAAGTTATTCAGCCGAGTATAATGTCGTGCATAGCAAATAAACATAGTTTGGAAAAGAAAACTATTTTCGCTATAGATTCCATATTTGACACCCGTCCCGGAAGGTAACTTTCCCCACAAACACATGTCTCGTTATTCTTTCATCTAACATGTCAACTTTTTTTATTATTCGTAAAACATCAATATGATTTGTAAAGAAGACAATCTTTCATTCTCATGTTGATAAAGTAAATTTAAAAGTAAGAAGGTGTAACACATGTATGCACATATATGCATATAAAAAGAATACAAAAATGAAGATATGAGCACACGTTCTTTTAAAATCTATATTTCCTTAAGTATTCTAAGTATATGTTAAACATGCAAAGACTCCAAGTTTTATCATTCATCTTCTTTGTTTCAATTTTTCAAAAGATAATAAGATCAATAATCTATTTTTTAAAGTTTGAAGTCCAAATGAATAAATTTCATTTAAATTCTAATATTTTATGTTTTCTTGTGTTATCACGGGTATTCCAAAAATAACCTAGTTTTCACTAAGTTTAAGAGGTTGTCTCTTCTCAGTTGAAATCTGCAAATAAATCTATTAGCATAAAATTAAAACCCATCTCTATATAATCAGTGCATTTGCACGTATATATATTGTTGTGGTTTCAACATATTTGGAAGCAAACAAATAGATAAATTTTACATAATTGAGATAAAAGAAATAAGATTATGTAAAAAGGAATTTATCTTCTTCTATTTCGTAAATTTTGAAAGTAAAATTCGTTCAACTACAAGAAGTAATTGGTTTCATGAATTTGTTCATGTATATGTGTATTTATATACATGCGTACAAATATATGGATATATATTTGTACCCCTCTCTCTCTCTCTCTCTAATATGTTGATTTGATCTTCAGCCAAACAAAAATGAATTCTACATCAAATAGAGATGCAATTCTACCAATTTTGAATTCTAGAATGATAGAGATAAACACTTATATTTCAGGAATATGAATCACACAGAGATTTAAAAGAAAGTATTTTTTCTTCTTTTCATGTTTAAAACAACTAGAACTATGGCCTACCTCAGAAAATCGATTCTTTAGTAAGGAAATGATGTGAAGAATGATATCGATCTCTTTCACCTCTTTCTGTTCTATTTTCCTTAGTCGATTTTCACAGTCTCTTTCTTTATTTTCTTTTGGCTGTGTCCTTCAAGAATGAATTTGAACTCCCTATTATGTTGAAAAGCATCAGTTAAGTTCCTAAAATCTTGGCTTTAAACTCTTTGTCCATTAACTGTAATTGAAGTTTTAATTATTTCCAACAACAGTGGTGGAGGTCGTAACGCCAGGTAAGTACATTTTTGTGCCAACAATGTGGAGTTTTTGGTTAAAAATCGGTTAACAAAAGTCTTTATTCTTGCCACGTTTACCTTGACTGCCAGTTTGGCTATACAGTCACTCTTAATTATGCTTTCATTTACCAATTGGCATATCTGATGTTCATGTTTAAACACGTTGTGTCGATTTCCTCCTAAATCGACTTCCTCAGTAATAAATGACTCTAAGATTCATTGAATGCAAAATGACATGCAAGTCGAGTTTAATATGTATCGACTTCTTCAGCATCATCATTATTTCAAGTAAAGTCTGTCATATAACAATATACATACACACACACACACACACACACACACACACATATATATATATATATATATATGCATGTGTGTGAATTAAATCAATTCAAGTTTAATTAACAATTCCACTTCATGACATAATATAATCATCTCTCTCTCTCTCTCTCTCTCTCTCTCTCTCTCTCTCTCTATATATATATACATATATCCATGTGTGTGTGCGCATGTGTGTATCGAATTCTTTGAATTCATATACACATATGCATACATATATATTTATATATATGTCATTATCCAATAAGTGGAAAAATAAGCACAATATTTCATTTCGATATGAAATTTATCATTATTTGCATACACAAAATGCAAATGACAATAATCAAAATACATGTTTAATCATTAAAACTAAAACATTACAAGATCAATCTTTCTTTGAACTAAGGAGATGTCAATTTAAGACTACTCTTACCAATTTCATCATTCAAATTAAAACAAACACTCAATTAAAGTCATTTAAATCATCTGTATTTGCAAGATACAAATTATGAATTCTAATGTGGTGTGTGAGATTCCATCTCTTTGCCGAAGTCAAAAAGCTAAGGCAACTCTACCTAAACCAAGTTCTCGTCTTCATCCTTGTTCACCTGTTCCTGCACTCACTTGCACTCGATTGCTCATAAGTAATGGCAATCCCCAATTTCATAAATAAGAATAATACTAATAACTCAATTGCATTTGCATATCAAAAAGAAAGTCAATTTAAAGCATTCCATTGCAATTAAATTTCCATTTCATTATCATCTAATTTCACTTAAAATTTTATTTCATAAGCGAAAAATAAGCATTATTTTCCTAAAATAATTGCAATTAAATATTGAAAAAAATGGTTCGTGATAGCTAGCTTCAAACCTTGACTCACAAAACTCTTGATTCCGACACTATGGCTAAGACTAAGAAAACCCCCTCTTTGTATTTGGAGAATTCCAAGTCCAAAAAAGGCAAAGTCACTTTGCAGGATGTGGACTAGGAGGAGCATATGGTGGAGATACCAATACCCCTAGGTGTTCGAATAGACTTGTTTCTAGACTGCACTTAGGGAGTAGGAAAAGAATCATTGACAACTTGGGCTCTGGAGCGAATGAGGATCATGATATTGAAGAAATAGTCAAGAAATGTCAAAAGGTCTTGGCGAGTGAGGGGGAAGATAAGGGTGACGAGGATTCTGATACTACCAATGACTCTACCCACTTCTTAGATTCTGCTAATGTTGGGCCTATCGACCTCACTTCGGAGATGATGCCTGATGAGGAAGACGAAGCGATCAAAGCTATAGAAGGGGACCTGTCAAAAAGCTCAGGAAGGGACCTATTTTAAGTGCTCGGAATCGGAAGTTGAACTAATCAAAATGAATGGGAGGTTGATTGACATGGAAAGGAAAATGGGCTCCTTCTCCAGAATTGGACTCAAAGTCATGCACAATTCTGCCACCATGCTTTGCCTACTACAACAAGACTTGGCGAGCCAGATGGGCTGGGATGATGAAAATTATAGGGAACTTTGCAAGTTCCTGACAGAAAACTAGGCAAATGTCTTTCAGTAGGCTAGATGCAAAATCCACAAGAACCGTTAGGGCTTTGTCCCTGGTTTTAGTTCTCTCTACTTTTTTCCATTCTGGTTAGGGTTTCAAAACTCTTTATATTTATTGTAGTAGTTTAGTGTGTGTTTTAAAGATCGTTATTTCAATCCTCTCAGATGACTATTACTATTAATTTTCTTTGTTGTTGATATAATTGTCTACTGGTAGTCTATGTTTAATATGTTGTTAAAGTGCGACTACTAGTGTTTTGTTTTACAACCGTTGGGCTTTTTTATCTTTGGGCCAGCACCTAGTTATTGTTGCTTTTAATATAAAAATGTTAATTAAATTGTTATTATGTTATGATATTGTAATTAATATTAATTTATTATTAAGATATCACCATATTATTGTATATTTATATTTCTACTGAGACAATTGTGAAGTTAACTAATTGCATGATGGAGATAGACAAAATCGGTTGATGGGTTAAACTTAGAGCGAGTGGTAGTTGAGAGAAGAAAATACACTAAATTATTATTATGTTATGATATTATAATTAATATTAAATTATTATTATATTTTTCTATTCTATTAAGATAATTAGAAGTTAATGATTGCACGATAGAGATACACAAAATTGGTTGATGAGTTAAACTTGGAGTGAGTGGTAGTTGAGAGGAGAAAATTAATAAAATAGTTTTTTAGTTGTTCATGCATTTAATTGTCACAAACATGTCAAATTAAATGTTTCTAGTTTTTTTATTGATGGATGTATTTCATCTATTAAGTGTAATACACAAAGTTAAGATAGATGGAATTGATTGAACTTAGATCGAGTGGTAGTTGAGAGGAGAATATATATATATATATATATATATATATATATATATATATATATATATATATATATATATATATATATATATATATATATATATATATATATATATATATATATATATATATATATATATATATATATATATATATATATATATATATATATATATCTGTGTGTGTGTGTTTCATACATTTAAGTGTCATAAACACATCAAATTAAATGCTTCTAGCTTTTATTGACAAACGTTTTTGCATCCATTATGTGAGTGTAATATGCCTTCGATGTAATTAGATTATATCATTATTGTAATTTTTAATTTGGTATTATAATTGATTTGTTACTAGATTTCTAGTTTAGATGATGTAATGGTTTTTGCATCAATGTTTTAGATCACACTCCTTGATCCATCATCAAGATATAAGAGACCTCAATATGAATTTATCTTAGAGGATGTGTTGGAATTGAATACGTTTTAATAAAGTTTAAAAGTTTTCATCGCGAAAGGGCTACTAGATTCTAAATTGGAATGTTAGCCTTTGTTCTCATTAGTGTAGTTGTAATTCTTTTAAAGATTAAAAGTACAATTGAAATCTATGTGTAAATGCTTAAAATGGCTCGAATAACTCTTGTTTGTGATGGTGTACATGCATTCTAAGCTCTTGGGAGACTCAACAATAACATCATGAAAGTATCCACATGTACATATGTAATAGCACAATAACCAAATGCCAAATTTCCAACACATAAACAAGAGTCCAATCAATAATAGAAAAAATTAATAAACAAGAGTAATACATAAATCCCTCTTACTCATCCATGCATAACAAATCAAATCCTCAACAACGAGGCACAATCATCTCACTAGAGCCATCATGTAACCATCCTCTTATAGCAAGGGATTCTCCCTCTTATTGGAGCTATAATAACATATATAACCATCCCTCATCAACAAGGCATTATCCATCTTGTCGGAGCTAAAACAACAATGAAATAGCCAATACTGATCAATAATCAATTATGAGAAACACAAGAAGATTGACAAATATCTATGGTACAAGAACAAACCCAAGAAAACCAACTCAGAAAGTCAAAATAGTCACAGACATATGAACAGAGCGGTTTAGCACATTTGTTAAACGAAATCATGCATTTGCAAAATAGTTCAATGCCTTTGCTCAATAGAATAGTGCATATAAATTATCCTACAACGGATTACAGTTTCAAATGACACATTCACTACTTGGAATAGTGCATCTGATTCTCAGGTTAGCACTTACATTAAAAGAAACAACACATATACAAATTTGTCTAGCATATATAGTAAATAAGATAGTGCATATGTTAAATCAATGCATTTGACAATAGATTTGGCACATATAAGGAAGAGACTTAGAGACGTAAATCCAAAATTACGGCAAGTACGGGGAAATCAAAGGTTCAACATAAACTGTCATGCCAAATCGCAAATGCAATAGAATCTTAACTCAAGGATTAACAAGTAAAAGAACTCAACAATAAGGCAAGATGATCCATGATGTCCATTACGGCTCGACGTATACAAAAATACCATCTCATGGCCATTAACTACGGGTAGAAAACTTTCAATGCCCAAAAATAACAAAGCTTCATTGAACAATCATCACAAACAAGATACACAAACAAAAGCAAGACATGTCCAAAAATCTTCCAAGGTACCCAATTATGAAAGCACGAGAAATTGCGGCGATCACATGAAATGAAAACATTCATTCACAACAATGTGCTTCCAGGAACTCAACTATATTATATAACAATAATATTTAACAATTATAAAATAATTCACCCATAACTCTCAACAAACAATCTTTTTGGAAGACACAGTGAAAACAATCAATCTAGGAAAACCAAAAATATAGAGAAATGAAGACACAACCAACATGGAAAATAGAAGTGAAGCAAATCCAACCAAGCAATCTCCCAGCCAGATCCAATCAAGCTTCGAACAAGAAACCAAATTCTAAATATGCAGAAAATACTTTTGAAAGCCAATCCGAGATAATGCACAGAACGCTCGATAAATAAACTTCATTCCAAAAAGCATAGAATATGTTAGCCAAGGAAAAATAATTTAAAATATATTATTATTTACTTACCCCCAAATCCCAACCAATAGAAATATAGGGTAGGTAAGCTATATAATATTTAATTAACCTAATTAGTAAAAAGGGGTATAATAATATAAATAACCAATAATTAAATAACTTAAGACACAATAGAATATAAAAGCCCAATAAATAAATAAACTAAGGATGATATAAATAAATGCCACAAAAAAATTATAAAATCATAACAACATAAAATCATAAATAATTAAACAATAAATAAATATCAAATAAACATTAAATCATAAATAAATAAATATAAAAGCAAATCTAAGAGATTTCCACAATCCATCATATAAACAAGAGTGCAGTTTCTGGATTTAATTATGAACAAGATTTTTGCATCAAATCTTGTACAAAATTAAATTTAGAAACTGTACTCTTGCAAATATAAAAGCGCGAAATAAATATAAATCAATAAATCTAGGCTAAATAAACATTAATCAAAATGACATAATAAATATTAATAAATCACCCAATAATTATTAAATACCAAAACTATACATTAATTTAATTTAATTAAACAATATAAATCAAATGTTAATTAATTAAATAATCAAGTATTCATGACGCCACAAGGCAACCCAACAGAGGGTCGAAGATCACATAGCAAGATACCAACATGACAACTCACTCCAAGACTCTCAAACTAACAAGGATGATAACTCAAGCCTAGAGTGTGTAGAAGGAACTCATGCCATCTCCAATCAACTTGCCATTGAGATAAAGACACGCTCAGACCTACGAGACCAAGTGGACTTGATGTCTAGTACCTACAATCCTACAACCACCAATGACCACGAGACAACATATACAATAATATACATCATAAACGATCTGATGGGTGAGAGAGAATGGTAACGTCATATCATGCTCGCAATGAGTGACGTGACATCATCTCTATCATGAATACAATGGTAAGACAGTCATGACAATCATATAATCAACTCATCCAATATAATCATGGAGTGGGGTTAGTACTATAAAAATACCATCATAATCGCTTAAGCAATATAATCCATCCATTGTAATAGTCTAGGATATATCATCATCCACATAGATCATCATGTAACAAATGTTCACATTAAATGTCTAGCATCATCAATAAGCATATGAAATATAGATAAAGTCATAAGTATCAATCAAAGCATCACATAAGTGTCTAGATAAGTCTATCGATACATAAATCAAAAGATGAATCAAGGAGGGATACTACACAACTACCATCAACCCATTGCTCCTTTAGCAGGCAGAGGCTTTGGTAGAGGGGGATGATTTACTTGTGGGTAGCATGGCCACGTTGTAGTCCAGTGTCCATGGAGATCAACTCAAATATCCACTCAGAGATAGGCAACTTCTGATTCTATAGTGGAAGATGCCAAGAGGTCCCACTGAGTATTTGCATTAGTTGACAACCATCAGACAGAGCACCAAGGCACAATTATTGAGACTTCGGGTATGTTAAGTAGTATCTCTATCTCCATGTTATTTGATTCAGGAGCTTTAGTTTCTTTTATTTCTACTTCCCTAGTAGAGTGATGTGGGATTTTGGGTGCAAAGCAAGCTGGTAGGTGGCAGGTTGAGTTGGTTGTCGGTTCTAAGGTGGCTATGGATTCTCTCATTTGTGGATGTGTGTTGGACTTAGGAGTCCTCACCACCGTTGTAAATCTTGGTATCATTCCTTTGATGTCTTATGGTGTTGTTTTGGGCATGGATTGTCTTGATGCTCATCAAGCTTGTATATATTATCATCATAAGACAGTGTAGTGTATGGGCGATTGTGGTGAGGAAGTGGAGATAGTTTGTGTTCAGAGACCTGTTTCCCTGCATATTATTTTCGCTATGCAGTTGAAGCGGTGCATGTGATAGGGATGCTAGTTGTTTCTAGTGTCAGTGAATGATTTAGGTGAGGGGGAGAATAAGGAGATTTACCTTGATAGTCATCCCATCCTTTAGGGGCATGTAGATATTTTCCCCAATGAGATTTTGAGTATGTCTCCCAAGCGAGACATTAATTTTTGGATTGATCTAGTTTTCGGAATAGAGCCTGTCTCTAGAGCACCTTATCGAATGACCACTCAGAAATTGAGTGAGCTCAAGTTGTAGTTGGATCTTATTGCTAGCTAAGGGGTTTATTCGTCCTAGTTCCTCTCTGTGGGGAGCACCAATGATATCTATGAAGAAGAATGGATCCCTACACTTATGCATACATTACCAGCAACTGAATAAGGTGATGATGAAGAACCGTTATCCCCTGCTGAGGATATAAAATCTCTTTGACCAGATGAAGGGTTCTAAGGTCTTCTCTAAGATATATCTTAAGTCAAGATATCATCATATTCAAATTCATGAAGAAAACATTCATTGGACAACTTTCCGCACACGATATAGACACTATGAGTTTACAGTAGTTCCATTTGGGCTTACCAATATGCCCTCGGTATTTATGAGTTTGATGAACAAGGTGTTTAGAACTTATCTTGATATATTTATCTTGGTCTTCTTGGATTGTTTTTTTTATACTCGAGGACCATGGAGGAGTATGAGCAACATTTGAGGCAAGTGTTGCAGTGTCTTCATGAGATCTAGTTGTATGCCAATTTGGCTAAGTGTGATTTCTTCCAATTTGAGGTGAAGTATTTGGGACATGTTATTTATGGAGAGGGAATTGTTGTGGAACCCTCCATGATTCAAGAAATCATAGACTAGCCAACACCTACAAATGTGGTAGAGGTTCACAACTTCATGGGCCTTGCAATATATTATCAGTGGTTTGTATAGGGATTTTTTAGGATAGCTCATCCTATCACTTCCCTTCAGAGGAACAAGAAGAAGTTTGTGTGGATAGATCAGTGTGAGGAAGCATTTCAAACTCTCAAGGAGCGTCATACTAGTGCACCTATTTTAGTAGTGCTAGATCCAGCTAGAGACTTTGTTGTATGTACAAATGCTTCGTTAGAGGGTTTGGGGGCAGTCCTCATGCAGGATGGTCATGTGATAGCCCATGAGTTTTGCAAACTCAAGGATCATGAGTTGAATTACTCCACTCATAACTTGGAGTTAGTAGCAACAATCCATGCCTTGGTGAGGTGGAAGCACTTTCTTCTTGCTCATTGGTTTCAGCTACATAGTGACCATCAGAGTTTGTAGTACATCTTTACACAGCCAAACTTAAATGCTAGGTAGCGACGATGAATGGAATTTCTTTGTGAGTACGACTTTGAGTTTCAATATATTCAGGAAAAGGAGAATGCCATAGAAAATACCCTAAGTCACAAGCAACATGAGCTATCAGTAGTATACTTGAGTGTGGATTTGAGGAGTTGTATTCTTGGAGCTCTTTCTTTAGATGTTTGGTACCAAGAGGTGAGAAAGCAAAGATTGATTTTGGGAGAGTTTTGGAGGGGAGATTTGCAGGATTTTCCTTGGAAGCGAATGAACTTTTTTGCTATTTGGGCTACATTTATGTTTTGCCATCTAAGGGACTTCACATATTGATTTTGACAGAGGCACACTGTGCACCTTACTCAACACATCCAAGTGTCAAGAAGATGCACGCAGATCTGAGATAGTTATATCATTGGTCCAAAATGAGATGATATATTACAGATTTTGTATCCAAATGTTTGGAGTGCTAGAGAGTTAAGGTAGAGCATCAACATCCAAAAGGGTAATTATAGCCAAACCTTGCTCTAGAGTGGAAATGAGATTTTATTTTGATGGAATTCATTGTTGGATTACCAGTTTCTTCTTGCAGACATGATGTTATCATGGTCACTTTTGATAGATTGACCAAGGTGACACACTTTTCGTTGATGTGATCTTCCTACATAACAACTATGGTGGCTTGGGTCTTCATGGAGGATATTGTAAGGTTACATGGGATTCCCCATCAAATAATATTAAATAGAGATCTTATTTTCACATTAGCCTTGTGGATATCACTTCAACATACCTTAGGGACTCAGCTTAACTTCAATTCAACTTATCATCCAGAGATGGATGGATAGACAAAGAGGGTTAACCAGGTCCTTGAGGATATGCTTCAAATGTACGTTATGGACCAATAATCATGATGGAAGGATTATTTGTATTTAGTGGAGTTTGCCTACAATAATGGATATCATAGTTCTATTAGGATGTCCTCGTTCCAAGCATTGTATGGACGACCTTGTCATACCCCATTGAGTTGGGACTGATTGGAGGATTGATTTTTGTTGAGGCCAAAGATGCTTTTAAGAGATGGAGCAACAAGCGAGTCGGATTCACAAGCATTTGGTAGCAACACGGGATAGATAGAAGAAATATGCAGATGCTCGCCATGTGGATCGACAGTTCGTAGTAGGAGATAGTGTGTTTTTTATAGTGTGCCTGCGAAAGAGTCGAATCCGTTGTGGAAAGAGGTCTTAGATGGCACCTTGTTTTGTAAGACCTTTCAAGATCTTGGAGAGGATTGGTTCTATGGCTTATTGACTTGCTCTGCCACCTAGTTTATCTTGCATCCATGAAGTGTTCCATGTTTCAATGCTTAGACCCTATTTCTCCAATGTGACCCGTGTGTTGGATTGGAATGCTTTGTAGGTAGGAGCAACTTTCTTTTGAGCCCATGCACATAGTTCAACATTAAATACTGACCCTTAGGTGTTGCAACATATAGAAAGTAAGGGTCCAATGGAATCCTGATGATGAGACTTCAACGACATGTGAGGACACAACACAAATGAGAGAGCTCTTTCCCTATTTGTTCTCGGGCTTCCAGGAGTAAGCCTAGCTCTAGGGGGGAGGATGTAGTGTCCCTCCATGATTCATATTCCATGGTGGATGTGATAAATACTTATGGACTATTTTCATGTCTTGATATTCATTGTTTCATGTTTTGCTCTTTAATGTTTTGAGGTACTTCTATATATCAATGGATACAATATGGTATTTATGATGATGATTTTACATTTAGGGTTACTCGATGATCTTATTGTTTCCTATTTGATGGACCTTGTGATAATGCATTTCTTAGATGACATGGTTTATGTTTACTACTTGTGATTTTATTGTTGGCCATTTGAAGGAATTGATTATGTGTTGCATTTATGTTTTGTCATTGATGTCAACACTAGTTGTTTTGGCTGCTTTACCGGTATCCTTTTGGTCCTGATAAGCTGTTTGGTTTCTGGTTGGATTATGATCTGGTATGCTCCGGTATGATTTGGTTATGAATTTGGCTTATTCATGTTCATGTTTAGCTAGTTGCTTTTAATATGGTGATTGGATGCTATCTTGTATGTTGGCAAGCTTGGTATGTTGTTCTGACGAGGGTTTCACTAACAAAGCTTTGATGAAGATCTTTGATGATATGCATAAGTGGTGTTGGTGCGGCTTCTGGTGGAGATTAAGGATGCTGATGGTGACCATGTTTGAGACTTAGTTGATTGGGATCATTGCTTTAGCATGTGTGGACCTATATCGGGTCCCAATTTATCTAGGCTATGGATCGACTTAATGTAACGTGTGGATTGGACCTCTCGATGTGTTTCTGGGATGTCTTATGGGTTGGATATTATTTGTTTGGTCTCAAGCCAAAATGTTTTGAAATTATGCAATTGATTTATTGTTTAGTGGTTGACTTGATTGTTTATGGTCGAGGGTTTGTATATATATGAGGTAAGATCTCATTGTATATCATCATGGAATGGGACATGGGTATGTAATGAGCGAATAATGTAATAATCATTCATGTAGAGGATTTGGTCGATCATTGAAGATTGAGTTGGGTTTATATAAGGGGATTTAGTCCTCTAGTATTGAGCTTAACCAGAACTATATTAAGGCATAGGAGATGTTATCTTTCCAGTTCATTCATTCTTCTGGATTGTAGTCTGGATTTCTATGTAGTCAGTGAGACTCCTTTTTGCGACGAGCAGTGTGCTCTAGGTTGTTGGCCTTTCTGCAAGTGTAGGCCCCTCAATTGTAATTCACATAGTTACTACAGAAGTATTATTTGACTATGGGTAGGCTTCCCATCGTGGTTTTTCCCTTTATTGAGTTTTCCACGTACAAATCTTGGTACCATGTGGATGGTATTTATTCCCTGATTATTGTTTATGCTTAATTGGTTTATCTGCTATTTCAGTATTTGGTTTATGCATTTTGATATTAATCTTTTGGGTTTCGATATTAAAGTTCTAATTGCTTAAGGTTTCGATAATCAAAGACAAATGATTCACTCCCCCCCCTTTCAGTTATCTTCCAGTTATTTGTGTTGTCTAACAATTGGTATCAAAGCTCTGATCCTCTCTGTAGAAGCTTAACTGCTTGAGTAAGATCTTATGGCGACTAACAGTTCAAGTTCATCTGTTGCTATCTTTCGAAGAGTTATTCTTAGGCTTGATGGAACAAATTACAAAGTATGGAAGATTCAGATGGAGACTCAATTGAGATGTCTTGGCAAGGAGATTTGGGAGATCACAGAGAATGGTGCTACACCTCATAATCAGGCATCTGCCAGCCCTCCTCCAGAAAACTTGGATAAGGAGCTTGAGAATTATAGTAGAGAAAGAGAAGCCTTATTGTGTGCACCATTTGATTAGCAAATAATGGGATTAACTGACAAATCATCTGCAAAGGCCATTTGGGATAAGTTGGAGACTCTTAATGAAGGTGACCCTACTGTGAAGATTGCTAAACTTGATGGTTATCAGGTGAGATATGAAAACTTGAAGATGGAAGAAGATGAAAGGATTACTGCATTCATGGAAAGGGTAAATGAGATTGTTATGGGACTACAATGTTGTGGTGGAACTCTGAGTGAAGATGAAATAGTTTCTAAAGTTCTGAGAGCTTTACCATCGGCTTACAAGATGAAGGGTACTACAATTAATGAATTGAGAACAACGGTTAATGCTTCTGTCAATAGAGATACCTTGGTTGGGAAATTATTTGCTTTTGAGCTTGAAGAATTTGGACCTTCTGGAGCTGTGAAGTTTGAACCTGCTTTTCATGCATCTACATCATCAACCAGCAATCAAGATTGGAAAGCTTTATATGCAAAGGAATTGGATGATATGAAGAGAGAAGATGAATAATTTGAGCAACTTGAAGCCCTATTTTCTAGAAGAGTACCCAGATGACTAGTAGGAAGTAAGTATAAAGGAAAAGCACCTTTTAAATGTTTTGCATGTAATAAGATAGGTCATTTTGCATCTAGATCTCCTGAAAGGAATTGAAGATTTGAAGAGAGAGTTAGAAGATCTTTTAAGCTTGATCCTAGATATCCGAACAAGTATAAGTATAGGAAAAACATAGATAAATCATGCTACATAGTGGATGAGGAAGGTGTGACTAATTCTGCTGATGAACCGACACCAAACTCTGCTAGTGGTTCCGGCAATGGAAAGGAATGGGTGTTCTTCGCTATCAAGGAAGATGTTCCGACACTGGAAGAGAATGTACCTGAAGAGAAGGCACTTGTTGCTAAAATTGAAGACAAGGATGAAAGGGTAATTGACAGTAGATGTTCATATCATATGACTGGAGATAAAAGGAAGTTTCTATCTTTGCAAAAATTTGATGACTGTCTGGTTAGATTTGGAGATGACAAAGCATGTATGATCAAGGGAAAAGGAACTATATCATTGGATGGTAAGCACAATACTGATAATGTTTATTATGTTGAAGGTTTGAGGCATAATATTTTGAGTTTAGGACAATTGGTGGATAAGGGATTTTAATTACAGTTCAAGGATGGAAAATGCAAAATCATTAATAGATCTGGTTTGGAGATTGCAACTTGTACACAGACAAAAAAAATATATATTTCATTTGAATTTCTATAAGAAGACATGTTTGATTGCACAAATTGATGAGAGTTGGCTATGGCATAAAAGGTTGTGTCATGTGAATTTTTATTGCATTGTGAAGATCAATTCAACTAAGGCAGTTAGAGATATAGCTAAGATTGTGAAGCCCTATAATCCGGTATGTAAAGAATGTCAAATGGGAAAATAGGTTAGAACCTCTTTTAGGAGTACACAAGATAAATCTAATGATGTTCTTGATCTTATTCATACTGATTTGTGTGGCTCTACTAGAGTTAAAAAATTTCAAGGTGATAGATATTTTATGGTAATCATTGATGATTATTCTAGAATGATGTGGGTTACTTTTCTAAGGGAGAAATATGAGGCTTTTGAAAAGTTTAAAATCTTTAAGGCTAAAGTGGAAACTGAGACAAGATTGAATATTAAATGTTTAAGGTCAGATCATGGTAGAGAATTCACATTCGGTGAGTTTACTAACTTTTGTGAGAAGCATGGTATAAGGAGGCAATTTTTTGCTCCTCAGACACCTCAACATAATGGAGTTGTGGAAAGGAAGAACAAAACTATCTTGGATGTTGTTAGAACAATGATGATGGAAGCCAGTCTACCTTATATATACTGGAGAGAAGCAACAAGCACAACGATTTATACATTCAACAAAGTACATATCAAAGGAGAAACTGGTAAGACACCTTATGAATAATGGTTTGTTAATACACCTACAGTTACGTATTTCAGAATCTTTGGTAGTAAATGTTATATCAGGAGAGATGATATCATTGGAAAATTTGATCCTAGATGTGATGAAGGCATATTTATTGGTTATTCTAATGAAAGCAAAGCATATAGATGTTATAACAAGAGATTACAGAGAATTGTGGAGAGTGTTAATGTCAAGGTGGATGAGCTGAATAGAAGTCAAATCAAAGTTTACGAGCAAGAACCAATAGTGGAAATGATCATAACTGAACCGGTAACACCTTTACCGGAACAAAATGTCGAACCAATTACTCCAACAGTATCAAAAAATTCAACAGTAACTGAAGAACCGGGAAGAGGAACAGAGAGTCAGAAGACTCCTATGTATGTAAGATTGAATCATTCAAAAGATCATATCATTGGGGATAAGAACAATGGAGTAATGACAAGAAGGAGATTGACATCTAATGAGGTGTGTTTAATTGCTCAAGTTGAACCGGTATCAGTAATTGAAGCATGTAAAGATGAATGTTGGTTGAAAGCTATGGAAGAAGAGTTAGATCAGATTGAGAAGAATAACACACGAACTTTAGTTCCCTGACCTAAAAATAAGAATGTTATCGGAACTAAATGGGGTTTTAGGAATAAATTGAATGAAGATGGTCAAGTTGTAAGGAATAATGCTAGATTGGTTTGTAAAGGATGTTCTTAGAAGGAAGGAATTGATTATGGTGAATTTTTTGCACCTATAGCTAGGATTGAAGCTGTAAGATTATTTCTTGCCTATGCTGCCCATAAGAACTACAAGGTTTATCAGATGGATGTTAAGGTGTGCATTTTTTAATGGGGATCTTGATGAGGAAGTTTACATTGAGAAACTTGATGTTTTTTCACTTTTAGATGATAACAACATGGTTTACAGGTTAAGGAAAGCTTTATATGGATTGAAACAGACACCTAGAGCCTGGTATGCAAGGTTAGATAAATATCTTTTGAAGCTTGGTTTTACTAAGGGTAATGCTGACAATAATCTATATTATAAGGTCACCGATGATGATATATTGATTATTGAAGTCTTTTTTGATGACATTACTTTTGGAGGTGAAGATAAGTTGTGCGTGGAATTTTCTAAAAATATCGAGAAAGAATTTGAAATATCTATGATTGGGGAAATGAAATTTTTCTTAGGTTTGCAAATTACTCAAACTGATAAAGGTATTTTCATCTGTCAAACTAAGTATGCTAGGGAATTGTTGAAGAATTTTGGCTTGGAAGATTCTAAACCGGTAAGTACTCATATGGCTACAAGTGAGAAATTATCAAGGAAAGATGAATCAGCACCGGTAAATCCTACACGATACAAGTCTCAATAAATCCTACAAGATACAAGTCTATGATTGGAGGCTTGCTTTACTTGACTCATACTAGGTCTGGCATAATGAATGATGTTTGTATTGCATCAAGATATCAGAGTGATCCTAGAGAAAATCATGAGAGTGTGGTGAAAAATATTTTTAGATATTTGCAAGGTACATTAGAATATGGTTTGCGGTACCCTAAGGATGATGACTTTACTCTATATGCAGATATAGATGTAGATTGGGCTGGTGATGTTGATGACTAGAAAATTACTTTTGGTGGAGCTTTCTTTCTTGGAAAGAAGTTGGTTTCATGGATCAACAAGAAACAATCATGTAGTTCTTTATCTACTATTGAAGCTGAGTATGTTGTTGTTGCTACTAATTGTACACAAGTTATATGGATGAAGCAAATGTTGAAGTATATTAAAGTGCATTGCACTGAACTGGTAGTTATTCATTGTTATAACTCTGCTACTATTGACATATCAAATAATCTAGTATTCACTCTAAGACAAAGCACATATCTATCAAGTATAACTTTTTGAGGAGAAGGTGGAAGAAAATGAAGTTAGACTGGTTTATGTGAACACTAAAGAACAAATTACAGATAATTTCACTAAACCTTTGCCTAAAGAATCATTTGAGTACTTGAGAAACATATTAGGGGTTTCTGGCCCTCCGATAGAAAACTAATTGATGCTTTTTGGCATCAACCTAGTATGCATTATCAGAGATATTTCATTCTAGACTGATGTGGGGACGTTACTGCTCAGGGGGAGTAGTTAGCTTTGTGATTAAGTGGTTTATGTTTTTGCTTTGATATTTTTGTCAGGATTTCTGGCATTGATGTCAAAGGGGGAGAGATATATGTGAAAAACAAAGCTTTATAGAGATATCATTCACAAGGGGAGTTTGGTCTTTGTTTTAGAACTTCATTGCTATATCTTTATGTGGGAGATTGTTGGCTATCTCCATTGTGGGAGACTTGTTTGACATTTCTTGGCACTTGGATGTTTTTCACATCTAGTGTTGCCACAAAGGGGGAGATTGTTGGCCATTTGGAGGAACTGATTATGTGTTGCATTGATGTTTTGTCATTGATGTTAACACTAGCTATTTTGGCTGCTTTACCGGTAGGTTATTTGGTTTCTAGTTGGATTATGATTCGGTATGATTTGGTTATGGAATTGGCATATTCATGTTCATGTTCAGTCAGTTGGTTTTGATCTGGTGATCGGATGTTATCATATATGTTGGCAAGCTTGGTTTGTTGTTTTGGCAAGGGTTTCACCGACAGAGGTTTGATGAAGATCTTTGATGATATGCATATGTGGTGTCGGTGCGGCTTCTGGTGGAGATTCAGGATGCTGGTGGTGATCATGTTCGAGACTTAGGTTATGGACCGACTTATTGTAACATGTGGATTGGACCTCTCGATGTGTTTCTGGGATGTCTTATGGGTTGGATATTATTTGTTTGGTCTCGAGATGACATGTTTTGTAATTATGTAATTGGTTTATTATCTGGTGGTCGACCTGATTGTTTATGGTCAAGGGTTTGTATATATATGATGTAAGATCTAATTGTAGATCACCATGGAATGAGATATGGATATGTAATGAGTGAATAATGTAATAATCATTCAGGTGGAGGATTTGGTTGATCATTGGAGATCAAGTTGGGTTTATGTAAGAGGATTTAGTCCTCCAGTATTGAGCTTAATCGAAACTGTATTCAGGCATAAGAGATGCTATCTTTGCAGTTCATTCATTCTTCTGGATTGTAATATGGAGTTCTATGTAGTCAGTGAGACTCCTTTTTGTGATGAGCAGTGTGCTCTAGGTTGTTGGCCTTCTTGCAAGTGCAAGCCCCTCAATTGTAATTCACATACTTACTACAAAAGTATTATCTAATTGTGGGTAGGCTTCCCACCATGGTTTTTCCCTTTACCGAGTTTTCCACGTATAAATCTTTGTGTCATGTGGATGGTATTTATTCTCTTATTATTGTTCATGCTTAATTGGTTTATCTACTATTTTGGTATTTGGTTTATGCATTTTGGTATTAATGTTTTGGGTTCCAGTATTAAAGTTTTAATTGCTTAAGGTTCCAATAATCTGAGACAATTGATTCACCCCCCCCCCCCTCTTAGTTGTCTTCCAATTATTTGAACTGTCTAACAGTTATATCTTGTGCTAACCCTAATAACATATCATAATCTCATTAAATGATGGTTGTTTGATTGTGTTATGTTTATGACTATGATTTTTTAGTGTTTGCAAGTTTGTAAGGGATGATATCACATTGCTCATCATGAGAAGGATGTGATGTTATAATTCTCTTTCACTTGTGTATGTTGATATGATATATAATCATATATCTATGTACATGTATTGCTCCTTGATGGTGTTGTGTAGGAGTGCAAGTAGTAGGCACCGACTCCACCTGATTCCACAGGTTTAAGCATGCCTCCTTTCCCAATGCTAGTTGATCAAAGGTGACACTAAGGCCCTATCAAACCTAACCCTAGTTTGTGTCTTAGGTTTTGTCCTTTTGTTTTGATTGTTTTATCTTTTCCTAATCTTCTTTCAAGATGTGTGGTCTTGAGGATGGTTATGTGTTTAGAGTGTTTTATCCCTTCTACTCTGATTTTTTAATTTTATTTTATTTAATTGAGATTCATTATGATATATGGTTGATTATTATTAATATCTATTAAATTAACTAAATATTATTTATATAGATTAAGTGTAAGTTATGATTATATTGTCTTTGTATTATTTATATGTGTGTATTTTGAGTAATCGAGATTGATTATTTAAGGTAATTGTTTTCCCTATTTTCTTTCCTACTTTCTAGGAGGAATTCTTTGATAAATAAATTATGTTTTATTGGTGGAAAATGTGTGTTCATAAAATAACTCGAGTGGGATATTATATTATATGTTTATTATTAAGTGAGTTTTGGTTTATGTAATTTAATCTTTTGTTGTGATTGGCTGGGGAATTTGGTTGTTTCCTGTATAAACAACAACTCCCATTTTGGGGAATGGTATTTGTCTAGGAAATGACATGATTTTGGGGATTGATCATTTGTTGGAAAGTTTGTGGATTTTGGAGGAAAATTGTGAGAAGGATTGCAACCTTGTTTATGTTGGATTTAAGAAATTTAAGAGAGAGTTTTTGAAAGGATTGTGTAAGAATTTGGAGTGGTTTTCATTGAATATTTTTGTTGTGTCTTTGGTGATCAACAAAGCCTGCTAGATTGATTGGAATTCTTGTTCATGTGGGGTTGTCCTTCATCTTCGCTTTGTCCATTTTCTCCTATTCTCCAGGTTGGATCCTTAAGAAATTTGATTTTAATGCATTGAAATAATTTATGGATTTGAAAAAATTGTTTTATTTGTGTATTTAATGCCTTGATTCCATTTTGGAAATATTATGTGTTTTTGGTTTGAAATTTATAAGTTAGATGAAGTAGGTGTTTCATTTGATGTGTTTTTCCATACCATTTTTGTTATTTTGGTTCATATATATTTATTATGTATCTTGGGGGTGATAAAATTGAATTTATGAAAAGAGGATTCACCCCTCTCAAATGGGTCTCTGTCATTTTTTGCATTTTGGTTGGTCTGGTTGTCGATTTATGAGCCCAAAGTCAACCTTGGGCTTTTGTCTTGCTTGTTATTGTAAATGTGTTAGAACATGCTATAAATGTGTCAAAATAAGTGTTGAATGTGCTAATAGATAGTGCAAAATCACTATAATAAATGGTAAATTGATCTAAAATATGAATTCGGATTACAACACCTAGTGTATAACTTGCAGTATTGTAGACCTTTAACAATAATATTTAGACAACAAACTCTTAAAGAGATGTATGCAACTCAAAAAGGTCTCATATTCCATTTTTAATTTTAGTTTGTACAATTTTAAATTGATCCCAAGAGTCACAAGACCCCCTTGGAATTCAAAATGAATAATCTGGATAATATTTATTACAATAAAATTAAAACATTATTAGAAAAACTGTATATTTTTAGTCGTCCAACTTCACAAGGCCATAACTTTTCACTCGATGCTTGAAATATTGAACTACTTACACCATTCGAAAGGTCTTAAAGAGAACTAATTTCAGTCCCTTAATACCACTGCTCTCAACTTACCGAGTTAAGGGACAAGATTAAGAGATGTAAAGATAAACGGTTGGCTAGGATTAAAGGGTAGGTAGAGGAAATAATTAAATGATAAAGGGGGTAGTTAAGAGAAGAATTAAGAGATGAATGACATGTGTCATGGGTAGAAAAGGCTAATGAATTAATTAAATAAATACATATTTATTTAATTAATAGAGGAAGTGGGATCAATTAAATAAATAAATTATAAGAAAAGGACAATTTAAATAAATAAAGTATTTATTTAAATGAGAAAAGGCTTAGAAAAAGATAAATGAATAAATTAAATAAATAATATATTTATTTAGTTAGACAGGACAATTTTAGGTGTCTACATTTTGCCCCTCTTTGAGACAATGCAACTTGTCGCGTTGTCTTAGGGAGGAAATGAGGAGGAGGATGAGCTGCTAGTGATGCGAGAGATTGCAGCAGTACAGGCCAATGAGATCGAGGATCTCGAGAGAGACGTGACTCGACTGAGGTGACAATTAGCAGAGATGCAAAGGGAGAGGGATCAGGCCATCTAGAAGTATACTAAGGCTAAGGAGGCACTGAGGGCAGTCAAGAGAGCAACTGAGGACACAGGGGCTGGATATGCATATGTCCTACTGGTAGGAGAGGAGATAGCCTATTGGAGAGATTTGTACTACACAATTGTTCCTCCGTAGCTAAGGGCTAGGAGATTTAGGAGAGCTTCTAGGATGAGTACCACGTGAGGGGAGACAAACGACATGCATGTAGTGGTGGGATTATGGGTCCACCCGCAGCACTAGGAGGAGGAGACAAAGGAGGTGATCTTGGAGCAGGGACTTTGAGATCTCAGATTCCTTTGAGGCCAATTGGCTCCAAGGGAGGGAGTTCATCATAGCTCTATTGGATTTGGTTTTTGTATCTTTTTTTATTTTTTTTGTATGATGATGTAGACACCTTTGGGTAATTTTGTAGCCTTATGAGATATATGAGATTACTCATTCCTTGCAACAGCTATATGCATGTGTATCTATGTGATGTGCTTCTGTATGTCGATGCAGTTTATGTATGCATGTTCTTATAATGATTTTACGATGCTTGTGATGATGTTATAATGCTTATGATATGGATGCAAAATATGTACATGATGATATTCAATATGTTTTTGTTCTTTTATGTTTTTATATGTCATG
Organism: Cryptomeria japonica; assembly: GCF_030272615.1. Lineage (NCBI taxonomy): Eukaryota > Viridiplantae > Streptophyta > Pinopsida > Cupressales > Cupressaceae > Cryptomeria > Cryptomeria japonica. The sequence goes on along the minus strand of NC_081406.1, from coordinate 525,275,594 downwards.
ATGAATCTACTAAATATAGATGGATGTATGATAATGATATATTATGACTATTTACATAATGAGAATGCAAATGTATATATGATATGCTAATAAATGGTGTGTGCATGATGTAATGCGATTATGTTTTCTAAATGTATTCATATAATGAAAATTATTAAAATATGGTGATGTAGGTGCAAACTACATGGAATGCAGATATTTTTGGTATGTTATTATACTCGGTCATGTTATAGCGGGCTACACAGACTCAGGAAGAATGATGGAGGTGAATCATGAAAGGGGAATGGAAGATATAAGATATGGAACTGAAAGAGCTTCTTGTGCTTTATCATCGTTGAGCTTTGTGATGGAAAATAGGTTATGATAATCGAGGTATAGGTTTGACCCAAAAAGTCATTATACTCGTTTGCATGGAGATCAAACAGTCACATACAAGGAATGCCCCTGTTCACGCTAGACTCATAGTGTCCTCATATCCTTGGACAAGTCATGACATTACTAAGAGACAAACCACAAACAACAAAACAATAGTAGGTGAATCATAACCCATCCTCACCTTTCTAGTTAAAGAAATCCTGGAGATAAAATCTCTAGTCAAGGACATCTTGGAAAAGCTAAAAGACATGCCACCAAACGAGATGAAATCAAAAGAAATCCAAGACTTGACATCAACATACAATGAAATCCTCAAGTTATTTGTGTTTCTTGCCACATATGCTAACATGTTTGATTTGGTCATAATGTTGTCATCCTGATAAAGGACAGATAGTGCTGAAAAACCATGTTGTTGCTAAAGTCTTCTGAAAGATTTGATTTGTTGAAAGTCCATTGCTACTCATGTCTCATATGAAACTGACCGAATCCATGAAACTAATACTTTATTGAAAATAAGAACGAAACTTTATTGCAGATTGGCAATGAAAATTGACTTTTTTATTGCGAATTGTGTGCAAGAGGAGGAATGAAAAAGATGATGCTCCTCAAAACATGCGATACTCAGGGTACCACTTCCATCACTAGATTTAGGATTTTTTCCCTAGTACTAGATTGGACTTGATTTAATATGGAAGGAAAGGGGAAAAAGGAAGGTTTTTTATGAATGGCTAACCAATCTTAGGTAAATCAATAACAAGCCATGATGGGAATAGGTAAATTTATTATGGATGCGTAGGTTGTGAGTGTGTGCAAAGTGAAAGGATGAGATTGAATCCTAAAGGAGGGAGGAGCAATGCCTCTACACATGGCGTCGGTAACCCGATTTTCACCATGGTACTTGTCCAGGGCGACACCAAAGTGGTTTTCACTGTTGGACGAATTTATTTCTCTTTACTTTTTTCAAAATTTTCAACAACAAAAAAAATGTGTCACAAGGTGCCTATTTGCTAGGTTTTCACCAAGTAACGATTTTTTATATTTTTGTGATTTTTTAATATTTTTTATTTTTTTGTATTTTTTGAATTAGGATACTCTGAAAAGATATGTGTAAAACTTGCGAAGGTGCATGTTGTTGATAGGATCATCCAAAGGTTCTCCATCTGGTGTTGAGAGCTGATATGCACCTAATCCATAAACTGTTGTGATGACGTAGGAACTAAGCCAATTGAGCTCAAATTTTCCTTTCTTTTCTTGGTACTGCTGATTTTTTAGGATTATCTCTCAATACTAAGTCACCTACCTCAAATGCATGAGGATTTACTTTATGATTGTAGCTGCAACTCATTCTCTATTGATAATCCTTAAGATGATTAAAAGCAGTTTGTTGTTGGTCATCCAATAGTTATAGTTCTTGTAAGCGGGAGACCCTAAAGTCTTAATCATTGATTATATTGCGCAAAGAGACTCATAAGGATGGTAACTCAACCTCAATAGGAAATATAGCTTCGACACCATAAACAAGTGAATAAGGGGTAGCTCCAGTAGGTGTGTGAACACTTGTGTGATAAGCCCAAAGTGCGGGATTGAGTTGGATGTGCCAATTTCGACCAGCGTCATCAACTGTCTGTTTTAGGATTTTGAGAATGGTTTTATTAGACACCTCAACTTGGCCATTACCTTGAGGATAGTATGGAGTGGAGAAGTGGTGGTTAATATGGAAATGATCACAAAGTTCACGAACATCTTGATTTTTGAAGGGATGTCCGTTATCTGTGATGATGGAAAGAGGGACACCATATTGACAGATGATGTAATTGAGGATAAATGTGGCAATCTATTTTCTAGTGACTTGGGTGAGAGGAACGACTTCAATCCATTTTGTGAAATATTCTGTGGTAGTGATAATGAATTTATGGCCATTGGAAGGAGGGTGAATATTGCCTATGAGATTGAGTCCCCATTGACAAAAGGGCCAAGGAGTCGCGATTGGTTGAAGTTCTGGAGCTGGCGCATGAATGAGGTCTCCATGAATCTGACACTACTTACATTTCTTAGCAAACTGATATGAGTCTTTTTCCATAGTGGGTCAGTAGTATCCATTCTTGATAAGTTTCTTGGCTAAGGTCGGACCACTAAAATGGGCACCACATATACCTTCATGAACCTCTCATAATGCAATCTGAGCTTCGTCACTTTCTAAACATCTAAGGAGAGTTCCATCTAAACCTCAATGGTAAAGGGTATCCGCTAAAATGACGTAGTAAGAAGATTGGTGCATGAAAGTACGACGTTGATTGTTGGAAAGGTTGAGGGAAGAGTATTGTTGTGAAGGTATGTAAAAATGGCACCGTACCAAGGGGAATCAGGACCAACAACACATCATCTCAACAGGAGTGATCTCATACGAGTGAACCAATAGGTTATCCACCAAGAACTCATAGCAGTCTCATTCTACGGTAGATCAATCAATGACGCAATAGTAGCCATGGCATTTGCAACTCGATTGTTTTCCCTTGGAATATGCTAAAAAGATTATCTCTATGAAGTATTGTTTGAAGTCATCTACCATTTTCTTATAAGGCATTAATTTTCATCTTTTGTCTGGTAGTCATCATTTGCTCGATGAATTATAAGTTGAGAGTCCCCAAAAAAATGAAGTTCCTAGATCTTCCACTGAACTACAATTCGTAAACCTGTTGTTAATGCCTCATACTCTGCTATGTTATTGGTGCAAGGAAATGCCAATAGATAAGATTTAGGAATGGAATCCCCTTGAGCTGTGATAAAGAGGATGTTAGCTCTTGCGCCATATTGCATGTATGAACCATCAAAGTATAATTGCCAAGGCTTTATGTGTGTCACCATCATAATGGATTCGTTCATAAATTTTGAAGTCATAGGAGTATCATCAATCATGGGTGCAACTGCTAGTTGATCTTCAATAGCTTGTCCTTTGATTGCTTTTCTATCCAAATATTTGATGTTTAATTTACTTAGAATCATAACCCATTTAGCTAATCTGTCAGTGAGTGTTGCTTTATGAGAATATATTTTAGTGGATCTATCCTTGCGATGAGCTTAGTTTTATGAGTTAGCATGTAATGTCGTAATTTTTGCGAGGCAAAAACCACAACAAGATATGCAAGCTCCATCGGTGTGTAGTTAATCACATGGCCAACCAAGGTACGAATGATGTAATATACTTCTCTTTCTTTGCCTTCATTGTCCTGTTTTGCCAAGAGTGCCCCCAGTGCTGTCTATGTAGCTAATATGTAGAGTAACATGGGTTTTCTTGGAATTGGCGGCATCAAAACTGGTGGATTTAGGAGGCAATCTTTGAGTGTCTGAAAAGCATGTTGACATTTATCATCCCACTTGAATTTGATGTTTTTGTGGAGTAAATGTTGAAAAGTATGACATTTATCTGCAAGTTGAGCAATGAATCTTCGTATAGACTGGAGTCTTCACTGTAAAGACCGAAGTCGACTGATATTCTTTGGTGGTCTCATTTCTAATATAGATCGGACTTTTTCTAGATTGGCTTCAATTCCTCTCTTTGAGACAATGTATCCAAGGAGTTTCCCAAAGGTTATCTAAGACCACTTAAAGGATGTCCAAATGTGTTTCTCTTTCTAATGATTTACCCAGGACATCGTCAACATAATCTTCCATAGTGACATGCATAAGATCACGAAAGATGGTAGTCATAGCTCTTTGGAATGTGGCGCTTGAGTTCTTTAGTCCGAAGGGCATGATATTCCAACAGAAAATTCCCCAAGGACAAGTAAATGTTATTTTTTGTTGATCTTCAAGTGCAATTTTTATCTGGTTGTAGCCAGAGAGTCTATCCATCAAAGATAACATTGCACGACCAGCTGAAAGATCTACTATCGGGTCAATATTTGGCAATAAAAAATCGTCTTTAGGACAAGCTTTGTTGATGTCTCTAAAATCTGTACATATTTTGATGCTACAATCTGGCTTACTGACAAGTACTGAGTTAGAGATCCACTCAAGGTAATCAATTGGTCTTATGAATCCAACATCCAACAATTTCTCAATTTCTACCTTTACTAATAATGCTACTTGCGGATGCATTTTCCTCAAATTTTATTTCGGTGGCCTTGCTCCTGGTGTAACTGTTAAATGGTGCATAACTAGATCAGGATCTAGTCCAGGCATATCCGCATATAACCATGCAAAATTGATTTGTCGCTCTGTGAAGAAACTTATGAATTTCAGTCTTTCTTTTTCTATCAGGGATTGTGATAAGAATATGCTATGTGGAATCTCTTATGTGCTAATGTTTATCTTTTTAGTTTCCTCCACCATTTTCTTCATATGATGCCATCGGGAGAATGTCAAGCCTTCCATCTTTGGGCGCCTTAGAGAGGTTTTCACCCTCAGATACATCATTTTTTTTTACTTTTTTAGAGTTAGACAACACCACAATGTGGTTTTCACCATAAGACCCGTGATTTGTTTTTATTTTTTATTTTTTCACAACTAGAATGTCCAACACCCTCACCAAAGTATGCCATGCTATTGAGCTCTATAGTGTACCCCGCTTTATGGTCCTCGAGTGGAAGTTCATCTCATATGCCTAAATAGTCTATGAAAACATCATCATTCTCAAATGTGTCTACTGATAAGGTCCTTTTTGGTCCCAATGAAAGAGTTGTGGGTGAACGAGGGGAAGACCATTGGTGTTTTCAAAGTCAACGAAAGTAAGGGTAAAAACACAATTGTCTTCAAGTATGTCAAGATAATTTTCAAGGTCATTGCTAGCACTTTCCTCATATGTCTCAATCGTAAACGAATCCAATTTGAGATCACTAAAAGTGCATTCAGCAACGGGAGTCCTCACTCTACGTGATTTTGGCCTAGAACTTAGAAACAGGGACTATTTAGGATCCTTTGAAGTTTTGCCTTTATCCTCTACTTCTTTTGTTATGCTTGTTTGACAAACTCTAATTTTTTTGTTGAACTCTTCTTATATGGGTTCACTTGGTTCTCTAGATATTTTGGTGAGTTCATAATCGCTAGATGATTTATTTGAACCCCATTCCCATTCGTTGGAATTTGTGGAGTAACATTTTTCTTCTTGTTGGTCATTAGATTTTGTGATTTGCAATGCTTCTGTAGAATTATGAGATCCTAATCTAAGAGGTATAAAACCTAAGTCCTTTGGAACGCTGATTTTTGAATGTCAACTCTAGTTGCCAATGGTTTAACAATTCCTTTCTTTTGTAACCCAAGAGGGCCTTTACCATCATATCCAAATTTCTGCAATAACTTAAATCCCTTACCATACTTTTCACATGGTATCTTGAGGTGATCTTGTGTATCCTCTTCAGATTCCTTATAAAGCATTTTGCATAAGTCCTCTTCTTCCATCTCACCCCACTTTTGGAATATAGTAGGATCCCACTTTATTGTAATGATAGATACCTTTTTAGAAGGATGTGGTTGTCCATATTATTTTGGAGAATCCATTACTTGTCTTGGGTACATAGTTTGATTTAGAGTGTACTCGCCCATGGGTGAAAGTATAGTGTTGTGTCACACTTTTGGCTAAGTGTGAGCGAAAAACAAATCCTACTCGGTTGAGTGGGACTTGGTCGAGTCTGCGTGGCACCACATGGCGCCTACGCAGAGGACGAGTGGCGGGGTATACTCGGTCGAGTAGTACTTGACCCTACATATACCCGTCGACTGCACTTAGCCCCCCATTTCCATAGTCGGAAATAGCTGGAGCGGGAGGGGGGTTAAGAAGTCTTTCGGCCAAGCAAGGTAGGGCCGAAAGGCTTTTTTTCTTTTAAATTTTTTTGTTTTTGTTTTTAATTGTTTTAATAATTTATATGTATACATTTTTATTTTTTTAATTATTTTAATATATATATTGTTTTAATTTTTTAAAATTAAGGTTGGAGGTATTTCAAAAGCATCTTTCAACAATAGTAAATACATTCAATGTATCCTCAAATGAAAAATCCAACCAAAAAACATATAATTACAAACAATATAAGAGAATATAATTTACAAACAATCTCTCTAATTACATTCAGGCATCCATGTATACCTTCCAAGAGTTTTGGAGATACATAACATATGTACAAAAAGATTTGTATAGTCAATGGTGCCTTAATCCTTGCAAAAAACAACATTAAGTACTTTGTTGGTTTGAAATGGTGGTTTGTTTAGGAGATCTTTTAGTTTCATGGAGTACCAAATAATATCATATTTAATAAAGGTAAGTTTGATAATATCATATTTTAGACACTTGGATAGTGTCAAGGTTTTGGAAAACATTACACAGAATTGGGAAGTAAATTGGACTATAGATCAACCCATCACCTTAAGATTGATCAACAAAAAGAGAGTGAACCAAATTCTTGAGGACTTGTTATTGATCTAGAATCTAGGATTCAATAATAAAGATGGGAACTTACTCACCATCAATTGAGTTTGCATATGATAACACTAACCATAACCACACTTCTCATTTCTTCATTGAAGGTTCGTAAACAAGATGCCTTTATCCTAATATTTCCCTTTAAGCTCACCCTGTTTTGACATTGAAGGTTTTAATGATTCAGGATCAACATATGCAGATGAAGTTGCTTCTCCATTGATTGGTATTATCGTCTCCAATTTTGGTCGCAAGTTATTGCAATATATGAACGGATTCAGATCACCACTAATGGTCACTTCAACTCCATTGTATGGGAACTTGACACATTTATGATATGTAGAAGGAACAACTCTCATTTCGTGGATCCATGGGCATCCCAATAGTATACTATACATGAGCTCTAAATCAAGGACTTGACATGCCACATCCTTTGTAACTGGCCCAACTCTAAGAGGTAAGGTGACTATGCCCTTGGATGAGCACTCTTCGTCATCATATGCCTTAATGGTAATTGCATGTGTAGGATTCACAACCTTTTTAGAATATCCCAATTGTTTAATAGTGTTCAATGTACAAATGTTCAGACCTGCTCCTCCATCTATCAAGACTCATTTTATTTAGTTTTTTATGGAGAAAGGCTTCAATATGTACAGGTGCATTGAGAGTTATGAGGCTAGGTTACAGATGCATTGTTAGCTTCTGTGAATGTAAGGCTATGCGAAATGGAAAGGTATCCCACCATGGCTTGAAATTGGTCCACGTTCAGATCAATGGGTACCTCTCAATACTTTATCAAGGATAACCTTATGTGAAGGGGACATGTGTAAAAGCTCGAGGATGGAAATGAGGGCAGGTGTCTTCCCTAATTGATCTACAAGGTCGTACTCATTCCTAGTGGATAAAGAGGTTGTGGTCTTCGATGGAACACCTTCCAAAGTGACTTTACCTTGATGGGTTGTGACATTACATTAAAAGGTTTCATTGTTAGAGGATGAGGAGGATGGTCCAATGCCTTTTAAAACAAATTTACTCCATTAGGTAGAACCTTCGAGAGCTTTTCTTTTATGATTATGGTAGACAAATGATTATCCATTAAAATGTGATTAATAGTAGAATCATAATCATAGGGCGTCTTGTTATAATTAGCTTGATTATTTGTGGTTTTAGATTTTCCCTTGTCATGTTTTGGAAATGGTTTCTTGAACATCGCATTTAACATTCTTCATTGGAGGTGTGACCATCAACTTCTATGTCGCCTCTATCAATGGGATCTTGTATAATATTCTTCAATCTATGATATTTGCTAGTTAAATGCCCTTTTCTCTTGTGATACTCACAATACTCATTATCATTCCACCAATTTGGTTTTACTTTTCGCTCATATGGTGGATTGTATATAATTCTTATTAGCTTGTTTGCCACTAACTTCTTGAATGTTGTTTCAATTGGTTTTCCCAACGGACTGTATTTTCTTCAGGATTTTGATTGCCTTTGATTGTTCTATTTAAAAGAACCTGCACCGGGGAAAGTAATCTTAGGTCTTACAACATTTGCATCTACTATCCCATCACTGGCTGTGTTCATATTCTTATTCAAAAATGGGGTTTATCTTTCCCATTTGATTCCTCTTTATTCTCTTTGAATATCTCGATGACACCTTGTTCAATAAGGAATTTCTATATCGCCATTCCTTTATCAATGACCTCTTTGAAGGTAGACAAACAAGATTTTCTTGGCTCGTATCCAATATTGTTGTTGGCGTTTTGAGTGAACGTTTCTACCATTTGTTTTTGTGGGATACCAAAACAACATTGACTAGCAAGACCTCTCCATCACTGTAAGAATGAAGAGAAGGATTCCCCATTTTTCTGCTTAGTATTGCACAAGATAGCTATTGACACATTTGTTTCAATGTTGTATGAGAGGTGTTGTATAGAAGCCTCTGCTGGATCACTCCATGACTTAATTCCAGATGGAAATTGGGAGAACCCTTCCATTGCTTGTTTGCCTAAGCTTTGCGGAGACAATCTCATCAAATATGTTTCTTCTCCTGCTACCATAATCCAAGTTGTGAAAAAATGTCTTATGTGTGCCTTAGGATCCCCTTTGCCTTTGTACTTATCAAATTTTGGTGTCACAAAATATGGAGGGAATGGAGGCATTGGAATTATTTTATCAAATGGGTAAGGACATTTATATTTCATTGTGTACTATTCCTTTGGTGCATTCATGTCTGCCCTTTGATTTTGCAAATGCTTGATTTGTTGTTGCAAGTCATTCTTGGGTGGTGTCTTTTCTCTTTGAGCTAGTCCCATGCCTAAGCCACCAAGAGGAGGAGGAGGGATATAATGCATATATGGATGGTATTGATCATATATGTGTTTGTATGGAGGAGGGACATAGTTATAGCTTGCATATGGACCACTTGGTATGGTATTGTAATGAGGAGCACTAGGTCTAGGTCAATACATGTCATGACCATGAGGATAGGAGGTATAATAAGAGTGATCTTGAGTATTGCCCCCAAATCTGACATGGGGTCTTCTTGTGTCATGATTTTGAATATTCGCTTGAGTGTAATTGCATGCATTGGTATGATCTTGGGTATCATCATGAGCATGTGTGGTGGTATTTCTTCTCCATGGGAAAGGACGACTGCGGGGTTGTTCATGAGAGGTTCTATCATGACTAGCATTAGAATGAGTGTGTGTGTTTGGAATTTTAGGTTTTTGAAACAGGGAGGAAGGTGAGTCAAGCATGAGACACTCTCTTCTATTACCACCATTATGAGGTCTCCTTTGTCATGTATTAGCTTGAATTATTTGATTTGTATCATCCTCCAAAATTTGTGACATATCAAAATCACGGGGTAGTCTTGTTCTACTTTGTGCCATAACTTATAGGAAATATTATCTATCCCTCTTCGTGATTTCTTTAACCAATTTATTAAAGTGGGGATCCATGATAGTTTCCACAACTTCTGCAGAATCCACAGATACATTGCCATTGTCATTATTGTTCACATTGTTGTTATTGTCATTGTCTAGTATATTACTGCTATTTTCAAATGGATTGTAAAATTTGTCTCAATCAAATTCATAGGTACTCATGTTTAAAGACCTTAAAGCTTCTTCGGCTTCCCTTCTAGACCTTTGTGAACGGGTTTAAACCATGGACTAAAGTCTTGACCAAAATGAAAGATAGTATGAAAATGCAAAGACTATGGAAGACCAAGAGGTGTATGAAGTGTAGATGAATCTAGGGTAAACTTGTAATGTTCAAGAGTGTGAGACCAAAATATGTATGTGTGAGAGTAAGGTGTGACTTCCGAAGAGATGATGGATCTATTGACGAGATAAGTTAACCTTGACTCAAGAAGACCAAATGAGACCCGAAGATGATAGATCTCGATGAGGGAATCACCTAGTGTTGTGTTGTAGTATGTTTGCAAAGTTAAATGAGGACAAGCAAAGTAACCTTTTGAAATATGTATGATGGAAATGCAAGTGAAGGAAAATGATTGACTATGTGTGACCAAGATAGGTTGACTGAAGAATGAAGCCCTATAGGAAGTAGCCTTAGAAGCTATTTGAATCTGAAAACTTAAGTTTTTTTTCTCTTGACAAATATTTTTCAATTTCTTATTTCTGAACACAGACACGGTTTAAGTAAACCTAGATGTGATTTTTCAACAATAATGCTATTATAGTAGACACAAACGTGTTTTCTCATAATTTTGACAGTGACAAGCTTTGTAAATCACAAACATAATGTTGTCTCACACAAACGTGATTTCCAACCAAAAATGTGATTAGATCTTATTCAAACGCAATTTCTGAAAATGTGACAATTTCTTTTTGATATTATGTTATAGGACACAAACGCACAATTTATGAACAAAGACATGGTTTCAAAAGTCACAAACACATTTTCTGATACTTTGTGCAATTATGTTCCTATTGTGAAGTTGTTCAATATGACAAAATCTCAATGTTTTTTTACTCTTTTTGTGGCAAGAGGACACAATAACACTGAAGACTCAATGTTTGAAAGTGTTTTGTCCAAGGGATCAAAAATGTTTTCAAATGTGAAATATAATGTGAAATGTTTTTGCATACACCTGAAAACACGATAGACACAATGTTTCTTTGATTTGTTTGAAAAATTTTGTGTGTTTTTTGATCATGCAAGCACAAATCCTAGGGATGGTCAGGACAATAGTTGTTGAATCTCACTTGGGGGGTTACCTCGAGCTACGCAATTCAGAATGGATACTTAGATGTTTGATCCCACTGGCTCCACCCTCGACACTCACTTCTCTGGGGTAGCCAAGCACCGGTCCCCAGGAAAACTCCTCATGACAAACTTTGTATCTCTACTAAGAACCGTAAGAATGCAAGTCGCTTCAAAGGTTTGACCTCCTGTGACAACAACTAGAAGGTTTTTGGCTTCTAACATAAAAAGTGTCTACTAAGGGAATCCGTTCAGGTGGCTATAATCAACAACATGTTACGCTCCGTTAAATGGAAGGTCAGGCACCCTATAGAGGTTACACTCTATAGGGTTTATGGGGAGTCATAACATCATTATAGTAACATGTAACACCCATTGCTTGCAACTTTCATTACAAACACTTTTATTTATAGTGGGTTGGAAGAGCTTGGCTTTAGCCCTTTACCGCTTGGGTCGTTCCCTCTCACTTGGCCTTATGGGCTACTCGAGAGACATACCCTATAAAAGGTAAAACACAAAGAGCCTATTGCTCAAGACACAAAACACATTTGTTAATTTTACAACACCAATTGAAGTGTTTTGCTAAACTAAAGAAGACAAAGAAAGCAATTTTAAGATCAAATCTTTGCCAAAGGTCCTGCACCAAAATTGTTAGTAGTTTTGAAATAATACCTCTCTTGCAAGAACACAAGTTAGGTAGTGTAATGTTGGTGAAATGTGAATGAGAGACCAAGAGGAAAACTACCCTTTCCCTCCAAGGAGAGATGAGAGTTTCACTACGGATTTCCCTTCAAACACTTTTCACCTAGTTACATTGGAAGAGGAGAGGAGAATTCACTAGATTCAACCTTCAAAGATGAAGATTGAATTTTGAATGAAATGGGAATGATAAGTTGATCCCCTCCTCCTTATTTGAAATGGAAAGAAATTGATTGAATTATGTAGTGCAAAAGAACTGATTATAACTTGAGATAGGAGTATGGGATGAAGTTGTGCACTTGGATCTAACAGTGATATGTTGAGACAAAGTTGCCCTGTGAATTTGAGGAAAAGTTGCCCGGACTGTGGTGGGAACATACATGGTCCTCCAAAAAATATGTGAAACGAATAGGGTTTTTCTACCTCTGCAAATGGATCCCAAATCCAAAAGTACAGCTACGCACCTGCAACCTACACACAAAAAAAAGAGGAAAATGGGTTGGGATTGGGGGTTTGCCTTTAGGTCAAGCCCCAGTTTTGGAATTAACCAAGTAATGAGAAAGTACTTGCAAGTAGATGTAAATGAAAGACTAAATTGTAAATCACCTCAAGGGAGGTGGTGATAGAAGTTCTCGTGTGGAATTGAATGTTGGAATCAATCTCCTCTTCAATGGTTGAATCCTTGACTTGAATGCAACACATAGCCTTGAAGGGAGACTTGAGAATGCTCAATGTTGGAAAGGAATGCTTGAATGATTGAATGCTCTTGAATGCTTGATCGCTTATGCAACTTGACAAACTCCAATCTTATCCAACTTCAACTTCAGCTTATGCAAATGAGAGGATGAATGCCCCTTAAATACATGTTAGTGGATTTGATTTTCATCACAGGTCGACATCGGGGGAGTTTCCTGCCCAATGCACAACCCATAATGCATTCTCTAGGAAGGCATGTCCTAGGGGGGACAGGGGTGCCATGCACCCATCCTACCCCTTTCTCCAGGCCAAAGTGCGGACAGGGTGATGCGGAGGCCAAAAAAGAAGTTTATTTTGAGGGTTGAGTAGTCTCCGGTCTCCGATTAGGCTAGAGGATTTGATCTCGCGTGCATGAGGACCCTAATGCAGTCAAAAATTGCCAGGGTCACAATTTTATGACACTACATTTAGCCCCCACTTTAGCGGGAGTATAAGCGTATGCCAATACAGTCGGTGAAGTACAAGGAAACAAGATTGAAAGATTTTTACCATGTCAAGGAGGCAAGTTGCGCCAAGCCCCCAGTGGAATTAGGATCTTACGACTTCGATCGACAAAGTAAAAGGGAAGACCAAGAAGGAAAGAAGCATGACTGCAAGTAACAAAGTTCTGCTTACTATGAGTCATGAAAGCAAGGAAACCAAAGATTAGAAAGAAACAACAAAGTTCATTAAGTAATTTTAAGTATCAAGAAGGAAAATATGAGCGGAGTGTATGCCCCAATGTTAACGCAATCACACACCTCTTATCAGGAGTGATAACTTTAAGGTAGGATACACCCAAGAGAAAGAGAAGGAAGGGAGCACATTGTCACAAGGATTTAGCCCCCAAACAAGGATTAAACCCTAAGGTAATGAGCATAAAACACAAGGTAGTGACACTTTCCTCGGGTTCAGTATGTTGTGTGATAACTCATGTATGTATATTCATATAATAATCATCATTACCCAAAGAAGGACACTACCTTATAAGAAAGGGAAGAGAATATGTCTTTTGAGTCAATATGAAAGAGACCAAGAAAAGATCTCAATGCTTTGCATGATCCCCAAGTAAACATTAAGGGAACAATAGAAGAACGGGGATACACACAGAAGAATGGTCACAAAAGAGAAAGAAAGGAGAGAGAGAAATATCTGCAGTGCTAATATTGCTAATCTAGCACGACATTTGCCTCCCGATCTTGCTAATCACTATTTCGAGAAGGCGAGCAACACGCTAGAGGGGTGACATATAGCACAACAGATGGAGCTATCACAAGATCCAAACAAGGACTATGCTCGTGTTGTAAGTAACTTTGTTTGATTCTAGGTGCTAGGATCAGGGTTTGTGAAAATTGGCCTGATAAATGTTTGTCCACATCACCATACTCATACTCACTATCAGAAGCACTAGGAGTTGTATTGCAATTATGAATAACATTTTCACCCATTTCTTCATCAAAGTTTAGAGAAAGAGGAGCAAGAACATGAATAGGAGTAAAACCATCACATTTTTTGTGCAACTTATGATTTGGAGATGTAGGTTGAACATCTTGCTTGGGAGAAAAGGGAATCATGTCAACTGTCAGAGTTTGAGAAGATTGAGTATTTTGAGGGATAGCCTCGTGAGCTGGAACACATCATCTTCATTGGCATTCTCTTGCATAATGATTTTTTCGAGTCTTAGTGGAAGGTTGAGAAGGAGGAGGAACATTTGAAAAAGTGGGCATGTTTCTCTCCTTGATAGTTGAAGGTTTAGGTTGAGGTCTTTTAGGTTGAACAATAGGAGAAGTAGGCCTCTTATCTTGATAAGAGGAAGGAGGTGGAACTGCACCATAGAAAGGAGGAATATTAGGTGTAGGAAGAAGACCAAGTCCATAATGAGGAGGAGGCATAGGTCTAACCTTGGGAGGAATATTGTTGTTGTCTTTAAGAGAAAGTAAAGTCACATCCATAAGTATATGTTGATGATCTTCCTTAGGAGGGAAATTAGTTCTATATGTGAGGGGAAGAACCTCGTCTTGAAGAATAATAGGGATGTCAAGTATTGGGGATCTAGGTTGACTTAAGGATACGATCATATCTTTCTTCCATTTTTTATAAGATTGAAAAAGAGCATCACTCCTTGATGGAAGAGATTGAAATTGTTCAAGCCAAAAGAAATCAATACGAACACCAGGGCTTCTTTAGGATGGACAAAATAAGCTATGGTTCACGGTTATGATTTTTCCATTGTGAGGAAATTGTAGACATTTATGGAATTGAGAAACAATAGCCTTCATGGAAGATAGCCAAGGATAGCCCAGCTTCACATGAAATTGCTCAGAAGATGGTATGATAACAAAGTCAACATCCATGGATTTAGTATGAACTTCAATAGGAAGGGTGATAGAACCAATGGTAGGACAAGAGAAGACATCAAATAACTTCACAACCAAATTAGAAGCATCATATATTGGTTTATGCAATCGTAAAGTGAAAAGATACTCTTCAGTTATGACATTAACCATGCAAGAGGGATCAATTAGGGCACCATGACAAGGGATATCCTTAACCTTCACAACTATCTATAAAGGGCCATCGGGTGCTCTAATGGTCTCGCCAGGGTCAAATGTAATACAAGGATCCTTAGGCGTATCTTGTGTTTCTACCATATTAACCAAGTTTGGAGCCATATAGGTGAATTCTTTAGAAAAAAAAAGAATTAGGCACAATCTCAATAACGTTAGAGGTATGAGGAGGTAAAGAATCAGTGAAAATATTAAGATTTTGATTAGGAGGGGCTACCGATTTATTCCCTTTATCATTCACACCTGCCAGAGATATAGTATTATTATCAATCAAGTCTTGAATCTTATTCTTCAATGCAAAATATTTCTTAGTATCATGACCAGGTTGACAATGAAATTGACAAAAGGATTGTTATCAAAATAAGGGGATGCAAGTTTAGAAGGATCAATTTGTTTTATAGGAGGAAGTTTGATAACATTTATGTGCAACAACTAAGACATAATACTATGTAAATATTCATTCAAGGAAGTAAATTGTCTTTGTTTTTGGAAAAAAATAGAAATAGAAGGCAAACCTGTTGTAGCATTCACATCATGGTTGTTGATTGTATCATTGAGCTTGTTGAAGCTTTTTGTTGGTTTGAACTTCGCAAATAGTTGTTGAACACTCTCCCTCTTATCACTTGGAGCCATAGGAGTGGATTGCTCCATTTGACTCACAACCAGTTGATAATTGTGGAGTGTTGCACACAAATACGGAAAGGAAGTAAACTCAGACAAAAGAAGCTTTTCCATGATATCTTTTTGTAAATTAGAAATGAAAATTATTTGAATATCATTATCAAGTACATGAAAAGAAATTTGAGCACACAAATGCTTATATCTACCAATGAAATCAGTCACTTTTTCTTTAACATCTTGTTTACAATGCATTAAATCAGTCAAAGTGATTTTAGGACCAATGTTGTTTTGAATTTGTTGGATGAAAGCATTTTCCAGTTGTTGAAAGGAAGTGATAGAATAAGACGACAAATAGAAATACCATTGTAAAGCCTTATCTCTTAGTGTTCTTGTAAACAATTTTGCAAGCAATCTTTGATCATAAGAAAAATCAGTACACAAGGTTTGAAATATTTTGACATGTGTAAGAGGATCACCTTTTCCATTATAGAGTTCTAATTGAGGGATCTCAACATGTTTAGGTGGCATGACTTTAGCAATATCAAGAGAAAGTGGGCTCGCAACATCAAAGGTGGGCACACTAAACTTGGATTGACTCATAGAAGCAATTTGTTGTTGTAAGGAAGACACAATTTGAGCAAGATTGTTAATTGTCATTTTGGTAGAAGAATTGATGTTAGACATAGCTGATTGAGAATGTGGTGTGATGTTATTGAAAGAAGGCATGGATTGAGAATAAGGTGGTGAGATATTATGATAAGTAAGCATAGGTTATTATTGGGTAGGAAAAGGGACACTCAAAGGAGGAACAAAGTTGTTGAAGGAATTGCCCCCTTGTGTCACATTGGTTGGTTGAGGAATAGTAGGAACACTTATGGAAGACACACGTAAAGATGGAGGATTAAATGAAGAAGAGAGATTTACCCCATGACCAATATTTGTAGGAATGACATGCTGAGTTGATGTAGCCATGATATTGGAGGTAGAAGGAGGAATACTAGTCACAAGAGTAGTCAAAAGAAAAGAAGGATTGACTTGTGTTGAAGGTTGCGAGTAACCTAGGGTTTTGGCACAACTCTTGATAGGCATGACATTAGAATCAACAATATGTGCAATGCCACACAAAATATCAATTTCATTCTTATAACTTTGAATCATGTTCTTAAGGCCTTCAATTAATGGAAGAGCCTCACTATTAGGGTATTCTTGGGACATCCATTGTTGAAAGTTATCAAATTGATTGTCCAATGTGGAAAGTTGATCTATAGAAACCCTAGTTAAAGGTGCTTATTCATCATGAGATTCATTAATGGGGTGAATAAGCACATGATTAGAATGGGAAGAATTAGCATGATCCTCATTAAAGAAGTCACCCAAATTAGGCTCCATCTCCTCGATAATTAAACCTTGGGAAGCCTTAATTCTAATGCTTCGTCTAACAGGGATAGGATAGGTAGGACTAATTGTGGTAAAACTCATGCACTAGAGGGAAAATTTGAACTTTGAATTTTGGAACAAAGCCTATTGTTGATCACTATGTTTGAAATAAAATAAAAAAAATCTTCCCATGGGCGTGAAAACTAAAAGATTATCGGCCAAGATATTGTATCGAGCATCTCAAAGGGAGTTTCACCGAAAGGATACTTTCATCGAAATAGAGCATGACGTGTAAAGCACTACGCAGAAGTGTTTTCGACAGAATATCACAGTCGATAAATAAAGGAAGCCGCTCATCGATACTCCAGTTTCATCGAAAAATGAAAAGCAAAAAGTAAAAGGTGATTTCGAAGAAATTCATAAAGCATTCATTGAAATGCAAATCTCATCGATAACATTATATCGAACAAGGATAGAGGTGTTTTATTGATAAAGGTGATATCAAAGGAAAAAGACTTTCGAGGAGCTTGCATGAACTTTCACCGAAGAACAGAACTCATCGAAATATGATTTCGATGAAACTTGCGAATAACTTATCGAAAGAAAGCTCATCGAGGAAAAGATGATTTCGATGAGTCTTGAAAATGGTTTTTCGACGTGGGCTATTCACCGAAAAAGTGATATCGAGGAAAGTGAGCTTTCGATGAAAGATCAAAACATTCGGTCGAAGACAAGGGTTTCATCGAAAACTTTACTTATGATCATTTTGGTCGAACTGTACTTCCCGCGAAAGAGTTAAAGGCCCAAGTGAAGAATGTCACATCTGCAATTAAGTTTGAACATTTGAATAGCCGTTGTAGATGTAGAGACATTAACTATGCACAAGTTGCCCATGCAATTACAGCCGAACCGATCAAATCTTCATAAGAACCAGATTGATGCCAAAAGACTGACAATTGCGAGGAATTTGCTGAGGTTCGTGAATGACAATCTGAAGAAGCCAGACATTTCTCCAAGTAAGTGTGATTTCTCGTATTTACTGAAACTATGGAATCTTCTTCTTCTTCTAAAAAGAGTAGAAAAGGGAAAGAATTAAACCCTGAGGAGAAGCCCAAAAGACAGAAAAAGGAAGGTAGAGCCTCGACTCAGGATTTGCTAGACCAGTGCCCGGCATCCAGCGTGAGGTCTAAAAAGATCAAGAGTGAAGAAGAAGGATTGGAGGATAGATTTGAAAATCTGGGAGACATATGGACCGAAATCAGGGGACATGAATTGTTCCTATTTAGTTACAAAATAAGGGATGCTCCTGAGCCCATAAGTAATCTATGGAAGAAAAACTTAGGGAAATTGGTAGTCCCAAATGTGTTTGTGGATGTTGAACTAATGAAAGCCCTGGTAGATTGCTATAATCCGAGAACCAAAACCATATGCGACTACCGAGGGAATCCCTTGGTGGTGATTAACAAACAGACTATTGATATGGTGTTTGATCTAGACTGGGAAGTAGAGGAGAAAATCGATATGCAGAAGCTGTCGCAAGAATTCTTTAGCTTGGAAAACATCTACAGGACATGGAGATTACCTATTCACCGGTCGAAGGTGGGTGGGTCCTTTGTTCCGTTCAGCAAAGATGACAAGGTGCCATTTGATGTCAACCATTTCCATCCATATTTTAAGTATACATATTATGCTGTAGCTCAAGTATTAGGTTTAGAAGCTCATCCTCTCATGGATATTGGGGTTATGGTTCTGTGTACTGATTTACAATCAAAAGACCCTAGGTCATTTGATTATGCCACTTATGTTGTAGATGCCCTAAATCATGGGTTGGAGAAGTTAAAAGGGGACCTTGTGAATATCCATTTTTCATTGTACTCTTTATTGATGCATATTATTCTTTATTGTGGACAAGAAATCAATTTCTGGTCAGATGATTTCTGCATCAGAGCTTATGATAAGAATGGTTTGAGAAAACCAGTTCAGTTGTGGGTTTTTGCATGGGATCAGAGATTCATGAACAACCAGTACTGGCACTTTCAGGAATATTTTGTGAAACCCCTTAGTGCGGCCTTTGGGCAACATAGAGATTATACTCTGTCCCCTGAAATTAAGAGATTTCTTAGGCCAAAAGACTTCTCTCCGGAGTCACAGATTGATCACAATTGGGGTGATTGGTATTGCCACAATAACCATACAGAAATCAGGGTATTTGGGTATGAAGGAAAGCCACACATGCTTCCAATTACAGTACCAAACAGGGTGGCTAGCCTGGAGATTGTGAGACAACTATCTACTGTCAGTGCCAAACATCTTACGGATTTCGGTAAATAGTCCATAGTTCCAGGTTTATTGGTCTTTTCTGATTTTATTGTTAAAAGTTCAAAAAGTTATCATCTTCTTCAAAATAAATTAGATTACTATGGCATGACTCTGGGTGAACCTAGAGAGAACTTTGATCCTGAGGGATATATAAGAGCTGCCAGGGCGTCACAAAAACTAAAGGCTGGAATACATGTGTCTAAAATGCCAGATGATTTGATCAAGAACCTTGAAAGAGAGGAAGCCAGGGTTTTGAGAGAATAGAGAGAGAAGAGGTGGAGGCAATTTTGTACTTTTAAACTTTTTATCAAAAATAACCAGTTGCATTTTCTTTCTCATGTGTGTTGAGAGTTAACATATTTTTAGAAGGCAGTTGCTTATGATATTATCTAAAAGTGGATAAGGTTATTCGTGTTCTTCCAGTAAAATTTTGTGTTTTATATTGTAGATTTGGATCAAAAAGATTTACTCGCGAATTGTAATTGTTCCTTGTATTTCTTCCTTGGATGGTCTCTTAAAAGTTAGGGTTAAATTCATTCAAGCAGTTTACAATATAGACATTGAAGTAGAGCTCATAAGAAACAGTAACTGACAGACTCATCGAGAGGTGGTGGGTTTAAAAACTGTCTCATAAGTTTACACAATAAGTCCTAAAGAAATATAAGACTTTGTAGCCCAAATAAGAGGAAAGGCACTGATCATTTGTAAACAAACCCTTTAACCATACCAGTTACCCCTTACTTTTAAGCATTAGGATTAGTAGAGTAGGTATAGTAGGTAATTTAGCCAAAGTGTAACATATATACTTTTGTAAGATACACACATCTGAAGTCAGTTTGTTTAAGAAACTTATGCCATTCTGAGACTAGGAGACATCAGATTAAGACACTAAATCTGCTATAAAAAGCATTAGTTGAAGGAACAACTAGTGAGTAGGTATACCCGCCTAGGTCCTGCAGAGCCTAAAGTGAGAGAGTTAGTAACCAAATAGGTTCACTCTATAAGTTGGCCAAGTCAATTATAGGAGTTGGCATTTCCTTAGAACCTATCCAATCTGTTGATTTGAGACCCAACACCTACAAAATTGATTAATGCAAAATTTAAAAAAATAATGATTACATAATTTGAACTTTATTGGGGGAAGAGAATGACACAATTTCCAAAAAATGAAAGGAAATTGGAATTTTAAATTTAGGGCCAAGGGAATGCCACTTAATTTTAAAATCAGAATTTTCCAAATCAAGGCAGACTATAATTAACCTCTTAATTAAAAAAAATATTCTTGAATTTTGAAATATTGAATTTTGGAGGTATTTCCGATTCTGGAGGGATAAAAAATCGACAAAATCAACCAATCTTCTGGATTTAGGCTATTAAATACAATCATAACAGTCTCCCGAAATTTTGGGAAAAAAGCAGAGGACCGTGGCGGGAACGCACATGGTCTGACCAACTTTTTTTGAAAAATTCAAGGATGAATATTACGATGATTTCAAAGCTAAACCCAAAAAATTGACGAATTTATTCGACCTCTAGATGGGCGAAATGAAGGAGCAAATGTAAAAATAGGACCCTATTAGGGTTTTAAAAAAGGTCAAACCTAATGGATAGGGACACCTTGGAAAATGTTTAGAAAGCTGAATGTAAATGAAATTGATTTGAAAGTTGCACAAAATCCAATTAATTTTAAAAATTAGGGTTTTATGACCTAACCACTTAATTTTAAAATTTTAATTTTGGGAAAAGGGAGGGAAATTGAAAATTTGAATTGTAGGATTGAAAACAAGTCTGAGCTTAATCAAAAATATGAAAATTAAATGGAAATCCAATTTTTGCAGAACTTCAAGATGATTTTTGAAAATTAGGGTTTTAACAAGTAACCTCTTAATTTTGTAAATTTTATTTGCAAATTGATCAAGACAATGAGGAAATTGAATTTGATAAACAAAGAAATTTTCAGATCTAAGATAACCACAAGCAATTTTTACAAATCACAAGTTCAATTTTAATTTGAAAAACTAGGGTTTTTAATGATTCAACCACAAAGTTTTCAGAAAATTTAAACTTGCAAATGAAAAATATACAATTTTGTTCAAAGGAAGGCATGCAAGACGTCGAGTTCACCAAAATGTAATGTTGGTGAAATGTGAATGAGAGATCGAGAGGAAAACTACCCTTTCCCTCCAAGTAGAGATGAGAGTTTCACTACGGATTTTCCTTCAAACACTTTTCACCTAGTTACTTTGGAAGAGGAGAGGAGAATTCACTAGATTCAACCTTCAAAGATGAAAATTGAATTCTGAATGAAATGGGAATGATAAGTTGATCCCCTTTTCCTTATTTGAAATGGAAAGTAATTGATTGAATTATGTAGTGCAAAAGTGACAAAGAACTGATTATAACTTGAGATCAGAGTATGGGATGAAGTTGTGGACCTGGATTTGGCAGTAATATATTGAGACGAAGTCATCCTGTGAATTTGACGAAAAGTTGCCCAGACCATGGTGGGAACGTACATGGTCCTCCGAAAAATCTGCGAAATGAATAGGGTTTTTTCGCCTCTGCAAATGGAGCCCGAATCCGAAAGTACAGCTACGTACCTACAACCTATACACATAAAAAAGAGGAAAATGGGTTGGGATTGGGGGTTTTAGTTTAGGTCAAACCCCAATTTTGGAATTAACCAATTAATGAAAGAAAGTACTTGCAAGTAGATGTAGAAGAAAGATTGAATTGTAAATCACCTCAAGGGAGGTTCTGATAGCAATGTTGATAGAAATGCTTGTGTGGAATTGAATGTTGGAATTCATCTCCTCTTCAATGGTTGAATCCTTGACTTGAATGCAACGCCTAGCCTTGAAGGGAGACTTGAGAATGCTCAATGTTGGAAAGGAATGCTTGAATGCTCTTGAATGCTTGATCACTTATGCAACTCGTCAAACTCCAATCTTATCCAACTTCAACTTATGCAAATGAGAGGACGAATGCCCCTTAAATACATGTTAGTGGATTTGATTTTTGTCACAGACCGACATCAGGGGAGTTTCTGTTAGGTCCAATTAGGAAAGCTAATGTACTGAGAGGGGAGGGGTGAATCAGTACTTTAAAACTTTTCTTATATAATAACTTTACTGTTAAGCATAAACTGAATATTGTTGAAACATAATATAAAGCTAAAACATAGAAATGACATTCATACATATTTCACTCCATAACACATATATTTTGGTTACGTAGAAACTCTTGATTAGAGAGAAAAACTGCGGTGGGGATGGCACCCACAACTTCACTACTGCAATAATAAAGGTTGCTTAGTTAGAGCTACATGTTTAGCTATTTCTGATAGCTCACCCTGTTAGGAGTATCAAGATCTTTATATCTACCTTGCTAAAGGATTTTACAACACTTAAACTAAATGTTGCACCTAGTTAAAGGCTTTAGAATTTACAGACTTTGTTAAAGTCTTTTACCCTATTAAAGGTTTCTATTACAAGTCAAAATAATTCAATAAAATCTTTACAAATATCTGCAACTTTACATCTGAAATGTTATAGTAGATTCTATGTGCTCAATATAATATTACCTTGCTCATAACATACCTCGATAATTGATAAATCAACTTGGTAAACCCTTCTGTTTACTCTGTCCCTTAACTGTTCTCTGAAATCTTTCTCAGTGACCTTTGAATATTTGTGACAATCATAACAGTCATAACACATTGTGCTTTCTCATGATATTGCTTTTCAACTTATCTATCACACATGTCTCATACTCTTTTTTTCTCATATGATCCTTAAATCATTCTGCATATAAATAGATCTCTTAGGACGGTGATCTTGTTCATGCATCGATCTTACAAACAAGATTCATCGAATGAATAACCCTATAAATTATTTCATAGGATAGATGTCCTCAAAATCATACACAATCTAGAAGTGCAATTTCCTATGTGATAACGATTATTTGTTCCTCGATATTGTAACATGTTTCCACACGTGTCCACGTTCAATGAATCTGGTAACACATTTTCACTCAATTCAGGTTACTCGGTATACCTTCTTTGTTGCTTGGTAGACATAGAACGTTACTCTGTAGACAGCTCGGTGTATACTAGGCTCTGTGACTTCTATCTTCTATAACCAATTGCTTTAGTGCTTACTGATTGAATGTTCTGATAGTATTAACCGACTAGAGTATATAGGATGACTTTGGATATAAAACTAATGACAACTTAGTAAATAGTAACAATCTCCCCGTTTGACACTAGTTTTGAAATGTTTGACAAAACTCCTTTCAAAGTCATAACTCAAAATCTATATACTTACAAAATTTGACTAAACTAACAATATATACAATAGTCAATAAATAGTATACTTAGGTATACTCCCCTTATCAATATATTGTACATAATTCTGATTTTGCATGCTCGGTGATCAATGTTTTGTGTTTACTGCACTTGTTCTTTTCTCTTTGATCACTACTCAATGTTTACTGCTCCCCTGTCAAATTCAACTGTGCATTTGGATACTCTATTCTGCTCGGTATACTCCCCCTATATACTACATTCCCCCTTTGATACTTTGATACTATACTCCCCCTTTTTGACAAACATCAAAATTAGTTACCATTCGGTGGAGGCAACTGGTCAAAAATGGATTAGTACTTGGTACTGGTGTTGGTGAGAGCGGTGGTAAGTGCATCCTTAACACTTGCCATTAATGAATTCTAAGTTGAAATGTCAGCTAGGAGTGAGATCGGACCATCTAGTGTGCTTCCCTCTGGTTGAGCGGATAAATGAGTGGCTCGATTGATCTGCTCTTGAACAGATGAAAGATGAGGAATGAATAATGTCTGAAGAGTCATTATATCCATCCTGATCTTGTGCTCTTCATTTCAAAGTTCCAACTGTTGAGTCATAAGAGTTTGCAATTTGGTGTAGAAATTCTGAATAGAATTTGGCTCGGTAGTCAATGTATTGGTGAGATCGATGATCTTTTGTTCAATGACTTCGGTTTTATTTTTGATATCCTTAATGAATAAAGAGAATGTACAGAGCTTTTGAGATAAATAAAGAATATGCTTAAGTTGAGGGGACAACTCAGCTATGAATCCAACAAGTTTAACTTTACCTACAACAATTGCTTTCTGCACTTCTTCAACCATTTTTGCAGTTAGCTCTTTATCCTTCAGCTTGCTGAGGTATTCAAATGTGTCTACTCCTAATGCTTCTAATTGAGTGAGGAGTTCATCCAGTTGCATATGGATGGCAGCATCTTTATTCACAGTAGCTTCAGGTAGCATGTCTGACAATAATGCCTTAACCTTCTGAAGTACACAGTTCTTTTTCTGAATAGCTATTTGTCTTTCCTGTTCAGCTTTGGCTTTGCATAGCTCTCCGAATTCAATGAGTGCTTGCCCTTTTAGTTTAGAGATGTCAACATTTGGCAACACAATGGGCTTAGATAGATCTATCTTGAAACTATGTTTCTTCATTTTCTTGTCTCTAGATGATGAGGCTTTCATAGGTTGAACTAGTACAATGGCTTTGGAGGGTTCGTCATCCTCAATAGGTTGCTCAGTAGAGGCAACACTTTTGTCAATTCCTGTAGCCTCTTTTGTGTCCTTCGGTGCTTCTATGCTTGGGGTCTCAGTGGCAACAATTTATGTGCTTGCAGGTGCTTGAGAAGTTTGTTCCCTAGTGGTCTGAGAAGTAGGTTCTCCTTTGGTAGACTATTGACCCTCTTTCCCTTGATCAGTATCCTTAGGATGCTCGGTTGGGACTTGTTGAGTGACCGGAGGATATGACTTGACTTGTTCCAAAACTGATTCACTGGATACCAGTTTGGCATAGGCATTGCCTTCTATCATTTCTTGTCCCTGATCCTCAATAGCCATGACATCCTCATCTAATTGAATAGTTTCAATAGGATCTTGTTCGGTGATGTCAACTATTTCAACTTCACTTTGAGGTTCAGCATGAGGTTCACCATTCTTGAGTCGGAATATTTCTTGCCATTTTTCCTTAGTTTCATTCTCGACTTCAAGATAAAGACCGTTCATCACTTTCAATGCTCTCTGCTTTACTTGAAAGTTTGTCTGTGAGGTCTTTAAATGTTCTTTAATGTCATATACTGACATGTCTAGAAAGAGATATACCAAAACTCTTTCTCTAACCTGTTTCTCTGAGTCCATAGCATATTGCCACCTGGTGTCAATATGTGAATACAATGTTTTAGGAAGGAAATTAGTCACTTCCAATGGGACTATTCATAATTTAAATAGTGTACATACTACTGCTTCTTCTATTTGCCTCTTTTCATCTTCATTTCTGGAATCATATTTCACATATCTAAAAGCTCCAAATCCACCATATTGTTTCAATTTTGTACAAAAAATTTCAACATTGTGTACATCTTCCTTTGTACTTTTGACAATCTAAAATTTGCTTACGTCTTCAAACTTTGCGTCACTTGACTCTTTGCTCAAAATGAGTTTCCGAGGCATTTTCTTATAAGTCCTTGTGACCTTAGGCATTGCAACATTTTTCTGCTTCTTACTCGGTGACACTGCAGATGATCTAGTATTAGGTCGCTTTGCTAGAGGAGTCGGTGATACTTGTGATGCGTCTTGTTTCTTCCTTTTCAAAATTTTGCCTTTTGGCAACTCGATGCTCAAAGTAACAATAGCTTCATGAGTTTCAGATTCTTCCTCAATTGCAAGTAGTTCACTCTTGACAGGAGTGGAGGAAGAACCTTCTCCAAATTTCTCAGTTAACACTTTCATCATTTTAGTTGCTTTCCTTGTAGCCTTAGGTACTACAATGCTCATCTTAACTTTTTCTTTAACCTCTTCATAGGTTCCGTACCTAATTTCTGTAGCATGCCTTGGAAGTGCAAGAAAGGCATCTATCTGTTGTTGTGAAATGTCAAGATCCATTTCATAGCCCATGGATGGTAGAGATTGAGTCCTTTGTTCTATTGCATTGACATAACAATAGTCGATGTCTACTTCAAAACATATATCATCCTTATATTTCTCCACAAGATGAGGTGGGATCCAGTACCTGTTATGCATCCTTTCCCGAAACTTGTTGAAGTAATCATTCATAATCTCATTAAAGTTATCACCTAGTTGTTTGATGAAGTCATTTATTTGATGGGTGATTGGTCAGTGTAGCTCCCAAACTACGTTACTGATAGATGGAAAGAATTTCTGAAAATAGAAAAACATGCATACCAAGAGTGATCCAAACTTCAGTGTGTTAGCCGAGTTGTTCTTCTTGGGATTCCTTATGGTGTTTAGATTTTCAAACAGATTCTTCAACAACACTTCACAAAGATCAATCTTCATTCCCGTCTTCACAATTTTATATGCTAAATCAACAACTGCACATGGTACACTGTTTTCCCTTGCCGATTGAAAGAAACAATAACCTATGACTCTAATTGCAAACTTTAGTTCAGCATCTGTCACATTGTTCAATTTCAGACTTCTGCAATCATATTCAACTCCGGTTAAAGTGATCAATTCTTTTTGTGATATCATCTTCTGAGCTCAGGCATGGTCGTATATAGGGTATCTGGTTACCAAGTGAATGATTTCCTTGGTGATTTTGAATGGTTGCTCCTCTAACCACATGAAATCATCATGAACTCTGCTCAGAACAAACTTGACCCATTAGGGTTTGAAGACACAGGGATAGGTTAGGGCTTCAGTCAATCCCTTGACTTTGATATGCTCGAATTTTCTTTCCAAGTTCTCATCGGTGCAAAGTTCATCATACATGTCCTTGATCTCGGTATGACCTAGTTCCTCAACACGACATTTGGTGAAAAATCTAACATCCTCAACCAACAGAACCTTATCCAGAATGAGTGAAAATATCATTTTATCATCTAGTTCAGATGCTACTTTGGGAGGTAGGGAATATTTCAATGAGGGCTTCTCAATGGTTTCAACAACAGTGGGTTCTTGAATCTTTGGAGCCATTACAAACTCAAGATATCTACTAACGAAAAAATCTTAGGGTTTGAAACTTAGCCAGCAAAATGCTTTCACTTAGTAAATATAAAATAGATAATCACACTGATATTTCCCAGTTAACTAGCTCTTAAAAATGCTTGAGATCGATGTGTAAATACCTTGAAGTTTACTCAGGAGGTGTTTGATCACCTTTGAATCGCTTAGCTCTGCTCTCTGAAAACTAGGTAAGTGTAAAATGACAGCGCAAAGTGCTTTAAGTACACATTTTACCTTGTCGGGCTTCGTGCGGTTAGGTCAAAAAACATTAAATGCACTCGGTTCCACTAAACTGATTGCCTTCCTTTTTGCCTTTTACCGACTAGACAAATTTCCTGCATTTACCGACTACTCTGGTGCTCCAAAAGACTAGATAGAATTTCAAACCTGCTAATGCATCTTAGCTATGCAGATTTTGGAATCAAGTACATGATAAAATAGGAACTATTAAGATCTAACTTTGAGAGAATGCAGTCCCTTCATACCTTTACCGATTAATTCGAAGTAGATGCACCTAACTCGGTAGGTAGGGTGCTTTCTTCATTAGTTGATCCATTTTCCTTCTTTTTCCAAATCATCTGTAATTTGCTTCTTATTACCTCAATATCTCATCTGGGTTGATCTCTGCAATCTCCAGCCAAGTGTCCAACTTTGTGACAATGAAAACATGCCATACCAGGATTTCTCCATGATCTTCGGTTGTTCACTCCAAACCTTATAAAGAAGTTGGCACTTATATGTCCATATCTTCCATAGCATTCACACCATATCCTTGTATTGTAATCCCATGGTACTGCAACATATTGTTGGTTAGGATCTGTGTGAGTTCGGTAGCTTCCAGTATTTGCTCGGTGTGCAGACCACATATAGTTCTTCTGCTTAAACCAACACTTCTCGGTACTATGTCCATATCTTTTGCAGTTTTTGCAAAACCCATTGAATTTTGCCTTCTGATAATTGCTAACAGACTTTGTCCTACATTGATTAGATGTGTGACCATACTTATTGCAATTGTAACAATAACCATCAGACCTAGTGACATTTGGTTGCTTACCTTTTCTGATTTGGCACATGTTGGCAGTATGACCTTGATTTCCATAGTAGTTGCAAATAGGCTTCTTTCCTTTGATGTTCTTCTTGTTTCCAACTTGCTTTGATGATTCTCCTCTCTCAGTGATGAAGATTCATTTCTCAGTAGAGTTCTTTCCTTTGTAACCGAGTCCTACATCTTCGTTGGGTCTTCTTATATTCAGTTGCTCATCCAACACCCTTGATGCTTCATAACTTTTCATCAGTGATTCTTTGGCTTTCTTCTCTGCTTCAAGTTCATCAGTCAATCTTGATATCCTTTAGGTTTGCTTCATGATGCGCATAACCCAATTGATCAGACATATTGTGTTGAATTCCAGTCATCCTTGTGATTTCATCATTCTTTTCAGTCACTAATACTTCAAGTTGATATTTTTCTCTTTCTGTATCTCTTATCTTATCCTCAGATGTTCTCAATGCATCTAGATTTTTAGTCATCTATGTGCTGAAATGCTCATGTTCTCTTTTCATTGCTTTTAGCTGTTCAATTAGTGCTTTGTTCTTTTCTTTCAATTCTCCAATCATCTCTTCAGTCTCTTCGGATATACTATTCTCAGATGATGTCTCAATTTGTTCCACCAGCTCTTGTGAGTCTTGTAGATCATCAGACAACCTTCTCCTGACTTTCAATGATTTTTGCATTTGTCTTTGCATGTCTGCAATCACTTGATTAGCATGATCCAACTCTTCTTGCAGATACACAATTCTCCGAGATTGTTTATAGCCTTCCATTGATAAGATCTTTTTCTTTAGGCTGTTAAACCCTTTTCCAAGATTGAAGCTCTTATACCAATTGTTAGGTCCAATCAGGAAAGCTAATGTACTAAGAGGGGAGGGGTGAATCAGTACTTTAAAACTTTTCTTATATAATAACTTTACTGTTAAGCATAAACTGAATATTGCTGAAACATAATATAAAGCTAAAACATAGAAATGACATTCATACATATTTCACTCCATAACACATATATTCTAGTTACGTAGAAACTCTTGGTTAGAGAGAAAAACTGCGGTGGGGATGGCACCCACAACTTCACTACTGCAATAATAAAGGTTGCTCAGTTGGAGCTACATGTTTAGCTATTTCTAATAACTTACCCTATTAGGAGTATCAAGATCTTTATATCTACCTTGCTAAAGGATTTTACAACACTTAAATTAAATGTTGCACCTGGTTAAAGGCTTTACAATTTACAGACTTTGTTAGTCTTTTACCCTATTAAAGGTTTCTATTACAAGTCAAAATAATTCAATAAAATCTTTACAAATATCTGCAACTTTACATATGAAATGTTATAGTTGATTCTATGTGCTCAATATAATATTACCTTGCTCATAGCATACCTCGGTAATTGATAAATCAACTCGGTAAACCCTTCTATTTACTCCGTCCCTTAACTATTCTTTGAAATCTTTCTCGGTGACCTCTGAATATTTCTGATAGTCATGATAGTCATAACACATTGTGATTTCTCATGATATTGCTTTTCAACTTATCTATCACACATGTCTCATACTCTTTCTTTCTCATATGATCCTTAAATCATTCTGCATATAAATAGATCTCTTAGGGCGGCAATCTTGTTCATGCATCGATCTTACAAACAAGATTCATCGAATGAATAACCTTATAAATTATTTCACAGGATAGATGTCCTCAAAATCATACACAATCTAGAAGTGCAATTTCCTATGTGATAACAATTCTTTGTTCCTCGATCTTGTAACACTTTTCCACACACGTGTCCAGGTTCAATGAATCTGGTAACATGTTTTCACTCGGTTCAGGTTACTCGGTATACCTTCTTTGTTGCTCGGTAGACATAGAACGTTACTCGGTAGACAACTTGGTGTATACTAGACTCTGTGACTTCTATCTTCTGTAACAAACTGCTTTAGTGCTTACCGACTAAATGTTCTAGTAGTATTAACCGACTAGAGTATATAGGATGACTTTGGATATAAAACTAATGACAACTTAGTAAATAGTAACAGTTTCATGCGCAATGCACAACCCACAATGCATGCTTTAGGAAGGTCCTACCCCAAAATAGGGCAGGGACAGGGGCGCCACGCCCCTGTGCTACCCCTTTCTCCAAGGCAGAGTACAAACAGGGTGATGCGGAGGCAAAGAAAGAAGATGATTTCGAGGGTTGAGTAGTCTCCAGTCTCCGATCAGGCTAGAGGATTCAATCTCGCGTGCGTGAGGACGCTAATGTAATAAAAAATTGCTAAGGTCGCAATTTTATGACACTATAGGTAAATTTTAAAAAATCCCAAAAGACTTTGTGAAATAGGGCCTTCGACAAGACGTTTTCTCCTTTTTAATAGTTGCACCACATCGTTAGTCAGATCAAAAGAGATTAGCTCTAAAAACCAAATATGAAAACCCTAAATGAAAGCAAAAATACAAAATTGAAAAACACATATGCAACTATACTGGATGCAAACACAAAATGATAGAATAAAGACGCAATTTCCAAATTTGAGACCTGCTAAACAAACAACAAATTGCAGATGCGAAAACAAAACTCATAAACGCAATTCCAAAAACCTGCAAACTACAAAAACTGACTGAAAACCTAGAAAACAAAAATGTGACAAACGTGAAAAGAAATAAAAATGCGATTAGATGTGTGACAGACACAACTTCAAGATAACAAATCTGCAAAAATAACCAAAAATCAGAAACGAAAAAAGAGTAGTTGCAAACGTGGAAAGCAAACACAGACACAGTTAGATTCGTTGTAGATGTAGAAAAACGTAGAATCATTGCAATGTCAAATTTGTAACTTTTAAAACACAAAATCTACAAACAAGATGTCAAAATAAAAAGGGACAAGAGTCCCATCGAGCGTGCCAAAATGTGTACGCTGAAAATGGATAGTGAAAAACAACAATATTGAAATACTAACAAAGATCCAACCACAAAACCCTAGCCTAACAATGAAAATCATCCACCATACACAAATGAAGATACCTAAGACCATGCAAACAAACAAAATAAATAAAGATATACCATTCACATGTCTAGTAGGGTTTCAATCTCTATTTCTTCCTATCTCCATTGTTCTTGTTCAATATACTTCCTCTCAGATTTTATGTGTGCACAAGAGATCAACAAAGAGCGAAAAATATGGTTGATAACTTGATCGCAAGAAGGCTTGATTGAATAACATTGATTAGACGATTAGGGTTGATAATAAAGAGGGCATGCTCTTATATAGAGAATATTGTAAGAAATGGAGGGATAAGATTAAGAGAAGTAAAGATAAATGGTCGGCTAGGATTAAAGGGTAGGTAGAGGAAATAATTAAATGATAAAAGGGGTAGGAAAGAGAAGAATTAAGAGATGAATGGCATGTGTCATGGGTAGAAAAGCCTAATGAATTAATTAAATAAATAAAGATTTATTTAATTAACAAAGGAAGTGGGATCAATTAAATAAATAAAATATTTATTTAATTTAAGAAAAGGACAATTTAAATAAATAAAAATATTTATTTAAATGAGAAAATACTTAGAAAAAGATAGATGAGCTAATTAAATTAAATAAATAATATATTTATTTAATTAGACGCGACAATTTTAGGTGTCTACACCTAGAAAATACTGAAAAATTAGATTTTTGATATTTTCCATCATTGCTTGTGTCAACACTATCAAAGTTCTCTGGAATTTTTATTTGATCATAAATGCCCCACTTCAAGGGGTTTAGTGTAGAAACCCTATTTTGGCTTCTCGATTCAATTTTTGGGACATGTGTTGGTCCAAGTCAGACTAGAGGCTTGTTCTTGGGTTTATATCCTCTGTTATGCTATTCTCAAAGATTTTATGAGTATTTTGGAATGGACTCATGTTTCTCCTTTCAGTTATATGCATTCATCTGTTATGGTTGTTGAGTTTGCATTCATGATGATGCCTTGAGTGCATTTGAATTGGAGAATTTTATGTTGTTCAGAAAATGATTTATGGATCAGTTTATGATATGGATTCGATGTGATATGAGTTATTTAATGCATTACATGATCTTGTATACTTTGTTTTAGGTTAATAACCTTAGGCTAGGGGTGTTTAGACACGTGTTGGGGGGAGTGACTTCCAAGTGGATGTTGGGGCCCTAAGTGGCTGCTAGGAGATCCCATTGGATATTTTCTTAACAAAGTGATAAAATAATTGAATGAATTGGGGGTAAGATAGATTTCACATTAGAAAGATAATGATTATGTCCCAACTCAAGGCCTAGAGTGCTTGTATAGGCTCAAGATGAGATCGAGAAGGCCTGTTGGCAAACCGTACCTCCTTGTCTTCATGAGAGGTGGATTCAGTTCCGCATGGGTGTCATATGGGCACTAGGGCCAAGAGGGTTGCTAGGACAACTCATGGTGATGGCATGTGATGACACTCTTCCCTAAGTGTATCCTAGGACCCTTCCCTATGTGTTGTACATAAGCCTTGTCAGTGTTATGTTGTTTTAGTTCTTGTGATTGTTGCATTCTTATGTTAATTGCATTTCCATGTTTGTGTTAGTGTTAGCCTTGTGGTATGTTTGGTGTGTGGGGTTTATGTCGTTCTCCAGAGCATGGGGGGGGGGGGGGGGGGTGGACCTTTTGGTTCCACATGATCAGGTGGATGATGCTTTCTTCCATTGGGATTTTGGTGTTATGTTCGTCAGCTTCATGGATGGATTATGTCTTCTTTAGTTGCAAAGCTTTGGATTTATTATGTAATATTCTCTTGTGTAATGTTCAGTTCATGTTCTTAGAATAGGTTCCATGTATACTCATTATGTAATAATAACACTCTCATTGAGAGGAAGATGTAATGATGTTAGCTATGTGATTGTGTTACAAGGTTATATAGTACGATGTTGGTATTGTCTATCCTATATCAAGGTTTAGATTCATAATAAGTAAGATGTAAGTGGCAAATACATTAAATGTTATTTCATGAACATGGTATCATTTATTCGGTAGGTTATTATGGTTATATGACAAGGTAGAAAGTAATCTTAGGAACATTTAGATCTGGTTTTTAAAATGAACAATGTTCCTAGGAGTAATTATGTTGTTTAGCTCTTATATGATATCATTTCTAAGTTAAGATTAATTTATTTACGTTTAAGCATTATGTTATGCAATGGTTAGATTACATATGATTATAGTGCTTGAGTGGGTGATAACGTTGCCTTGTGGTGACATTAGGGAACCTTAGAGGACATAAGTGTCAATGTTTGAAGATGTTTCCATTGGTGGTTAGATAATTTGTTCTCATGTTTAATATCATGCTATTCTTTATCGCAGTTTAATGTATTAATTTATTTCTCTTTAAAAAAAATGTTTACCTCTTGAGGTTAGTTAGTTAGATGTGTTGTCCTTTGAGGTTCTTAAGCAGTGTGTCGCACTTATTTTAGAGAAAAAGATCCCTTGTTCTAATACCACCTGTCTCTTAGGACTTAAAAATCTCATCCCATGAGATGGGGAAATCATGTCCTTATCACTGTTACCTTGCAAATAGAACTTCTTCATCATGTGATTAAGGTTTTGACTAACTCCATCAGGTAAAGTCAAACAAGATAATAAGTAGATGGGCATGGCTTAGATGACTGATATTAACATAGTAGCTTTCCCAACCCAAGAGTGCCATCTACTCTTCCAAGAGGAGATCTTCTAGTCCATTTTTTGTTTTACAAGATCCCAAAACTTTCCCATTCTAATCCCTTTCACTAATTGAAGACCAATATATATGCATTGAAGATCTCCTTTTTTAAAAATTTCTAGCTCCTTCCTAGGGGGATTGTGAAAAAGGGATATTTCATATTTTACCCTACTCACCTCCCATCCTAAAGCCCAAGAGTATTGATTTAAAATGGTGTTCGTATGGAAATTCTCTTTACCTTTTGATGCACCACATAACATTATATCGTCTGCAAACTACTAGTGTGAGATGGAAGGTAACGAGTTAGCAACTTCGACCCCTTCAATATTGCTTGCATCAATCGCCTTCCCAAAGTCCCTACCAAGCTCCTTTGCCATAATAATAAAAAGGAAAAGGGAGAGAGAGTCTCCCTGATGAATATCATAGGGTGAATCAAAGAAACCCTTTGGATAACTATTCAAGAGGACAAAATAGTGTGGGAAGGAGGTGTATTTGACAACCTAGAGTAATGGGTAAAAAATTAAGGTTTCCACCATGAGAGGGATGAAAACCACTAATTTACCATTACATTCAAAAGAGGGTTGAAATCTAATAGATTCAATCACATACTTATGGAAGTACTTAGTATTTCTATCTTCATGATTGATCCAAGTCTCTTAAGACTTTTGTCTCCAAAAGATCTCTTATTTTTCTAGGACCTCCTCTTGTTCAAGCATAAATTATTTTTCTCTTACAAAGTTGGTTGAATCCATCTAATTCTTGAGAAACTCTTCCCTTGTCAAATGAAACTTTTCCTCTAGAGTCTTTTTGACCTCAAAATTTTTTTTGAAGTGATCTAGGTTCCACTCCTTGATTTTATTCTTTACAAGCTTAAGCTTGGTGATGAAGTTGTAGCATTGTACACCCTTAATTGGGGCATGCTTAGGTTAGCACCCACCTTAGTGTGTTGCGTCTTGCATTTCAAGTTCCCTTAATTATTTAATTAATCAATTTAATCAAATCTAAAGTCTTCTATCATCACTCTACACATCATAAAATTGGGCCCTTAACCCTAAGTGTGCCTCTTTTTATTTTATTCTTCCAATTAATTATTTCATCAAAAGCCCTAATTATGTCCTATTTTGACTTTCAAGGCTCAATTTCGCATATCTAAACACCTCGAATCTTCACATACTCTTGGAATTGACTTTAGAATCACAATATCTTACTTCCTCAAAAATTTGGAAAAAAGATGGTTAGACCAAGAGACAGCCTCTTGGTCCCAACTTTTTCTCCTTGAATTTTGAGAGCATGTTTTGATGGTATTTTAATGTTTGAAACTAAAGAATTGAGAAATTATATTTATTACAGGTCGGCCTATGATTAAAAAAATAAAGTTAGGGTTTCATACATATAGCCTTTCCTTTCCTCATTTGAAGGATCCATCTAGCAATTTTGAAGGAGCCTCTTATGAAGTGAAAGCACGAGTTTATGTGAAGGCTTCAATCAACAAATAAAGCATTCATTAATTCTACATCAAACATTTTCCTAATCAATTGAAGCTTTGAATATATTGAAGAATAATAGGAGATCACAGATTGTTGATTTGTGTGTACCTCTCCCTTAGGGTTTGGTACGATTTCATGTTATTTTAATATCTTTGCATAAGTTTCATAACACTCGTTTTCAGATTTTACATTTATGCTTTAGATCCATTATTGTATTTGTGATTTGAAGCATTTATATTTACACTTACACTCATTTAGGGTTTCCTCTCCAAGCATTTACACTCATTTAGGGTTTCCTCTCCAAGCATAGAGTAGAACTCTAGAATTACTTTCTTGTTCATTTAGGATCTCACATATACACAAGATTCTAGCACACACATTTTCAGTACATTATCAATTATTTGTAGAGGTGGAAATCACCAAAATAAGGGGTTTGACTAAGGCAAAACCCTATATAGAAACCTAGACAACGTTTTTCAAGTTGTAGGTGTAGGTATAGGAATCTGATGGACGCGTGATATTCAAAACTGATAGATCACACAGGTGTAGACTTAGTCTCAAAAGAAGACCTTAGTTTTATGTGACCAGGGCATGGCACCCTGGTCCAGGACCAAGGCATGGTGCCCCAGTTCTCTAGGTTTTTCAGGTTCTTTTGGTAGTTCAATGGATTAGAGTCTCGAACAACAATTTCCAGAAGTACAACAAAGTACAGTATCAAGGACCAACACGTGGTGCCTTGGTCCTGCACAGTTAGCATTAGATTTTAGTGACAAGTACACAATTGAATGCCCCTCCCTACTTTGTATTCAGTGTCTCAGTTTTGGATTTGCAAGTTTTAGTGTTTTTCAGTTTACATTCACATATTTGTTTATCTCATAGCATAGTTGATCATTTCTATGCATTTTGCACATCTCCTATTCATATAATTAAAGGAATAGAAACTTAAAATATATTCCTGGAATCTCTCCTGCGAGAAGTAGTCAAAGTGAATCATCTTCTTAGGCTCTCTTGTATTCCAATGTGTGCATGAGAGTAGGATTGGGTCTTAGTTTACTTGATTCCATTTTCATCCATCACATTTTGGTGAACCCGACGTGAAATTCAACCTTCTTAGATTTGCATTTTATGATTAGATCTTGTTATTACATATTTCTTTTCTATCAAAAACATAAAAAGTCTCAAAAATATTGTTATATGCATTGTGTGTTCATTTCTTAAACATATATCCCATGCACTTTTATGTTTTCATTTAGTGTATCACATAATTGCTTCAAATCTTAGACATGTAGTTTTTAAAAAAAAAAGACATTTTCAAATATTTTCATGCCAAAAATTTTTTTTGGGGTGCTGCCCCGAACTCCATTTTACCTTCGTCGACCTTCAACCGACTTGTCTTCATATCATGATAGTTTCTTAGACCTTATTATGACTCTTCACCCCTCTCCTAAAGATCCTACTAAGGACGTTTTGAGGCAAGAGATGATTTCAATAACACGTTTATTAATGCTCTCCCTTCCAAAGATGAAGCATTCATAGATAATGTTATTTTGCCTCCCAAAATTGTCTCTACCCACAAGGATACCCTAGTTCAAGAAGAGATTGTTAATATTTCTTCAAAAGATATCCCTCCCAAGGGTGAAGCTTTTAATAGTGATGTTGATCCTTCTCCTAGAGAGTACACCTCCCATGTAGATTCTTTGGTGATAGAGGATGATATAATCTTTGCTACTAACACTACACCTTCTTTGAATACTCTTCCTTCTAGGGATGAAACATTAATGACTAGTAATAATCCCTCTCCCAACAATGATACTATTCATGATAACATTTTTCGTGCAATAAGAGATTATCAACACTTCTTTCAATAGTTCTTAACACATGAATAATGTTGATCCTTCTCCTAAAATGCATAACCCTTGTAAGGATACTTTGGAACAAGACAATATTCTTCAGTTACAAGGATTTACTATCATTAATAATCCCCTATATGAGCATATCCCTTTCATTCAATCCAAAGAAAGTCATACTCAGGAAAAAATGTTTAAGGTTGATAATCCTCTTTATGAACCACCTAATGGTTTCAACTCCACTAGACCTTCCTAACATGTTCCCAAACCATCTTTAATCAATATGATACATTTGAATGAAACACCTAATAAACCCCTCTTCGCAGTTAAAGGTGATAGTCCTTTTCCAAATTCTCAACCTCTTAACAAGCCTCTCTTTGTGGTTCAAGGTGGTTATAGTGATGATTCCTTTTGCACCCCTAACAAACTAGTTATTGTTGTGCAAGGAGGTTATCCCACTAAGGTTTCTTATGAGTATGATAAATAAATGATCTAAGAGATTTACAATTCAATTTCCCACACATACAATACGTAGAACAACATGCAACACAATCTCCTCCAATTAGTCCCTCCTCACTTCCTACTTCCCAACCTATTCTTCCACTAGCACCTCGTATATCACAAACTCTTGGTAAATAGTATGATCTTATTGATTAACTTAAAGCTACTCCTGCCAAGATATCTCTTTGGGATTTTATTCAAACTTTATCAACTCATCATGGAATGTTACAAGATGCTGTAAAGAACTTAGATGTCCCACCAATAGTAACACCTGATAATATGGCTTCTTTGATTGATCTTATGAAAGAATCTAAAGCTCAAATCGTGTTCACGTGAGATGAGCTACCCTTTCATGAGATCCAACATCAATATGATCCTCTTATGATTGTTGTTCTTATAAATGGTAATACTATAGGAAGAACCTTAGTGGACAATGGATTTGGCCTTAATATTCGTAGCATTGATTTATTTCATAAGATTAAGGTGGATCATTTTTCTATTCAACCTGATTCTCTTACTATTCGTGGCTTTGATAATATTGCTAAACAATCTTTAGGTACTATAACCTTGCGTATTAAGGTGGGACCTATTATTTTACCTACACCTATTAATTTCATGCCCGATAAACTTACTTATAATCTTCTCTTAGGATGACCTTGGATTCATAGTATGCAAGTAGTCCCTTCTAGTCTTCATTGCAATGTCGAGTTCATTTATAACAATAAGATGTATACTTTGTAGGCCGATACTAATTTTTAAGCTCTATTGAAAACTTCCACTACTGTAGGAGGTTTAATTTGTGAGGGGTCCACCATTCTATTTTTCTCACGTGTATGGAGAGGGGATTTGTTTAGACTAAGGAGAGAATATGAGCAAAGGCATAAGACCATCTTTGTTGAGTCTTTTTTATCTGTTATTTGTCTGTCTCCCTGAAGAGGATGAGCATTATTTGGATCTTGTATTGGGGTTGAAAGGATAGGAGGCATATCCAAAACTTATTCCCTCTTAAAGACTTCCTTCTTCTCTCCTTAGCACAATGGGTTCTAATCTCCTCAACTTGATCCTCGATTGAATCTCCTAGGGGATGGTTTATTTCAACAGTATACTCAGGATTAGGGCAAATAGCCAAAGACTCCTTATCATCCTTCATTGGGAAAGATTTCAACAAATCCACCTCTGGTCCTTTTAAAACCCCACTCTTGTTTGTCTTGAGAAAAACCCTAAGCTGCCTACCCACCGATACTTTTTGAAACCACTAACCATTTCAAAAAATGATCTCTAGTTCATCTAAAATCCCAACTTTCTAAGCAATCTCTAGACAAATCTTAGCCATTGATCTCACTCCCTCATTGATGAAATCCTCGTCAACACAATAAAAAGTGCCTACGGATTCCCCTAGAATTCTTATAGATTCAATTTGTTGGTATTCTGAAAGGAGATTAATGGGTCTTACCCAAACCGAGGCTATCCTAAATCAGAACTTAAAGGGATCAAATTTTTCTTTCAATCCCATAATGCAAAAGGCAAATCCTTTGAGGAAAAGGGATTGTCCAAGCAAGATCTCATCTCGTAATTTTAGAGAGATGCATTCAATCGTGAATTTTTTTTCTGGGAGGGATGCGATGCTTACTCTATTTGCAAAATTTTGGTGCCACTAATCCAAAACCTTTCACCTATGGAAGCCTCAGTCATTCCATTTGACAAAAAACATTTTGTCCTTGAGGCAGTTTGTTATCAAAGAAAGGGACTTTTATGGGATGATGAGGGATTTTCTCTTTGCTAACCTTTCTTGATTGCCTTCTCCCTCTTCCAATATTTGCTCTTTGCTTTGTTTTCCAAATCCCCCATTCCTGTTAGGATAACCGGTGGACAATTGAGAGGGGGGGTGAATCAGTTGTTAACAAATTATATTAATTAATTCACTTAATAACCTTAACCGAAGCATATAAACATTAAGTACCAGAATAATAGAAACAAACACCGGTAAACAATGAAACTTAACAATAAAGTAGATAATCAACATAATGCAACCATACCACATAACACCATGATTTGTACGTGGAAAACCCAAAAAGGGAAAAAACCATAGTGGGAAGCCTACCCACAGTTAGATGATACTTCTGCAGAAAGTATGTGATACAATAAGGGGCTTGCACATGCAGGAAGGCACACTGCCTAAAGCGTACTACTCATTACAAAAGAGTCTCACATACTACAGAGAGGTTAGAACCACCTCAAGATAAATGGACAACAATCCAGAACAATGAACTGCCAGAGATAACATCTACCATGCCTGATTACAGTCCCGGTTAAGCTCAATACCTGAGGCCTTTAACCTCTTCCTTAATCCCAATTCCATCACCTATGATCGACCAAATCTCCTTCACACATGATATTGCATTTCAATACCACAACATGTATTCCCCATGACCTACAATGAGATCTTACATCATTTTATACCAACCCTAAGGCCTAAACCAATTAGGTCGGCCACCTAAAATATGTTACAATAAGGTCATTACATAAATCCATATTACAATGATATGCCATGTTGGCTTAAGACCAAAACAACAATAACCAATCCATAGAACAACCCGAAACATCCTGGTAACATGTAGAGTACATGTTAACATGATACCGGTCCATAACCTAGATAGGTACTAGACCTATTATGGGTCCACTACGCCAAAGCAATGTCTTCAAGCAGTTAAAGCACGATCAAAGAACATCTTCAACA
Source organism: Cryptomeria japonica (assembly GCF_030272615.1). Lineage (NCBI taxonomy): Eukaryota > Viridiplantae > Streptophyta > Pinopsida > Cupressales > Cupressaceae > Cryptomeria > Cryptomeria japonica. The sequence goes on along the minus strand of NC_081406.1, from coordinate 525,234,915 downwards.
TTCTGAAATCCATGTAGAAGCCGCATCAACACCACTTATGAATCTTGTCAATATTCCTCAGTGAAAGCTCTGCCAGTTAAACCTTAAACCAATACCGATATGCGTTTACAAGAGTGTATGATAGCATCTAATTACCAAGTCGATACCAACTGACCAAAACATGCTCCAGAAACATGTAACACATAAAATCAAACATACTCCATTGATCCAAACATCCCGAAAGTCTCCAACAAATAGTCTCTTCTGTCGGTAACACTAGATCTTCTATCAATAACCAAAACTTGTATGTCGGTAACCAACCATAATAGCTAGTGTTGACATCAATGACAAAACATCAATGCAACACATAATCAATTCATCCATAATGCCAACAATCCCCCCCTTTGGCATTGATGGCAACACTAGATGTGAAAATCATCTAAGTACCAAAAAATGCCAAACAAGTCTCTCCCTGTGGAAGACGACCAACAATCTCCTGAATATCAATAACTCTCCCCCTATGGAAGATGACCAACAATCTCCTGAATATCAATAACTCTCCCTGTGAATAATATCTCTGTAAATTTCTAAATTTATTTTTCACATCATTATCTCTCCCCCTTTGACATCAATGCCACAAATCTGACACAAATATCAAAGCAAGAATATAAACATTTGAATCTCAAAGTTGACTACTCCCCCTTAGTAGTAGCAACACTCATTAGTGCTAGAATGAATAGTATATCTAATAATGCATGTCAGACTGATGACAAACTGCATCAATCAAGTCTCTGCCAAAGGGGCAGAAACCCCTAACTTGTCTCTCAAATACTCAAATGATTCCTTAGACAATGGTTTAGTGAATATATCTGCAATATGTTCTTTAGTGTTCACATAAACCAAGTTGACTTCCTTTCCTTCTACCTTGTCCTTTAGAAAGTTATACTTTATTGATATATGCTTAGTCTTAGAGTGAAATGTCAGATTCTTAGACATGTCAATAGTTGTAGAGTTATTACAGTAGATAACTACCAGTTCACTACAATTTACCTTGATATCCTTCAACATTTTCTTCATCCACAAGACTTGAGTGCAATTAGTTGATACTGCAACATACTCAGCTTCTACAATAGATAAATAAATGCATGACTATTTTTTGTTGATCCATGAAACCGGTTTCTTTCCAAGAAAGAAAGCTCCACCAAAAGTTCTCTTCTTATAATCAGTATCTCTTGCCCAATCTGAGTCAGTATATGCACATAAAGTAAAATCATCATCTCTAGAATACCATAAGCCATATTTTGTTGTTCCTTGCAAATACCAGAATATCCTCTTTACTACACATTCATGATTTTATTTAGGATTACTTTGATATCTTGAAACAATACTTATTGCATTCATAATATCAACTCTAGTCTGAGTTAAATATAGAAAGCCAACAATCATAGACTTATACCTTGTCGGATTTACCGATGTAGAAGTATCCTTCATAGATAATTTATCACTTGTTACCATAGGAGTACTTACCGATTTGGAATTTATTTTTCCTTTGTCAGTTTGAGTAATCTGCAAACCTAAGAAAAATCTCATCTCACCAATCATGGACATTTCAAATTTATTTTTCATATTATTAGAAAATTCCATGCACAATTTATCTTCTCCTCCAAAAATGATATCATCAACAAATACTTCAATAATCAGAATGTCATCATCAGTGATCTTATAATATAAATTACTATCAACATTTTCTTCAGTAAAACCAAGCTTCAAAAGATATTTATCCAACCAAACATACCAAGCTATAGGAGCTTGTTTCAATCCATATAAAGCTTTCTTCAATCTACAAACCACATCTTTATCGTCTGTTAGTGAAAATCCATCAGGTTGCTCAATGTATACTTCTTCCTCAAGTTCACCATTCAAAAATGCACATTTAACATCCATTTGATAAACCTTATGGTTCTTATAAGCTGCATAGGTAAGAAATAGTCTAACAACTTCAATTCTAGTTACATGTGCAAATGTCTCACCATAATCAATTCCTTCCATTTGAGAATATCCTTTACAAACCAACCTAGCCTTGTTTCTTACAACTTGACCATCCTCATTCAGTTTATTCCTAAAAACCCATTTAGTTCCAATAACATTCTTATTTTTAGGTCAGGGAACTAAAGTCCAAGTTTCATTTTTCTCTATCCGATCTAATTCATCTTCCATAGCCTTTAACCAATGTTCATCTTTACAAGCTTCAATAATAGATGTCAATTCAATTAGAGAAATAAGACATACTGCTTCATTTGTTAGTCTTCTTCTTGTCATAACTCCCTTGTTCCTATCTCCAATGATTTGATCTTCAGAATGATTTAATCTTACATACCTTGGTGTCTTCTGAACTTCAGGTTCATTGCTCTGATCAACGGTCACAGTTGAATTTTCTGATTGGACCGATGTAATTGTCTTAGTTTCCTATACCAGTTGAGGCATTGTTGGTTCAATTATGATCATTTCCATTGCCAGTTCCCTATCATATGATATAGATTGATTTTTGTATTTCTCATCCACTTTCACATTAGTGCTCTCCACAATTTTTTGCAATCTTTTGTTATAACATATATATGCTTTGCTTTGAATTGGATAACCAAGAAATATCCCTTCATCACATATAGGATCAAACTTCCCAATTGAATCACCTCTTTTGATATAGCATTTACTTCCAAATTTTTTGAAATATTTAATAGTAGGTGTATGCCAAACCATAATTCGTAAGGGGTCTTACCGGTTTCACCTTTGATGTGAACTTTGTTGAATGTGTAGACTATTGCACTCACTGCTTCTCTCCAGTAGATGCGAGGCAATTTGGCTTTCATCATCATAGATCTTGCTGCATCCAAAATGGTTTTGTTCTTTCTTTCCACTACTCCATTCTGCTGAGGAGTCTGAGGTGCAGATAACTGTCTCCTAATTCCATTTGTCTCGCAATAATTATTAAATTCATGAGAAGTGAAATCACCACCTTGATCTGATCTTAGACATTTGATTTTCAATCTAGTTTCTGTTTCAACCTTTTCTTTAAAGATCTTGAATTTCTCAAAGGCTTCAGACTTCTCCCTAAGAAAAGTCACCCACATCATCCTAGAATAGTCATCAATAATCAACATGAAATACCTATCACCTTGAAAGCTTCTAGTCCTTGCAGGACCACATAAGTTAGTGTGAATCAAATCAAGTACATTATTAGATTTATCATGTATGCTCTTAAAAGAAGTCCTAACTTGCTTTCCAAATTGACATTCCTTACATACCGGATTATGAGGCTTCATAATCTTAGGTATATCTCTAACTGCCTTAGTTGAACTGATCTTAACAATACAATCAAAATTAATATGACACAACCTCTTATGCCATAACCAACTCTCATCAATATGAGCAATCAAACATGTCTTATTACCAGTGTTCAAGTGAAAGATATTACCTCCAATCTGAATATCCATTGCAATCTCCAAACCATCTTGTTAATGATTTTGCATTTTCTATCTTTAAACCAAAGTTGGAAACCCTTGTCCACCAATTGACCAACACTCAAAAGATTATGCTTTAAACCTTTTACATAATAGATATTATCAATATTATGCTTTCCATCTACAGAAATAATACCTCTACCTTTGATCATACATGCTTTGTCATCTCCAAATCTGACTTGACCACCATTGTATTCTTGTAGGGATAAATTTTTTCTTTTATCTCCAGTCATATGATGTGAGCGTCCACTATGAATTACCCATTCGTCCTTGTCTTCAACTTCTACTGCTAGGGCCTTTTATTCATTCATGATAGATGGTTCTAGTTCATCTTCTTTTAAAGCATAGAACACCCATTCCTTTTCATTGTTGGATCCACTAGGAGAGTCTTCTGTCGATTCATCCCCAGAGTCATCACTTACTCCTTCCTCCTCTGCTATGTAGTATTGTTTACTTTTCTTGAATCTATATCTGTTTTGGTCAAGCTTAAGTGATTTCTTAACTCTTTCCTCAAATCTTGCATTCCTTTCAGGACATCTAGATGCAAAATGACCAATCTTATTACATGCAAAACATTTAAAAGGTGTTTTTCCTTCATACTGACTTCCTATCGGTCCTTTAGGTACTCTTATAGAAAATAAGGCTTCAAGTTGCTCAAATTATTCATCTTCTTTCCTCATATCTTCCAATTCTTTTGCATATAAGGCTTTCCAATCACTTTTGCTGGTAGATGACAATGCATGAAAAGCTTGTTCAGACTTTGTAGCTCCAGAAGATCCAAATTCTCTGAGCTCAAAAGCAGATAATTTCCCAATTAGAATGTCTTTGTTAACTTAAGTGTTTGCCATTGTTCTCAACTCATTAATTGCAGTTGCTTTCATCTTGTAAGTCGATGGAATGACTCTCAAGACTTTGGAAACTATTTCATCTTCACTCAGAGATTCTCCACAACATTGAATTCCCATAACAATCTCATTTACTCTTTCCATAAACACAACAATTCTTTCATTATCTTCCATCTTCAAGTTTTCATATCTTACTCGGTAACCATCAAGTTTAGCAATTTTGACAGTAGGATCACCTTCATTCAGAATTTGTGATTTATCCCACATATCCTTTGCCGATGATTTATCAGTCAATCCCATGATTTGCTGATCAGTAAGTGCACACAAGAGGGTTTCTCTAGCTCTGCAATTATTTTTAATATTCTTGTCCAGGTTTATAGGAGTAGGATTGTCGGATGTGAGGTCATAAGGTGTGTATCCTTTCTTAGTGATCTCCCAAATATCCTTGCCAAGACATCTAAGATGAATCTCCATTCAGATTTTCTATATCCCATAATTTGTTCCATCAAGCTTAGGGATTTCTCTTCTGAAAATAGTTGCCAGTGGATTTGAAGTGTTAGCTACCATAGGATCTACCTCGAGCGGTTAAGCTTCTGCAAAAGAGGACCAAAGATCTTATACCAATTGTTAGGATAACCAGTGAACAACTGAGAGGGGGGGGGGGGGGTGTGTGAATCATTTGTTAACAAATTATATCAATTAATCCACTTAATAACCTTAAACCGGAGCATACAAATATTAAGTACCATAATAGTAGAAATAGATATCGATAGGCAATGAAACTTAACAATAAAGCAGATAATCAACATAATGCAACCATACCATGTAACACCGTGATTTGTACGTTGAAAACCCGGAAAGGGAAAAAACACCGTGGGAAGCCTACCCATAGTTAGATGATACTTCTGCAAAAAGTATGTGATACAATGAGGGGTCTGCACATGCAGGAAGGCACGTTGCCTAGAGCGTACTGCTCATTACAAAAGAGTCTCATTGACTACAGAGAGGTTATAACCACCTCAAGATAAATGGACAACAATCTAGAATAATGAACTGCCAGAGATAGCATCTACCATGCCTGATTATAGTACCGATTAAGCTCAATAATAAAGGCCTTTAACTTCTTCCTTAATCCCAATTCAATGACCTATGATCGACCAAATCTCCTTCGCATATGATATTGCATTCGAATACCACGACATATATTCCCCATGATCTACAATGAGATCTTATATCATTTTACACCAACCCTAAGGCGTAAACCAATTAGGTCGACCACCTAAAAGATATTACAATGATCATTACATAAATCCATATTACAATGATATTCCATGTCGGCTTAAGACCAAAACAACAATAACCAATCCATAGAACATCTCGGTAACGTGTAGAGTACACGTTAACATGATATCGATCCATAACCTAGATAGGTACTGGACCTATTCTGAGTCCACCATGCCAAAGCAATATCTTCAAGCAGTCGAAGCACGGTCAAATAACATCTTCAACATCCTGAAATCCATGTAGAAGTCACATCAACACCACTTATGCATCCTATCAAGATTTCTCAGTGAAAGCTCTACTAGTTAAACCTTAAACCAATGGTGGTATGGGTTTATAAGAGTGTATGATAGCATCTGATTACCAAGTCAATACCAACTGACCAAAACATGCTCCAGGAACATGTAACACATAAAATCAAACATACTTTATTGATCCAAATATGTCGAAAGTGTCCAACAAACAGTCTCTTCTGCCGGTAACACTAGATCTTCTACCGATAACCAAAACCTGTCTGTCGATAACCAACCATAACAACTAGTGTTGACATCAATGACAAAACATCAATGCAACACATAATCAATTCATCCATAATGCCAACAATTCCAACCTTCCAAAGAAAACTTTGGTTCCCCTGCTTGATGGAGAATAATTTGTCGGGTGTTTGATTTTGAGATGGCATCGACTCCCCCACTTAACAAGATTCTATTCACCTCTATGACAAAGGGTGGAATAATCGAAACTTCTTCCTATTAACTTCACACAATTCTCTGCCTTAAGCTCACATGCAAGCCATATTTCTTTTCACTAAATGTGCTACTCGTTATTATTTTCAAACAACAATTTGTATTTAAATGAGAAAAGGCAACAAGGAATTTAAAAAAGAAAGAAGGAAGATAAGGGGGTGGAAGGTGAAAAGTGGAAATTGAAGGGATGGGAGCCATTCTTGAAAGCTATTATTAAAACATCAATAAAATGTGAATCAAAGCAACAACAAAGGGAGAAGAAGATGAAATTTTGAAGGCAAAGAGGAAGTTGCATGAAGTCGGGAACAAAATGGAGAGAAAGATGGATGAACAACGAGAGGTCATGAAAGACCATGAATGTATTTTATTATAGTTTTGTGTAATTTATTTTAAAAAAACTGTTATCAATAAAATTTGGCAATTTTATTTGTTCTATTATGTTTTGAGTTATATGTTGTAGCAACAAGGAGTCCCTTACATCACAAATTTATGGTGTTTGAAAACACCTTTGAAGAGATTGCTAAGTGAGGTACATGCTCTCGTTAGTGAAACCCCTGAGTGGATCAATTAAATGATTCACGAACAAAGATCAAGACAATAAACAATCATGCAATATGCTTATTTTTTGCTAATTAGGTAAATGTCGACACGACAATGAATTCTCATACTTTCTCCTTGAGTAATGCAATAAGTAGTGAATATGATCTAGATGGTTGATTCAAACTAAGAATTTGGTGGGTAATGCCTAGTAAAAATTCCATAGTATTGTGAAAGATTATGAGAAAGAACACATAAGAATAAAATCACAAAAAGGGATGTACACCTTTGCAAAACTACTTCATTATCTTCAAATTATGAATTTTCATACATTTGCACATAATATCAACAGTACATCCCACGAAATATAAAATTAACTACTGGATGGAAACAAATAACCAACAAAAATGCAAAATACATTAAACTATATTGAATTTGGTACTCCAACTTGATGGGGTCATAACTCTTAGCTCATTGGGCAAAATTTGGACTTCTTTATATTATTAGAAATATTTTCAAAAAATCTAGTTTAAGTTTCTTAGATTATAGCCTTTAACACCATTCCAAGAAAATGATGGAAGTCCTCATGCCCGATTTCACTTTCAATGCCTCTGGAAATATGATTTTTAGAAAATTAGAAAATACTACAAAAATATAGATATTTGATATTTTCCATCATTGACTCTGCACAAACCACCCAAGTGCTCCTTAATCGATATGTGATCAATAATTGTTCTCTTGTCTCAATGACATGTTAAAATAAACAAAGATTTATCCTTTTACCAACATCATAAAAAATAATATGTAGTATTCTATACTTCAAGTTGACAATAATGTTTAGTTGGAGGGACAACATGGAGCCAATTTGAATTTTGAATTTTGGAAAGGTGGGGACTAATCTTACATTACATAATCTACTAAGATATATGGGTGGCTAGTTTGAAGATTATAAATAATTATCAATAATGCACAAAAATTGAAACAAGTAAGATTTATTTCCATCCTTTACTCAATACACACCACCCAAGTGCTCCTAAATCGATACGTGGTCAATAATTATTCTCTTGTCTTAATAACATGTTAAGATAAAATAGGGTTTATCTTTTAACCTACATCATAAAAAATAGGATGTAATATTTTATACTTCAAGTTGACAATAATGATTAGTTGGAAAGACAACATGAGCCCAAATTGTATTTTGAATCTAAAAAGGTGGGGTTTGATCTTACATTACATAATCTACTTAGATAGATGGGTTGTTACTTTGAACATTTAAAATAATTCTTGATAATGTATAGACATTGAAACAAGTAAGATTTGGAGAAAACACCAAATCATGGTGAAAAACATACCCATGTGTAAATTATCAAAAGAAGAACATAATGAAAATAAGTTTAAGAAAATTTCATTATATGGAGATAGCAATTGGGCTCTTCTAGGGTTTGCATGTTTCTTGTGTTGGTTTCCCTTGAGTCTTTCTATCGTCACACCACATTTACAACAATTGATGCTAGTATTGGAGCTTTGGCGTCGGGTGACTATGGCACCCCTGAACAAGCAACCTAGAAATTTTCTTCCCAAAGTTTTTCACAAGGTACATCTATCCCTAATGTTGTTCTTCATGTTCATGGTTTTGATAATTCTTGCCATTGGCTAGAGCATTTTACTTTGATTGGCTATTTTGTTGGGAGGGTTCTCCTCGAAAGCATGCTTCATGACTGGGTTGTCAAGGCCTGGGCCCCTCATGGGGTCCAACTAGATAGCATGCAAAACCTCATTGAGGGCGTTTTTCTTTTTCTCTTTGCTAAGTCTAATCATGTCTAGGCCATTTTCAACACGAGCCTTGGTTTGTGTGGTCCTCTCTTTTGGTTTTTCAACCATAGTCATGAGACTTTTTAGTCTTGGATGATAAAAAGCTCAAAGTCTCTGTTTGGGTTGAATTTCCGGTCATTTTTGCAAACTATATCCCAATCTCTTGGCAAGGTTGTTTGTGTTGAGCCTGACGGCTTTTATTGTGCTCACCCTCAAAAGCGAGTCCATGTTGAGGTTGATTTATCTCGCGACCTCAAAGACACTATTAATATTCAGATTGGTAAGATTTTTCACAACCAAAAGGTTCTTTATTTGAACCTTTCGAACACTTATTTCCATTGCCAATCTTCAGAGCTCGAGATTAAGGACTGCCCTCTAGTGGCCCTAAAAATTCTCTCTCTTGCAAAAGAGTCAGAACTGTCTTCCTCTTTTGACGCTCGTAAGGCTAAAGAAGGATGAACGATCGTTAATCATAAAGGCAAGAATTACGAGGCTTCTATGAAGTCTTTGACTTTTGGCGGTTCTCAGTTGTGGCTGCAACCCCAACAACATCCTCATGCCCAAAATGAGCAACCTTCTCAACCCATTTTGCCTCCAATTTCAAATCCTAAGTTGCAGGGGAATGATAAAGATGGGGATGGTGGTGTTTGCCCCGCTTGGGTGCACACTCTCCCCACTTCCATAGTTTTAGCACAACCGTCTTCTTTTCGTCACTCTCGTAGCCCTTTTGGGTGCGATGAGGATGATAGACGAGCATTGGAGAAGCGTCGGGTCTCTGAACCACAAATTAGCACATTCTTGCAAAATAGTTTCTCCTCTCTTGAGGACAAGGATGATATGCATGAAGTTTTTCCATGGATTTCTTATCATGGAATGTTCGAGGTCTTATAGATCTCTCCAAAAAGTATTCTACAAGGAATACTCGACAAATGATTGTTGGTTTAGATGTGTTATGTCTACAGGAAGTTAAAATCTCTGCATTTATGTTGCATATTGCTTGCTGTGTTATTTGGCTAGGTGGTCTGGTTTTTGCTTCAGACCATGAAGTTGCTGACATAGGTGTTGTCTTCATTTTGGTGTCACATTGGAACTCTTGTGTTGTGCCTAATGTCTTGGATCCCACTCGTTGAGTGGTTTGGGTCCTCTTGCTAGTTGACAATCATTCTTTTGGAATCATTGATGTTTATGCTTCCAATAATGTTGTTGAAAGATCTTCTTTGTTGCGATGGGTTGCTGACTCATTACCTCCCGCCACTTGGGTTATGTGCAAGGATTTTAATATGATAGAGGAAGCCTCTGACAAGGAAGGGTTAATTCCTTTTCACTGGATAACTAGCGAGCGAGAAGCGTGGCTCCACATGCATATTTAATTGGGTCTTTATGATCCTAATGTTATCTAATGCCACCCTACTAGTGTTTGGCATACATGGTGCAACTTCCGTGAAGGACCGCATGTAGCCTTTAAGATACTTGATCGTACTATGATCACAAATCGACCCTATTTTTCCTTTGGGAGTTGTCACAATCCTCCGGTCAGGCCCCTGCTAGATGTGACATTGTCATACTTCCTTGCTGAATCACCCTCCTTCTATGGCCCACATTTAAAAAATTTGGAATCTGGAGGGTCATCCTACACAACAACATGGGTGGATTGATTGGTGGAATTATGCCATCTAGCGCATGGTGAGATTTCTTAGAATCTATGGCTGACAACTTGCTAAATTTTGCCATTGTTCCTACAAAGCCACCACGAGGAATTTGCAACATGCCATCAATGATTTGGTTGTGAACCCTTTCTTGCTCGTGTTATAGGTGAGGGTTGCAATGCTTCAACATTAGAAGAAAATTGTTGACAATCATGTTACTAGAGGGGCTCAAATCAAATCTCAGTTACATTGGCTTAAGGTGGGGGATTGTGCTTCTAAGGAATTTTTCCTTACCCTTAGGGCTTGTCATTCCTCACTTGGTATTAAGCACATCAAGGAAGGGCAAACAATGCTCTTGGAATCACTGAATATTCTTCAAACCTTTGTCCATCACTATGAGAAGGTCTTTATACTAGTCAGGATCCTTCTCCCGAGTGTGATGTTTCTCTTTAGGAGTTCCTTTTAGTGGTTCCTACTCATCTATCTAAAGCTCAACAAATTTTTTATGATCAAATGCTCATTCTCAAAGACTTAAAAGAAGCGGTTTTCTGCATGCAAAATAATAAAGCCTCGAGCTGTGATGGCTTCCCCTATGAATTCTACAAGGCTTTATGGCCTTGTGTTGGGCTTGATCTACTTGAGGTTTACCAAGAAGCCTATAATTCTTGCTCATTAGGTAAAATTATTAACCAAGGAAATATCAAATTCATACCTAAAGCCGAGGACCTAGAGGATATCTACATTTGGTGGCCCCTCATGCTCCTTAATGTTTCTTACAAAATTATTGCAAAGGCCTCGACTCTGAAAACTCGACACCTCCTCCCTCAGATTGTGCGGCCATAACAAATTGGGTTCTTTAAATCCAAATTCATTATGGATAATATTATTGTTGTTTGGGAGGGTATGGAGTGGGCTCGTCGCTCCAAGCAGAGCGCAATATTTCTCAAGATTGACTTTGCTAAAGTTTATGATAGAATTGAATGACCTTTCATTCTCGCCATGCTTCGGGCTATTGGTTTTGGTCCTTGTTTCATTCAATTAGTTCAAATGTTGTTTGGGGACACCTTTGCGTTTATCACTATCAATGGTCACTAATCTTATGCTTTTGGTTTGTTCAAGTATATTCGACAGGGTTGCCTTCTTGCTCCCTCTTTCTATGTTTTGGCAACTGAGGGTTTTGGCTATTTGCTTGCTAATGCCATTGAAACTAATAGAGTCAGGGATATTGCCCTACCCGAGTCACCTTCTTTGGGGACCCATGTTAACCCCCTTTCTCAATTAAGTAATGTCCATTTCGTAGATGTCTCCTTTCTCACTCTCATTGAGGATGAGTATAATGTTTGAAGGCCCTTCGCTACCTCGACATCTTCTATCTGGCCTCTGGGTTTTCCATTCAGTGGCACAAGACAAAATGCTATAGGCAATATTTTCTACCTACTCCTTCATGGCTTCTCTAATTTGGCTAGAAGTGGTTAGATCATGGTGAATTTTTTAGGTTCCTGGGTGTCCCTTTTGCTTTTTAGGGTTCCCCAATGGACCTGCAAAATGCGGTTCTTGCTAGGATTAACAAAAAGTTATCGTATTGGCTCACCAAGCCCCTTTCTCTTGTGAGGAAATTTCAAATATGCACTAAATTGCTGGCAACCACCCATGTTTACTACTCCTCTTACTGGGCTCCTTTGAAAGCTCCATATTTGAAGCTTGAGAAGATTTTGAGGGATTTTTTGTGGCTTCTTCTCCTGCTCACTTTGAATTTCACAAATTTGTGTGGGAGTTTTGTTGTCTTCCTCGGGAATCTAGTGGTCTTAGTCTGCTTTCTACCTAGAAACAAGGGCTTGCTCTGTGTGACAAGTGGGTCATATGAGCCATCTCTAGCTCGAAGGCCTGCAAAGTTCTTCTTGGGCATTGTATTTCTTCAGGATATCTGGTTAATAAACCTATCTAGAAGGGGTTTGGATTTCAAACCCTTCTTATTATGAAGGATGTTGTTCCCTTCGAAGGCACTTTGTCACCTCAAACATATGGTGTTCCTGGGAGGCCATCAATCTTTGGCTTAGATGGAATGGCTTTGGTTTTTGTGATGGTCTTTCTTTTAATCATCACAACTTTTGGTGGTCGCCCTTCATTTAGATCCAAGGATGTCCTCTAGTTAAAGTCCCTAGAGTGAGTGCTATGCTTTCACAAGCATGGGATTCACACTCCTAAAGATCTCTTTTTCAGAGCTTCCATTCAAGCATTCTCTCTTGAGAAGAATTACAAGTGCAATTCTGGCTCATTCGGCCAAATCGATAGAATTTGATATTGTCTTGTTGGCTCTTCTTGTGGAAATGATTCACAAGTTAGGCATTCACTCTGTGAACCCTTAGTGGAAAGATTGGTTATGGTACCCTCAAACTTTGTTTTCCTAATACAAACCCTCTTTGGGTTACATATGACTTTCTCTGCACCTTCCTATGGTGCCTACTTTGAATTTGAGACGACACTTGCAATTGACTTCTACCACTTAGCAACACATATTTATTGGTATTTGGTTTGCAATTGTGGAGCCAAAACTTGCCCACTTTGGTTGGTGCACATGGGGGTTTTGGATCTCCGTTGCCCTTTTTGTGGGCAATTTGAGACTTTTATGCATCTCTTTTGGTATTGTCACCGGGCTTAGACTTTTGGGAGATGGATTCATGATTTCTTCAAACCTTTCAGGCCAGAGGCTTTCTCTTGGCACATGGCCTTGCTTGGGGACCCTCTTGATTTCCCTCATTCCTTCACCTAGATATGTCATGCTTTCACGATGGAAATTCTCTTTGCTTTATTGAAAGACTAAAATGATATTTTATTTTCTCACAACTCTATTAATACATAGGTTTTGCTTTATGCTAAAGCTTTCATATGTAATAATGTTTTGTTGCAGATCCAGGTACAAGCCAATAAGGTCACCATTGAGGTGGCCCACCTACAAGAGCTTCTTAATCATTGGGGTAATGCTCCTTGTAAAGTTGCTAGAGTGCTTCTTGATCATCCCCCTTCACGAGATCAATTGCCACCTCGTGGGTGTAGTTATGTTTCCTGCTGCTCTTAGGCCCCGTAGTCCCAAGCTCGCCATCAGTTTGGTGCAGTGATTTCCACCATTGGTGCTCTCCTTCGCCTGATCTTGGTGGGTGGGGTTCTAGAGGCGCCACTCTTTCTATTGGTGGTGGTAGTGGGTGGCCCATTGGAGATGATAGTGCTTTGGCTGGTATGTCCAAGGCTTTTCCTCGCTTGGCTCTGGCCATTTCCCCTGTGCGTGGAGAAGAGAATACATAGGAGGCTGTTGCTGCTGATGAGGGTTGGACCCTCCTGGATGATGCTCCTAACCTCGTTGATGTATGGGGTCCTAAAGATGACAAAGATCCACCTATGACTCCCACTGGGATTGCTTTAGCCGCTTAGCAATCATTATTATGTATTTTTTTGCTATGTTTTCGAGCTTTGCTCGCATTTTATGGATATTCTGGGCTCTGCCCATATGAACTTTGAGGGTGATCTCGTGTCCCCCTACTTTTTTGTGTAAATAGTGTATCTTATTTAGATTAAATTAATAGAATCCGACTGCCTATTCATAAAAAATAAATGATTTAAAAATTAAAGATATAAACATACAATTTCCACCATCACACACACACATAAAAAACAACAACCATCATATTGTGAGAATTGTAACAACATGAAATATTCAAATTAGTTGAGAAAATTTTAAGAATATCACTCTACCCTCTCTAGGGGAGAGGACCTAGTAGTTGAACACCCTAACTTTGTGTTTCCCAAAATCCTATATGGAAATTTCAAAACTCTCCCAATTTTTTATAGCAACTTACTTGGCAAGTCCCTTGCTTATAACTAAGGTTTTAGGGCCACATCATCAAACATGATGCCACATTAGCATGTTTTTTGCCAAGGTGTTCAAAACAACCCCCTCAAAAAAGTGAGACTGATACTTGTGCAAAAGTGAGACTAATACTTGTGCATTGATGTGATATCACATGATTTATTACTTTTTAGTGCTTAGGGATACATTTCATTCAATTATGGGTAGTCATCATCACAATAACAATTTTAAAGTCACAACTATTGCTACAATATTGTCAACAAATGTAAACATTAAATCAATCAACAAATGCTATCGTAACCATTAGAAAAGACTCAACTATAAATCCTATATCCCTAACCCAAATTTGCTTTAGAAATATTTATAATGTTTAGATAGAGTTTTCATTTCCTTCTTTAACCCCTCTAAGGAAACCCTAGTTACGGGACGAAACAAGTTTTTAAAAAGTCTGTCTTGATCGTCTTAACCGGGATTGTTAAACTCTGTTAGCCATGGTCAGCTCCGCGGTCCGGAAACCCGGGCAGAAAGTTTAAACATCAGAGGAGCCCTTTTTAATTCATATATTTGGGTACAAAAAACAAGCTCAGAGTGCGGGAAGAGCCCAGAGAGCCGGTAAAAGCAGGAACATGGCTACTGATGAGATCGAGATGAGCGTAACTGAAGCTGTGCGCTCTCGCCTGTCCTTCTTCAGAAAACAGTCCGAGTAAGTGAACTCTTTATTTCTACAAATGCAATTGTTAACAATTTTTATACTCAATTATAATGCTTGCCCCGGCCAATTGGCTCAATTTTAATGCTGTTTCGTGACGCGGGTCGGGAAAATTTTTCGATTTTATAAGTCTGTGAAATCCGTGTTATTATAATTTTTGCATTTTGAATTTGCAAAGTCCAGCCTGGCGAGTACGAGTAACTGACCTATAGAACTATTGGGCGGGTGACCGTTGATATTTTTAATAATAGTCAATAAATTGTTGGAGTACAATATCACACTCCGGACTGGAAAGGGTTCGCTCGCATCCGTAGCAAAGAATAGAAATGCTCATAAGGCTTACAGTTTAGAGTTGCCTGTGGCATGAAATCCACTTTACCTTGAACATGCCTGTTTTTTATATGGATGAATGGGTCATGCCCTCTTTTACATGGATGAATTGAGCACGCCCTTTTGTTAATGTAGCTAGTGCGCATGGCGTCCGTGCCATTTTATGCATGATGCCCTAAAGCTAATGTATTCAATCATCTATATATTTTAGTTAGATATTAATGTAGATATCAATCTTGCAGTGACTATCAGAAAATCGCAAATCACTTGAACACTTGAACACTTGAATCCTTTTTCTTCCTATTAGAGTTCTTTACCAGAGATAATCAAATCTTGCTCTCTATATGATAGAGTAGCCTCCTCTCCTTGTTGGTCGTGGTCCTCAACTAAGTAGAGTAAATGAAATGAAAGTATCATTCATAATGTACAGTGATAGCCAAACTATCGATTGATATTCAACTTATTTTCACATAGAATGAGAGCAAAAGGAGCGCTGGAGATGTTGCAAGGTCTTAGATATGCCAAAATGTCCCTCATAAGAGGACAAATGGGTTTCCTGGATCAGAAGTTGGCAAGTTAACAGAAACACCTCGTGGAGTGAGCTTGTATAACAACTCATGCTGTAAACTGCGATCGAGGAATGGTATTTGATTGTGCATTGTGGGTTCTTGTTAGGTATCAATAGTGGAAGCAAAGTAGGGATTTGTGGAGTGGAGATCTAGGCAAACCAATCGCATCTTTAATTAATAGAATTTAAGCAATGAAACCAATATGATGGGCCGACTCAGGCATTAGTAAGTAATAATGCTGGGCATCTAAAGTGATAGGGCCAACTTAAAATAAATGAATTTCAAGTGGGCCGACCCCTTGATGCTGGCCGACCTGGAAGGAATAAAATAAAACAAAATTAAATTAAATCAATTAATAAGCAAGGCTGACCTCTTGTGAAAGATTGCCTCCCTTCAAGAAGAGGTGCGATGAGATATAAAAGGAAGGTAAGACAAGGAAGTGGGGGGTTGGGGGCGGGTGAGGGGGAGGAATGAAGAGAATAAATATTATGCAGATTTAGAGCAGACCTTAAGAACAGAAAATAGGAGAACTTATGAGTTCTTTGTACATAGCATGATGGATATTATCTGCTCATTGATGATTAATATTATGCTGTTGCTTATGACTGTTTAATACGTGACATTATATAGGATTTTCTATATATATTCTGTTTTTCAACCATGGTAGGGGTAATGAGGGATTAGAAGGGAACAACGATGGGGTACTCTTCTAGGTATGCCACCTCATGGTGGTGACGGAATGGCCCCATGAGGTCAAGGGGGTACTGTTAGGGTTTCAAGCAGATCCGAAGCAAATATGAACTAACAATTATAAGCAGATTTAAATACAAAAGATAAAGGAATAAAATAGGACACAGATAACACAGAGATTTAACGTGGTTCACCCAGAATGGGTTACGTCCACCATACACAGCCGTCCAATCTTTCTTATTATCCAGCAAAAACAATACATCAACCTTACAATGCCTTAAGCATCTCAGCCGCTTATAACATGCATTTTTAGGGCAAAAACAAAGTCGGCCTTTTTAGGGTTTTATTACAATGTCGGTTTTCATAAAAAAACAATACCCAATTTTTTTTTTCTCGGGGGCTCCCGCCCCCGAACCCTTGCTTGGGGCTCGACCTAGCCCTGGACCTCGGCAAGGATATGTGCTGAGTGTACAGTACTTTGCTGATCAGTCGCCACATTTCAACAGGTACAAAGGGTACTGCCTTTGGGCTTAGAAAGGATGGACTTATGAGGCCCCCTAGTGTGAATACTCCTAATCTCCCTATCACGGAAAATTAATATACCAAGAAGTCCAATCATAGGAAGTGGGAAATGGATGGCAAGATGAGGGGGAATGGGTATAGGACAATGTAATGTCCCCTTCTCTTCGAGTCATAATTATTTAATTAAATGTGAAATAGTCCTAAGTCCTATGGGATTATTTAAATTTAATTAATTAGCAGCTGGACATACTTTATTTTTATATGCAATAAAACTATGAAAATGTCAAATTCACTTACCTTCAATAGGTCCAATTTTGAAAATGATCTAAAAATGCCTTGTGACATGTAGTGGTTGGTGATGAACATTTGGATGCCCTTAGCCTTTGCATACAACTCTTTGATCCAATCAATTTTATTCCCAATATTTTGTAGCATATGATTGAGAAAGTGGACTACACAAGGTGTCCAAAAGATAACCAATAACCCAACAACTCTATGGTTCTTTGCGTTGCCTGTTATGACTTGAACAATGTTATGGGGTCCCACTTCCTCAATCACTGCAATGAGAATATCAACAATAAATTGACCATCTTTCACCTGCCCCTTATAATCCATGACTCTTAAAACATTGCCCCTTTAGGGGACACCACTATGGCATTGGTTGATTTTTTGCATCTTTCCATCTATTGGAAACTATGGACACACCTGTCTTAATTCATCAATTCTTTATAGGTTTCAATGAATCTTCTACAAGCTTGGTTGCTTTTTTCAATAAGGTGCCACACACCACTTCATAACCCGAGCCCCTGTACCCTTTTGGAGCTTCATTAATTTCTCACCATCTCTTGTTAATATGGGGAGCAAACAACATTGAAAGCCAACCCAACCCATTTGCATAAATACATCTTCCTATTTGTTGATCGGCAATTTCTCGACTATTATTTTGAAAAGCAGTTTCCAAAGGTCCCTTTGCTCTTTTTTTTGAAGTGGGTTCTTCACTTTCAGGAGTAGAGAAATATGGGCGGCTCTCTACCACAACACTGGGATTAGATGGGGGCATTGGGGGTTTCATTCCCTTTGATCTTTTTTTTGTTAGGGGGTGATTTGATTTTTGGCCTGCTCATTCATTTGCTTGTTCTTGCTCCATAATATATTCTATCACCGTCTATGGTGGCATACTTTTACCATTCTTTCTAGTGTAAGGTTTGATGCCTTGCCCAAGTATTCCACACAAATGGGCTCCCACTTGACTATATGAACTAGAATATCTAACATCACATCCTTTGTGAATCCAAATGTAACCCCCACTTCTTGGAATTGGTTGTAGCATATCAACTTATTTCCATAGAGGTAAATTCAGATCTGTTTTCAATTAGGTTGAGTTTTTGGTATGGCAAGAAATTTTATAAACAACACATTGAAAACAACAAAATAAATTTGAAACAAAAAGTAGATATATAAAACCTAACTCTTTTCAATCATTGATACTTTCATAGAAGAAAGGAAAAACTTAGATAAACAAAGCAAAGAATTTGTTTCATGTTTGTAAAACAAAAATGGAGCAAAAAAATTGAAAAAACTTTATCTCTTTGCCAAAATAGTCTTCTATGATCTTCATGGCAGCCAATGAACAATATGCAAATATGTAGGAATGACATGCAATCATTGTAGAACCTTCAAAGATCAATCTTCAACTCCCTTTGTTGATTCAACAAGCAAAAAACAATGTTCAGCCTCTTGGAAAGATACTTGTTTGCAATAGAAATGAACTAAATGAACTTGTTTTGGTGTTTCATGTGTTTTAGAAGTCAATTTTAGGGTCGAGGAAGAATTGTGGGGCACCCATTTTTTGTCAAATAGAAAAAGAAAAAAAATAGAAAACCTTCCATTGTGTTGACTGGTTTGACCTGGGTGCGCCTAGCTTCACCCTCGACAAACTGGGCTCCCCAGGCAGACTGGATGGGAACTGGGATCTGACCTGTTTGTAAGTAGATCCGGTACCTTAGCAGTTTTTGGGAGACATCTATGGACTTAAGGAACACTAACTGACCACTTCAAGCGACTAGAAAGTTGATCAATGTGCAGCTATGACCAAATCTTTTTTGATCATCTCTTATGAACTTAGTATTTTTCACAGCTTTTTTCACGGCTTTGTCCAACAATGGCCCACTTAACTGATGTTGATTAGGTCCTTGAACCCTCTCTTGGCAATAGTCATTGCATTGACCAACAACTATCTACATGGGCTCCTTGGAACTTAGAATTGTGTGTTGTTAGAATACCAATAATTTGTCGCAGCCATCCTTACTTTTTGCTGCTTTCAACTAGTATCAGGTGTATTACAAGGAACAGAGAAGCCTTGTGGATGCAAGTGGCTAGAGCTCTGTGATGAGTCCTTCATGTGTATTGACAAGAACTTACTAATTCACTGTTTGAGTTATGAGGAGAATTTATCATTGCTGCAATTGCTTCAGTTCTCCTTTTCTTTCTTTTTTTTTCCTCCTAGTTGTTAGCAAGGAGAGGCTCCATCTCTTGTGGATCCTTGGGCTCTATTGCAATGCATGACTGCACATCACATCTTGGGCAAAGATTTGTGCCCAAAGTGAGTTTGCTATGCTTTTAAGTGGGGTCCTTTGACTTTACTACGACTATTAAGAATGCTTTTTCAATATCAATGCCAAGTTGAAAACCGTAACAAAAAGGAAACAAAGGCAACCAACTCAATTTTTTTAAACACTAGCTTTGAAAGCAAAAATAGACTGAAACCAGGGGCTGTTCTGTTGCTGCTCTTTTTTGCTGTTTTGTGTCTGTTTTTGTGAGGGTTCGGGGCCCTTTCTGTTGTTTTTCTGTGCTCATTTAACCACGGGCACTGATTTGCCCTCCCAGCCATAGACAATTCACAATTGTCTCCCCTGAGCACTATATATTCAATCTGCAATTGTATTCCATTGTTATATTGTTATGTATTTTTTAATCAGATCACATATCTCATTATATATGCGAGAGGTGTCTATACACCAAGATTCGCCACTCTTCCAAGTGGCACCAATTATTACATTATTAATATAATATAATAATTATTGTATTATCATATAATATAATAATTATACATTATAATTATACTATAATCATATTATCTCATAATAATAATATAAATATAATCACAAACTTTGTGATATCAATGTTGGCCTGTGGATTCTGACCACAACTACAATAGAATCAACACTCCCTCTTACCTAGGGAGAAATCCTTTTTGATATCTACTAGTCACATTACCTCTTTGTAATGATTGACCACACTGGCTACATCCATATGTGGACAGGAAAGATATCACCTCACGTGATATCAACCATTATGGCATATCCATAAATATCACCTCATGTGATATTCACCATTATGAATTATCCATAGATATCACCTCACGTGATATCAACCATTATGGCTTATCCACGGATATCACTTCATATGATATCCACCATTATGGCATATCTCAAGATTTTACTACATGGCATGTCCACGGATTTCACGTCACATGAAGCCCACCATAAATATCTCTTTATGTAATATCCACCATTATGGCTTATCCATGGATATCACGTCTCATGATATCCACCATTATGGCATATCCATAGATATTACTACTAGAGATATATACCATTATGACATATCCATAGATATCACATCCCATGATATCCATCATAATGGTATGATCAATCAATATCGTAAGATTGTCATCTTATGATAATGATCAGATGTACAAGTGTTCACTATTGAGAGATTGTCACCTCACAATAATGTTCATAGGGGCTCATCAAGCACTGAACCGAAATTGTCATGGAGTCGCACACATGACATCCACCATGAACCATATCAGAGGGTGTAGATACGGGTTTTCTCCTTAAGTCTCTCTCAAAGAGAAATGCAATCACAAGAGTTTACACTTTAAAACATCTTTTGAAAAGAAGAATACATTAGTGAATACTTTCCACCATGTCTCTAACATAGTGATACTTGATCTCCACGTGCTTTGACCTTCCAAGAAATACAAGGTTGGAGTTTGCATTACTCTTGGTGTATTCCAAGCTCACCAAATAGCATGACCTAGGAGTCAGCATAAAGGCCATGGGACTCCATCCCATGAATCATAGTCCTTTGACTGATCACTAGAGAAACCATCTTGACAGGGCCCACTCCCTCTGAACCAAGATCCTCAGATGTCAACTGAAGCACATCCTCTTAGCTGCTCCCTCTGAAGCTGAAATGAAGCCCAGGTAGGGAAGTACAACCCACTTTCCTCTACCTTTAAATCCAGATTTCTTCGGCCAGAGATAATTTCCAACAATCGTCAAGCCAAAGCTATATACGTCCACCTTGGGAGTGATAGAAAGGCCCGAGATGCTTCTTCAATGGATGAACACTTGTACATCTGATCATTATCGTAAGGTGACGATCTTATGATATTGATTGATCATTCCATAGGCCAACATTGATATCACAAAGGTTGTGATTATATTTTTATATTATTATTATGAGATAATATAATTATATTATAATTATAATGTATAATTATTATATTATATGATAATACAATAATTATTATATTATATTAATAATGTAATAATTGGTGCCACTTGGAAGAGTGGCGAATCTTGGTGTATAGACACCTGTCGCATATATAATGAGATATGTGAAACAATTAAAAAATACATAGCAATATAACAATGGAATACAATTGCAGATTGAATATATAGTGCTCGGGGGAGACAATTGTGAATTGTCTATGGCTGGGAGGGCAAATCAGTGCCTGTGGTTAAATGAGCATAGCAAAACAACATGGTATCAGAGCGAGTTACCCTACCAGCCTGCGATGTTTCAAAATATTCTACAAGTAGTTAGCCACGACATGTGGATCTTCAAACTGCTTGAATGGCATTCAAGAGCGGCTCCTACAGAAGAATCTGAGTAAAGGAAACAATCTTATCACTGCGAAGCTGAGTAAAGTAAACAATACCGAAATCACTGTGATAACACAGGACAAGGGTTTGTGACAACTGAGTATGAGATGGAGGAACTGAAAATGATGAGAATTCAGAAATGAATATTCAAGAAAGAATCAACACTTTCTCTGCTTAAGTAATAAAAAACAGAAGACTGAAACCCTTGAACAATATCAAAATGAAAAAAAAAAGCAAAAATGTAAAATTAAAAAAAAGTTACATACCTTTTAAATCAGGTCATCAAATGTGTCAAATCCATCAAAGACCAGTTCAAGGCAACTAGAAAATGATCAAATGACAATCACAAGGGCACATCACAAGAACAAATGGCAGAAAAGTCAGGAAAATGACATGGTTTGGTGTGTTTTAAGCATTGAATACTGTTTGAGTCAGTGGGTGAGTTTTCTCCACAGGTTTGTGAAAAGATCAGTGAATACTCGCTGAGATGTTTCAGCTTGCGAGTAACTTGCTGAGTTTAAATCCATGATTTGAACAATGATCCAGAATGAGAGACCAAAACTTTAAAGGATCAATGATTGACCTTTACCAATATTTTACACTTTGTACCATAGGGTGCCTTTGGCTGTGTGCGTGTTAAAAACTTTTGATTCTATTCTATTCTATGAATATTTGAGGAAAGGACACGAGTAACTTGCTGAGTTTTACATCTACGATTTGAACAATGATTCATAATGAGGGATCACAACTTCAAAGATCAATGATTGAACCGTACCAAAATTTTACACTTTGTCCTGTAGACTGCTTTTGGCCTTGTGGATGTTAAAAGCTTCCTATTCTATTCTATGTTTTGAATATTTCATGAAGGGACTTTGAGTGAGATGAGAGCACATGACCTATGATAATGAAAATTTTTGGTGGATGTTGTCCTAGGTGACAACAAGAGCTCTTTGGTTTCTGTGTGTGTGTGTGTGGGTGAAGGTGGTTTGTAATAGCAGTATGGTAGTATCAATGATGATGCTTTCCTTCAACGGACAAATGGCAAATATGCTGAAGTTGTGTATGCGAAGCATGCATTGTGAACTTACCCTTCCAGGACCTTTTCTATTCAACCCCTTCACACTAATTGCCGAAGTAACTGTACATAAAGGTCCATGACATTTTTGCGCATTATTCCTATATGTAATAAAGCATGACATGACTCCTTTGGTGCCTTGGTCCTTTGTGTGCTCCCTTGCCTGACTGTTCATGGATTGCCTTACATTTGCAATATGATTCTAGGCAAAGTTTGTTATTATTTTTTTTGATATTGATAAACCTGGTTTAGTCTTGGAAGAGTACTTAACCTGTTTGAATTCCACATTTAGATTTTACATGTCTACAGAGATGTTTGAACCTGTCCCAAGAGAGTGCACCCATTTACATCTAGCTCACCTTCGTTGGACATAAAATAAACATATTTAATATAACCATTCCTGACTGCCTAGTATAGAGCAGAGAGCCGACTTGGAAAATAGGCCAAAAATAAACAAAATTTAAAAAGAGGAGGTCGACCTTGCAAAAAAAAAACATTAAAATAATATCCCAAGCGCACTCTTTTTATTTAATCTTAGAAAGTTTGAAGAGTTTTGAAAGGAATTACTAAACTTGATTCCACACTTTAGGTCAAATCAAAATCCATATTATCTACGTTGTTCTACATATTTGTCAAGGTATAATAAGACACGGACTTACCATTGCCTTAACTTAGCGCTGGTTAAAACCTAATTTTACCACTCTATAGCTGTTTACGTTAGCATTATGCTTATTGACTTTTGTACCTAACGTTTCTTACTTGGAATTAAGAAGCCTAGACCTAATCTATGGATGCAATTATATCTATTCCTTGCATAATTTTGATTGAAGTACTGAGTCATTTTGGCACAATCACTATCATTTGTATTTTGTGAATGTTAGGGAAAGGACAAAGTTTCTTTCTGTTAAAGTGGGGACATCAAACATAAATAAGCTAGGGGAGCTTTTTCTCCTATGCACGTGCTTTTTATCGTACTTGAACATGAACTGCATAACATGGATAAAGTCTAGTGAGTTTTAAAGTTGGTTCATCATCACAGCAATTGCTCTGCTTTAGTGCTGGTCATGGCACATTGGATGATTCTGATTTGCATTTGCCAAAATGTGAATGGATTTTAAGTGATAATGAGATAGGGGGTTTGGTCCAGTTTGATTTAATTTACATAAATGTTAGCTACAGTTTCTTTTATTATTGATTAAAAGTTTAAATTATTTTGAGCTTTTTTTTTCAGTTTTTGTTGTTGTATTTTGTATTTGTCTTAGTGAAATGCTTTTCTTTTCCATTCATCTCATTTATTTTTTTTGTATATGGAATGACGTTTATTCTGGATGGTGGAGATCAAGAGGACTTATTTTGATGAAAATTTACTGCAGTTCTTTGACCTTTGAAGGAGTTCGGCGACTCTTGGAAAAGGATTTGGGCCTGGAGGCATTTTCATTGGATTCACACAAAAAATTGATTAAGGCACTTCTACAGGAGGTAATTTTTCATTCCCTTCAACTGAAAATATACTTGATGAAATAAGAGACAAAACAAGTAGTAGTTTATGAATAGATATACAGATACAATGAAATTTTTTTCTTGGCTGTATTTTATGTTATTGCCTGTTACAATTTGCATGCATAAAGATAAGAATCTAATTTTGAGTTACCTTAAATACGTAGACCTTGTTTCTGAAAGTTTCAATGCACAAAAGTGAAGATACTTGTGGACTGGAAGACCATAAAAGTTCCAGAGTAAGCTTCTGGATAAATTTTGGCTAGGGAGCAGTGTTATACGAAAAGGAAAATTAGTGAAATAATTGAAACTTGTAAACATCCCAATAATCTAAATAGATTAAAGCCTATAGCTTAGTGACTTATGGAGAACCATCATACATGGGCTAGAATATCATGGTAACTAATTTTGCTGAGAGGCATAATCTATAGTGGAGGCAAGGGGGTTGTAATGGCATGGATGTGTTCTCAAAAGACTTCTGAGGGCCAATGTGACTTTTCAACACAATTTTTTTAAATCCTTAAAAAATTAATTAAAAAAGTTTTTACCACATTTTAAAAATTAGCAAATAAAAATGGCTGCATGGTGGAAAGAATAAGTGAAATGAGCATCTAGGTAAGGGAGTGGGTCTGTGAAGGTGGATGATGAGAGGTTTGCTTCTGCATTTAAGGCAAATGCATATGAAGGAAAAAACTGAGAAATCATGTTGGCTTGACTAGTAGAGAAAAAAATTTGTATAGTTAATTCAATGTTTTAATTGAAATTATTTTGCACTATATTGCTACAAGTGGCAGCAAGGCCTACTGTATTGGGTGGCGGCTATAGTGAGCCACAGCAACTGTGCAGTGTGTTAGAGATTTTGCCTTGAGTAACTTGGCTATTGTTCTCATAGTGATGGCACAATAGTGACAATAGTAGAGTGAGACTTGTGTGCAACTTAGATCAGCATCGAGAGGATGTAGTTATGTAGGAAGTCTTCTTTGAGATTAGTTAACTATTGGAGACTTTGTTGATTGTAACTAGGTAGAATGTGGATTCCAATTGTGTTAAGGCAACATTGGAATCCACCAAGGGCTGGGCCCTTCTCTCCCTTCTCACACGCCACACTAAAGGAAAACGTGTTCCCTCTAATAGGGCTGACCCTATAACTAAAAGACACACGCCACTCAAAAGGGAAACGTGTTCCCTCTAATAGGGCCGACCCTATAAAGTATAAAGTAATGAAACAAATAAAAGGGATCAACACCAAGCCGACCTCAAATAGGTCCTGCCTTATATAAATAAACAACTACTTGACCTCATTAATACAATGATATCACATGCGATAATCATTCTGCGAGTGCAAAAATCAGAAAGAAAGAATTCTAAATGCGAAGTGAAGGAAGTGTGCATTGAGGCGATTGTTAATACAAGGGTGAACTTCAATAGAAGATGCGAATTGCAAGACATATGTGAAGCCAAAGACAATTTCCAGATCTGCTCATCTGAAGGTCATCTTGCTGTTATATGCAAAACAGATTCAAGAGGTGTATTGCTGTGTGAAAGGCTTAGACAAATTGGTGTGCCACATCAAAGCTACCAGCTAAGTAATGTACTGTTATAATTGGATATAATTCATAGTCAGATCTGAAGATCTGTTGGCTGGGTTTTTCCTCTTATGAGGTTTTCCCAGAGTATTTGTGTGTTGTGTTCATTTTGTTCAATTTATGTTTATGTCTAAGTCTGAAAGTAATTAAACTAAACAGCAAATATATTGATTTAGTAATTAACTTCAGTTTTCTGAGTATAGGTTAAATCTGAAAGTCTAAAATTCAACAGACTTGAGTGATTTGTTGATGTAACTTCGTCTCAACTACTTTGATTAGGAGTTATTAGTTGTCTGACTTGATTGATTGATCAGTCAGACTAGTTGATTATCAGTCAAACTGAGTATTCACTTTAGTGAGTTGTAAGATTAAGTTGGAGCTTTATCTGACAACTCATCTGGTTTTTCTTAGTTAGATTCTTACTTGTCTATTTAAATGGCATTTGTTCTAATTCTAATTATGATGCATATAGAGTCTCTGTTCTACCACTGTGCAGTGTGTTAGAGTTTTTATGCTGAGTAGCTTGGCTACTGTTCTCATAAATGACGGCACAATAGTGATAATAGTAGATCCAAACTTGTGTGCAATTGAGAGTTCGGCATAGAGAGGACGTAGTTATGTTGGGAGTCTTCTTTGAGATTAGTGCCTAGTTAACTATTGGAGACTTGAGTTATTTGTGGATATAACTTAGCCTCAACTACTAAGATTAGGAGTTATTAGTTGTTAGACTGTGGATTGATTGGTTAGTCAACCTCAGTGAGTTGTAAGCTTAAGTTGTAGCTTTATTTGACACCTCATCTAGTTTCTCTTAGTTAGATTCTTAGTGCACTTGTCTATTTAAAGGGCATGTATTCTAATTTAAATTATGATGCATTTAGTCTCTTTTCTACTGCTGTGCAGTGTGCATATAGAGTCTCTTTTCTATCATTGTGCAGTGTGTTAGAGTTTTCACCTTGATTCCTTGGCCAGTGTTCTCATAGTTATGGCACAACAATGATAATAGTTGATTGAGACTTGTGTGCATTTGAGAGATCAGCGTGGAGAGGATGTAGTTATTTAGGGAGTTTTCTTAGAGACTAGTGTCTAGTTAACTATCGGAGACTTGAGTGATTTGTGGATGTAACTTAGTCTCAACTGCTTTGATTAGGAGTTATTAATTGTTAGACTGGATTGATGGATTAGTTAGACTAATTGATTGGTCAATAAAACTGAGTATCACTTCAGTGAAGTTGGAGCTTTATTTGACACCTCATCTAGATTCTCTTAGTTAGATTCTTAGTGCATTTGTCTATTTAAAATTTTAAAGGGCACATATTTTAATTTTAATTATGATGCATATAGTCACTTTTCTAAAAAAATGTTCTAGTGTATTTCTTTTTGGATATAATGAGAAGACATTTGCAGGTTTGAGAATTCAATACTAAGTGTTTCTGTTGATATTTTCGGTTAGTATGTGTTTGTAGGTTAGCATAGTCAAGGATTTTTGTTTTGATTCTAAGTTGCTGGTCCTGGTAAGGGAACAAGCATAGGTTTGATATGCCAATACAACTCTCTTTTCTGGGTAAGAGTACAGGTTTGTATACACACACACACAAAATATATAAAAATAGTAATACTCAATATAACTATAATTTATAATTTCATTTATATTAAAAATAAAATACCTGATAATTTGCCAAAAAAACTCATAAATTCATAATTCATTATTTTTCAAATGTCAATAGAAAATGAAATTCATTAGGTCCTTGTGCATGTTGAATTTTAACACTTTCAGATTAATGTAAACTCAGAAAATCAGAATTTAATTACTAACTAAATTGATTAAACGAATAGTTTATAGTTTTCCAGATTTAAGCATAACCAAGAAAAGAACAAATAAGAACAAGACACGATTACCTTGGGAAAACCTCCTAGGAGGAAAAACCCAGCCAGAAAAGATCCTCATATCTGATTATGGATTATATTCATATGAAGATTACAACACTTATCTCAAGTACTTGAAGGTGATTGCACTTAGGGCTGATGGTCTTTCACAAGACTGCACTTTCACAAGCAACAAGTTGTGAAATCTGCTCCCTTTAACACTTCCAACAGTAGTCAGATCCAAACCCTAGGTCTGAATTATATTGCATATGAAACCTGCACTTTGCTGGTCTGCAGCCTTTAGCACTTCAGTTCACTCTCCTTATGGATGAATTTTGCACTTTAATGGCAGATATAACTCCCTGGTATAGCAGACATATTTCGCTGTAATATCTCTCCTTTAATTCGCATAAGGCAGATATGAGTATTTCGCATGAACATGAATAATTGAATGGTGATGAAGTTTATGTTTATTTATATGTGGTGCTATACTCCTAAACATGTCGGCTTGCCTTATAAATTAAAGACCTTTTAATTTATTTAATCCGAAATGTATTGGGATAGGGTTGGCCCAATCATGTTGGCGTGTTGGCTTGAATGTAGCGCGGAGTCTTTATTTGATGCCGTGAGGTATAGGGCCCAGCCCTACACGTTGGGGAAGGGGCTGGCCCCCTTGGGCGGATTCCAATGTTGCCCAAGGCAATTGGAATCCGCCATCCCTAATTACAATCAACAGTGCACACTCAATAAATCAGCAATAACAGTCTTCAAACACATTAATTTTGAATGTTTCAGAAATGGCTTGGCTAGTGCTAAAAAGAATGAATATATCCATGAGGTAAGGAGGAGAACCACTCAATAGCATAATCTTATAAAGTGTGTGGAAGCACTGTAGTTAACACCTTATCTTCATAACAATCTAAATATGTAGTAGTCAGATCTAAAATGTGTATTAGACTCAGTTTTGCCATTGTATATTTCAAATTATGGTGCCACAACACCCCTAGGTAAATGATAAGTAATGATCTCAAAGGCAAGTGGTGTATTTTGTGCTTCCACATATTTATCTTTTTCTTGGCTGTCAAATTCATGCGCTACTTTATCTAGCTTTTGAATAAGTATATCCAAGGCAGAGGTAGGATTGGCGGTAAGAAAGAGCAATAGGGCACAGACATGGCCATAGTAGGAGTGGAATAAGGTATATAATAAGATACAAAAGAGTGTTTGGACTGAGATATGGAACTAGAAGTCAAACAATAAATGGAATGAGGGATAGCAAGAGCAGAGTGTAATGTACCCTACTGGGAGGCTGCCAATTCCCAATGATTAACACACATCACTATGCATTATTATGTCTTAAGTCAGATTATTAAAATTAAGGAACAATTAGGATTCATTATACATTTGACAGTAACTATACTCAAGCGCCAATCCTTACTTCTTTTATAATCATCAACCCTAACGGAGGATGGGGAATTACCTGTCATAGGGTGCTTGGAAACCAGTCTACTAGTAGGCTCCCTCAAGGTTTCAGGACTCCGTCCATATCTAATCTTGGGCTTACCTATCTTGTAAGGTATTACTCCGCCTCTCCCTAACAAAACCAACCTATCCTCATGAGGGGCAATAGCGAATGATTAAGGATTAGGCTAGAGTATACTGACTTCTCATGTATTATGAATATATGTGAATTTAAGTATGACTGTCATACATATTGCAGTTTATATTAATATTAATATTGAATTCTGCATAAGAACATTACCAGGCTTCATATATTAAGCATACATATTAAGCACATCCCCATGCATACCACCAAGAACGAGGTTGTTACTGCCTGTAACTTAATAACAATTCTGATCTGATCTGCTCCATGATGATATCCCTGGATGCTTTCGATTCCTTTCCTTTATATCTCTCAATGTGAGGGAGAGGTCACACCTCTTCATCATGTATACCCTTTGGCAAGAGACACACCCTTTCGCCATTAGTACCCTTTGAGCACCTTTTGAAAGAGTGCAACTCTTCATTTTTTCTGCCCTTTGAAAGGGACACAACTTTTCACAATCAGATCTGCACTTCTTATTTAAATTAGATCTGCACTTCTGATCCTCAAATTATCCCCCCTTCAAATGAGCTCTCTTCTCCCTTTTATTATTTATACCTCATATTTGGGGGAGTCGCAACTTATCATTTCATGCCTTTTGACCATTCGCTAACTTTAATCAAATTTTAATTATATTTAATTATATTCTTTTATATTTTAATTTAACTCTTATTTTCATTCTTTTGTATTTTAATTTTTTTATCATTATTTATTGTTAAATTATATTTCAAAGTGGGGACATT
The DNA here is from genome assembly GCF_030272615.1 of Cryptomeria japonica. Taxonomy (NCBI): domain Eukaryota; kingdom Viridiplantae; phylum Streptophyta; class Pinopsida; order Cupressales; family Cupressaceae; genus Cryptomeria; species Cryptomeria japonica. Next base: position 525,204,547 of record NC_081406.1, on the reverse strand, counting down.
ACAGTCCAGTCCACCTAAGATTGCTTGTCCTCAAGCAGTGATCATGGAGTGTTCAAAATGACTTCCAATATCAATTGGCTTTGGAAACACAGATGGATAAAACATGCTAGAAACATATCAGGCATGAACCAAACATGGAGCATACACATAAAAACACGAAACATACACATGGATTTATGCAAACACAGAGCATACACATAAAAGCACGAAGCATACACATGAATATATGCAAACACGGAGCATACATGTGAATACTCGTATTGTTAGATTCTTCTCATTGACTAGAATGATTCGTTGATTCATCTTTACCAATTGTAGTCCCCTACTAGGAGGCTGCCAATTCCAAATGATCAACATACATCTCTATGCATTATTATGTCTTAAATCAGATTATTAAAATAAGGAACAATTAGGATTCATAATACATTTGACAGTTACTATACTTAAGCCCCAATCCTTCTTTCCTAATCAGCAACCCTAATGGAGGATGGGGAATTACTTGTCATAGGGCGCTGGGAAACCAGTCTACAAGTAGGCTCTCAAGGTTTCAGAACTCCGTCCATATCCCATCTTGGGCTTACCTATCTTGTGAGGTATTACTCTGCCTCTCCCTAACAAAACCAAGCTATCCTCATGAGGGGCAATAGCAAATGATTAAGAATTAGGCTACGAGTATACTAACTTCTCATGTATTATGAACATATATGAAATTAAGTATGACTGTCGTATATATTGCAGTCCATATTAATATTACTATTAAATTCTGCATAAGATAAATATTGGACTTCACATATCAAGCATACATATTAAGCACATCCCCATGCATACCACCAAGAATAAAGGATGTTACTGTCTGTAACTTAATAGTAGATCTGATTTGATCTGCTCGATGATGATATCCCTGGATGCTTTTGATTCCTTTACTTTATATCTCTCAATGTGAGGGAGGTCACACCTCTTCATCATGTATGCCCTTTGGCAAGAGACACACCCTTTCACCATTAGCACCCTTTGAGCACCCTTTGAAAGAGTGCAACTCTTCATTATGTCTGCCCTTTGAAAGGGACACAACCTTTCACAATCAGATCTGCACTTCTGATTCCCAAATTATCCCCCCTTCAAATGAGTTCTCTTCTCTCTTTTATACCTCATATTTGGGGGAGTCACAACTTATCATTTCATGCCTTTTGACCATTCATTAACTTTAATCAAATTTTAATTATATTCTTATATATTTTAATTTTAATTTTTTTGTATTTTGATTTTATTATTAAATTATATTTCAAAGTGGGGACATTACACAGAGATAGGGATAGCACTAACATTAGGAGAAGAGGAGGCAACAACAGTAGTGAAAGTGGAGATGGTAGATGAAGCACTAGGACCATGCGTAGTCATGGCTCTAGCAGGAATAACATGAAAGGTAAGTGAAATGGTAGGAGGATGGGAAGGAGTAGAGGCATAAAGCTCTAGATGGGAAGTATGTATAACAGTAAAATCCACCATGGCATGGGGGAAGATGGAATAGGTAGGCATACTAAATTGAGGAGCAAAATTTGGAGGAAGATGTGAGGAGGATGCACCATTCAAAGAACTAGGAGTACCTTTAGCACCAATGCCTTGAAGGACTTGTAAACCAAGTGGATTAGTAAGCAATAAATCTTGAAAACATTAAACAAAAGTTTCTGGATTATCCATCTCCACTAAACTAGCAGGTTCACGTGTAAATTTTTTTCATTCAAAATGACCTTCATGATCAAAATTTCAACCTCATTCTTAATAGTAGTGGTAACAATAGTAGTTTGCTCATGGAACATCATTGGAAACAACATCCTCACAAAATTAGGCCATTTGAGGATTCAAATGAGGTTTTCTTCTTAAGGGAAGTTGAGGATGTAGATGAGACCCTTGGCTTGAAAACAACTCAGTAGACCATAAAGGCCAAATGATAGAAGGAATGTACAACTTGATGTAAAATCGGAAAAATCAGCAAGTGATCAAATTTGAAAATAAATCAGCAAATGAAAAGTTGAGAACCCTAAGGCAAAAATAAAGGTGTGTACAGTGGGGGAAACAAGATCACACAATAAGCACAAAACCTTAAAGATGCATGGCAATGAAGGACACAAGCAAAGGGGAATCAAAACCCTAATGAGATATTAAAACAAAGTATGCAATCATAAAATTAGATTTATGAGAAATCCCTAAATGGAAGGTTAAACTCTAAGGCTAAACCTTAGGCCTTGTAGAATGTCAAATTCACCAATTAATGTACGTAAAATGTATACCACTTAAATTATCTTGGCTAATTAAATAAATAAAGAAAGCATTTAAATAAATAATCAACCTAAATATATGAGCTGGGATCAATACTAAAATCAAATGCAGAATTTAAATGAATAAAATACAACATTTAGTTGGATTTTGGAGACGGGGAATTGATGTTAAAGATTTTGGGAATCATTCGTCACTGTTGGAATTTTAGAGCTTGATCAAACAATTGCCTTAAAATCGACAAATTGACTTTTCTCTGTTGTGGTTTAGATCTGCACTTGTGGACCTGACCTCGGCACTTGCAGACTGGCTCTCCACACTTGTAGGCATGTGGATCTAAACTTGTACCCACATGAATGAATTGGAAGAAATTTGGTTGCTGGAATTTGTTCTCACCATGATACTTAATATTGTAAAGGAAATTGGCGGTGTTTACAAGCACCTTTGGGGGATTTTCTGATTTGCAAGAGACATGTTCTTCCTGGTCAGACTGCTAGGTGGCTTTATTCAATGAGCATGGACAAAGATCAAATAAAACTAGCAAATATGTAAGGATGCCTAGGATGATATATGCTTTGATAAATGCAGCTATAATGCTCTCATGTGAATGTTCTTTGATTATTCTTCCATCTCTTTTAGGATCCTAACACGATTTCAAATGAATGAATGGATGTCTTTAAATACAACAAACATAGCAGACAAATTCACACAAATGTGCACCAAGTTGTTGTCGTATCCTCTTTGTAGAATTAAGGGAATTAATTGACGACTCATAGCCTATTCTTTATTTTTGTGTAGGCTAAGGAACAAAATAAGGGAAATAATAATGATATTTTAAGTTGAGCCCAATCACTTTATTTTCAAAAGGGTACCTTAAATATGATTATAGGGCATATATAATATTTAAAAAGTGTGTTTAACAGTTAATCCAGTATGTAGTTTAGAAATTGCTTTTAAACACTTGATGCAATTTAAAAAGTATTTTTAAATTCTTGGAGGGAAAAGTAAATTGAATTAGAGGGCCCAAAAGGCAACAATAAAAAGAGGCATTGCTCAAAGCAAATCATCCAGTTTTGTCATTTAGCTATTCCTTCCAATTTTAAGTTTGAAGCATTCAAGGATGAAATTTTTTGGTGTGGGAGATCTAGAGGGCAAAGACTCTCTTAGTTTCCATGTTTGGATTAGAGAATGAAAACCCTGTTATCTGTTAGAGGTGCTTCCATCTGGGGATCACAATTGTGCTAACTTGTTGAAGATTGATTGAAGATTTGAAGAGATATTCAGTTGCTACAGTGGCACTACAATGCGAAAGGGTTAGATTTGCTGATTTTGTAGAAGTTTTCAGATATTTCTGCCGTTTCTGAGGATTTTTCATTGATTCGTTATTTCCAGCTGCTGTACCAATCATCTTTGCTGTCATACAAGTCATATATTGTTGACTTTGGGACTTTCAAGGGTTTGAACTTTGAAGTGCTGTTTCAGATATTTGTTGTTGATATTTGGAGGGTTTTAGGGTTTGATCTGACAGTTGTTGCTGATTTTCAAGCCTTAATCGCCATCCAAGAGTTGCAATATGGTTGTATGGTCTATTATAAATGAAATTGCTGATTGTTCATGAGCTGGATTAAATCAAGACTTTAATAACTAGCACTTGCATCGCTAACAGGTGCAAGAATTTTGCCGAAAGGAAAATAACAGAATAATGAAATAAAACACAACAAAAAAATTCCGACTGTGTATGGTTCTGAAAAAACAACTGTAGCCATGGCAAGTGACTTACCTCAAGATTTTGAAAAATTTGTGTCATGTTGTCAATGTTGGCAGTGAGAAAATGGATAGGGTTTGTAGGAAAAATATTACGAAACCCTACCAGAGTAGATTTTTTTAAAAAATGCGACGAAACAACAACAATCTCCCTACAGCCACTTCAGAATATTCTCAATAAACAAAAATAGATCTAAATATATCGGGTTTTAGATTTACTGCATTCGTGAGCTCGAGACAAGATTTTGCAGCCTTTTGCCGAAAATATTGCTTGTGAGTAAAAGATTTGTTTTCAGCCATGAGGCAAGGAATGTTTAAAGCCATAAAATATTGTTTTACTGTTGGAGGTAACCATCACGTCACCGTAAACAACGACTGTGAAATTGTTTACCAGCAACCTGTATCCGACATGAGACAACTTTTCTGAACTTCCATATGTGAGCTTTTTCACAGGGGAAGCCTATTGGATAATCATTTGCAGACCTGTACAAGCACTGTTATAGGGTTTATTGCTGCTGAAAGGGTTTTATTTCCAATTGCTTTGATTTGACATTTGTCATAGTAATAAGATCTGCCATATATGATTGAATGATGAAGTTTGTATAAGGGATTTCAGCTTTGTAATAGCCCAGGAGTAATTAAGATCTGTTGTTATACTTGTGTACTTTGCATTTGAGGAATTTCTAAAATATATCAGCATCATGGAATGCAAACTACTGTTCATAGTTGAGTACTTTGATGGATGAGGGTTTGCAAGATTGTTATATTTCTGTTCAACATTATTTTCAGCTGGATTTGACATGTACATTTGTTATTGTTTTCATTTCAACTTGCACATAGTTGACAAATTGTCTATTTCCTTAGGTTACTCGACTGGGGACATTATAGTTGGCTGACAACTACTAGTAGCAGTGTGTTGGCATGATTTAATTCTAATTTGATTTAAAAGTTAAAAGTTTTAGATTTATGATTGCTTATTTGATCTAGGATATGAAATGAGAGATCTAGGAGTTGATATCAACTTTTGAGGATGAGTGATGATGGGGATGGGATTGGGAAAATGTCATGAGCCAAATTCATGCAAGAATATGCCACCTGTAGACTTGTGAGTGCATAAATGGCACTCTAATCAAATTGGGCCCAGGAAAAGGAAAAAAGGCATGGGCATGCAATTTGACTGTTATACTCTTAAACATTATGGATTGTACAAGTTCAAAGTTTTAACATTAAATGCTTTTTGTGAGTTAATTGCATGGGATTAAATGTGAGCTGAATTCTGTAGTTTGTAAATTTCCACCTTCCATATTTTTTTGGAAATATTAAAGATTATCTACCATGGGATGTAATTTTATAGAGCTTTTGGGTAGCATTTAAGCGTGTAATTCAGGTGTTTCTCTTAATGATAGGCACTTACTAAAAGTTTTGAATTTGATGTCTTTTCAGTCTTAGTTTCTCTTCACCTAGGATTATCCATCCTCTGTAAATGGAAGGAAATGTACAGTAAATCCTATCTAATCCAATTAGGAAAGTATTCCAAGTTTTTCAATCTAGTTAAGTTTTAGCATAGTAACAACATTTAGATAAAAGAGCAATATTAGAAGAGAGAAGAAGAAAAATAAAACAAAATAACCACAAAATTGACACTTGATTTACCTTGGTATAATTCTTGTAAGGAAAAAACCTAGCCTCCAAAGCACCAGATCCAATGTATTAATCAACAACCAATAGTTTCACTACAAAAGTAGTCGTAATGTTTCACAAGAGATCTGCAATTTGAACTTGGAAGTGTTGCAGTGGCTTAATCTTGTATAAAAAATGACATACAATCTCCATCTCAAGTCCTGTAATATAGGTATAAGAGACCTGGGAAACCATGAATGATTTTCCAAAATCATGTGCTCAAAACAATAAGCCAAAATCAAATCAAGGTGGTTTGTAAAGACCTTAATGTTTGCCCTCTCAGGTGAATAACTTAAAGCACACAGATAAAACATGTAATAACGCCATAGATATCAGACAAGTATATGAGATATTATTCCATTCATAATTGTGTGTTGCAAGTTACATTCTGAAGTATATAAAGATACTGAGGGGGTGCGAGTGCCAATTGTCGCACCGCAACTACCACCGCTCGGCTGCCAACTAACAAACCCAATTACAACTTAATTAACTAGTCATATTCCCGTATACAATAATGCGGCTAACATCATCCCCCCCAAAAGAAAAGTCGTCTCCAGGCGACTTACAACAAAAATGGAGATCATGCAACCTAGACTATATACAGATCAGAAAAACTAGGGAGGGGGCTGTGGAAGCGTCCCTGAAACAGAAGGCTGAGATGCCGGTGTCTGGGCCGCCAAACGGGTGCGGAGCTCATACACCTGCTGAGTGCGTACAGTCACGTCTCGCTCTGCCACCAATACTTTCTCCAAAGCTGTCTTCACCATGTGTGCGGCTTCCAGCAACAACTCCTCTTTTGTATCCGCTGCCTCCGTTGCGCAGACCAATCGAGTCTGCAACAGACTCCTCTCGGTACTAACGACATCCAACTCTTGTTGCACGTGGCTCCTCACACGCTGCTCAGCGGCCAGACGAATCTCTACCTCGGCCGTCTTTGCCAGGGTCTCAGCCGTCTCTGCGCGGGCCACCTCAAGCTGTGCCAACAACTGCGCCCTCTCGGCTGCCCATGAGGCCTGCCAACTGGCCACCTCCTTCTCCAACGCTACTCGTGCAGCCTCCCTAATTGCAGACTCTTGCTGTGTACGCCTCAATGTATAATAGGCATCCCGGTAGACTTGCTCGATCTTGCGGACAACTGCCGTCACCCGACTCTCCACAACTGGTTGACGCAGCCTCCAAGCCTGGAGCATCTCCTTTGTCTCCGTAGTCGGCCACCCCTGAGACTCAAAGCAGGTAGCATAGGCTGCCGGGCAGCCCACCCGCATAAACTGTAAGACCTGCTCTAGCTCCACCACCACCCGCTGTAATGCTTGCGTTTGGGCAGCGGCCACCACTCGCCTACCCCTTGTCACCATATCAGCCATGTCAGCTACATAGGTCTCAATATCCTCCCCCGTCTGCGCTGAAGGCTTTGAAGTCTCTGGTGGAACAGACGCAACGACATCCTGCTGTGAAGGTACCTCCTCTGCCACCGAAGGTGTACCATCTCCGGGCGCCTGCCCAGCAGAGGCGACCTCCCCTGCCTCGTTCCCAACTGTGAGTCCATGTGCCTCTCCTGATGAGTCATCCAAGTCTACTACCTCTGCTCTAGTCTCTCGACATGGTGAGAATACAACAGCTCCCTCTGGTTGTGCCAGTGTCATCTGAAACCGCTGTGTGAGCCAACTCTGCATAGCCACGAGGTCGGCACGCATCTCTACGACCGGGGGATGGTTCGCTGTCGTTGGCTCCTCCAACAAGGAAGCGGAAACAATCACCACTGCATCACTACCCACGACGTCCAACCGCACTTGAGGCTCGGTATCCACCACCTCCGTTAGCCCCTGCTCCTCAGCAACCACTACCCGATGTGGTGACTCCTCCGTCCCTGACTCTGCCATGTCCTCGATAAGTGCCGCCGTGGTTGGGCTCGGTGATGCTCCTTGGTGCTCGTGCTGGAGGGGACCAAGTGTAATAGGCGTACGACTCTGCCCGAAGGCCGAAATACAGGGGCCACCCACTCCAGATGATGGCACAGGCATGCCCATCGGTAGCAGGGGTGGGGCAAACAAGACTCGTACCGGCTCCTCCGTCGCCTGGCTGCTATCGTCCTCCTCTTCCGTTTCTGATTCCTTTGTGCTACTGGAATCCCTCCCGCTGTCAGGCTCCCTTGAAGTCGAGGCCATATCTATCGCCCTTTTCCGCTTCGCGGAAGAGTGCCCAATGTCCAAGTGCCTCCAATACATTATTGGAGGCTCACCTGCTGTCAACGGTCCCTGTGATCGTATCTCCAACTCTTCCTCGGGCATTGCTTCCCGCGTGGCCTCCAAGAACAACCCTATAGTGTAGTGAGGCATATAGAATGTGCGATGTTGCAGCGTCAAAAACTCATACATGCGCTTTGCGAGTAACGTGGCCCAATCATACACGATGCCATTCATCAACCCGTTCATCAGCATAATCTGAGGGAGGGCGATGTCTGACGCCCTACCCGACCCTGTCAATCTGCTCTTGATGACATCCATAATGCATCTCCAGTGGCCTTCCGCAACCAAAGTCTTACGGATTCCTCAACCCTTCGTGGCACTAGCCATGCTGTCCAACTCTGCTGTCGTCAAGTTCCTGGAGATTAATTTAATCCACCACTCCTTCTCTTCCCGTTTCATCTTTTTAGCCTTTAGTTCTATTTTCTTGCCCTGTCTGCCCGGGATGCCGAATACCCTCGTGAAGTCCCCTGCTTTGAAAGATACGGTAACATCCCTTCCCGAGGTATTCGAAAGTGCTGGTGCATGTGTGCCTGTCGAAGGTGTCTACCATGAACCGTAGGGCACCCTCATACTCGCGGATAGGAAACACGGGCATCCGAATAGCCCACTCCACTTCTGCTTTCAGAGGTTTTGCTTAAATTAACTAGTCGTATTCCCGTATACAATAATGCGGCTAACACTTAAGGTCTGTATGATCTAAATCTTTGTACTTACTTAAACTGTTAAATTCAAAGAAACAAACTGGTTGCACAATATAGATTCAGACTGGTTCAGAAAAAGAAATACACACTACAAGGAGCTCCAAATTGCTTATAGAACATCCAGATAATTAATAGTGCTTACACAGATTTAGAGCATCAATAAACATGTTTCGTCTTAGGAACTGCAAATTTAGGAATTGATTCATACATAGAACTGACATAGAGTTTCTTAATGGCAGCACTTTAAGCTTACAGCTTTTACAGAGGTCAATATAGAGCTTGATGCCTTAGAGGGGCACTGTTAAAAAGTGCATAACTTTCACTATAATCTGAGCCTGTGAGATGTGAACTGATCTGATTCGAATCTGCTGTAGCTGTGGGCTGCTCTATGGCCTTCCTTTCCTCCTCCTATCACCCTTCTTGCTCTGTTGATGACAATTTCAATACACAGCAAAAGGGATCTGTTGATGATTGTAACCTAAAGTGGAAGGAGTAAGTGGGGGTATCGTCCCACCTCCCTTGCCTCTGAGGTTTCCGTCTCAGAGACTCGGTCTCAGCATGCACAAAGGCAAACAAAACTTTCAGCATCCCAAATTGAAAAACAGAGTCACATATAAATATTTGCCTGAGGACAGTTTAGGGAACCGCCCTCAAGGAGAAACCCTAGGGCGGTTTAAGGATCTGCCCTATCAAGATAGCTGCAGCTGGAAGACACCTTAGGAGAGTTGGCTTCCATGCTAAGTAAAATCTGATTCAGCTCAGAAAACGACAAAAAACAGCTAAGGGGTAACCCCTTAGGAGGGGCGTTTAACACAAGAAGACAAAAACAACAGTTGTCACAGAAATCTGACTTGGCCCCCTTCTAGAAGTCAGTTGTCACTAGGTGACAAAACAGAGTTTGCTTTGGATTTTCCTCAAAGGAGTCGGTTAGCAAAAAAAAATCTGATTTTTCCCAAAAAGACAAGGGTGTGCAGTTGGCAGCCAGTGCTGCCATCCAGGCCAGGTGGCCCTAACTCAGTGGGTCCATCTCAAGGTTAAAGTCCAAACCATGTGCTCCACCTCCAAGAATAACTCCACAGATAGAATGTAACTCTTGATTAACTGGTTTGACCCTATGACAAAGAGGGTTGAACTGTAACTCCCAAGTGCTTCAATATGGGGCAATACTTACAGTTATACACTTCTTGCACATAACTATGAATAGCCAGTGAATGATGTGAGTCATAGTCCACCTAATAATCCCCTATTCAATGACTTATCTCCATAGGACCAATGGCACATGGTGTAGAGTGCCAGTTTGACTTTCAAGATTCTATCTAAGTGGATGCCCTTTTCCATGTGGGCATTTTTTTTACACTATTACAAATATTAAATAATTATAACTAGACTTAGGACTTGCAAGGTGCACATCATCTAGTCCTCTAGTCCAAATGGTAAATAAGTGTGGTTGAGTTACTGATGTATGTTTGTTTACATAATCTTAATAATTGGAATTATATTCTTCACTTTAAGAGTACAAGTTTGTTATTTTCTTTGATGCCGCTGACCTGAATGGATTCCTCACCATCTTCACGTTCTATTAGCTGAATTTATTAGTTATTGCTCTCTTTAGTCACTCTTTGTAACCTAGTCTTCATTGAATTGATGGACAGAATTTCTATAGCTCAGAGGAGGACGATGCTTCTGGAAATGTGAAAGAAAATGAAAATGAAGCTGAGAATTCAGAGTTGGAAAACAGCTCCAAAAGTCTAGAATCTCTGGGACAAAATTTGCCATCTGGAAAACATGGCAAAGGAAGAAATGAAGACAATAAATTGTTGAAAGAAAAAAAGCAAACTGAATCTGATATTGACATACCTGAACCCAGAGAAAAAGCTCAAACAGAACATGATGAAGTTGATGATGAGATAAATGGTAAAAATGAATTATCTCTGGAAGTGACTGAAACAGTAATAAAGGAAGCAGTTTTGAAGAGAGCTTCCTATCTAAGAGCTGAAATTGAGTAAGTTTCTCTTACAAGTAGTGATTCAATTTTGTATAAAAAGTTGAATTACATATGATATTTATGTGATTGGATTGTTTCATTGATACTTATTCATGATTTGCATGTGTGTAGATCTATTAGTCTTGGAAGTTTTCGTCGACTTTTGGAACAAGATCTTCGATTAGAGACAAAAGCACTAGATGTTCATAAAACATTGATTTCAAAGCTTGTCGATGAGGTACTTTCTTCCTCAATTTTTTTGTTTTGGCATTTTCATTTCTTACCTGAACAGTTAAATCTTCTTCATTCCAACATGTCTGATAGTTTTGTTTAACAGTTACTTACTAGTCCTTCTAATGAACCCGATAATGTCAAAGAGATGAACAAAAAGAGCCAGAAGAAAAAGTTATCTAAGGGAAAGAAAATTGGTTCTGAAGAGGATGAAGTCAAATATACTAGATCTGACACAATGGAGGATTCACTGGAATCTACAGAAATTTCAAGAGATGATGGGCTGGAACTGAACAAAGAAACATTGAAGGCCAGTAAATCTAAAAAAATCAGGAAGAAAGATTTAGGCATTGCGACTTTGAAGGGGAGAAAGAGAAAACTAGATCCAGAAAACGAACACAAAAAGTCAGTGAAGAAACCAAAGAAAAAGAAATCAGTTGAAGACACAGACACAGAGCCACTAAAATCAGAGACCACAAGAAGGAAAGAAGAAGAAGACAGTGTGGATGAAATTGAAGAACCAGTAAAAAACAAGGCTTCTGAAGACAGTGACAGTGCTTCATCTGATAATGAAGAGGAGAAGGTCTGGTAAAATATATTCTTGCATGGAAGTGATTGTTAAATGATCAAAAAATTGTTTTAATGTTTCTATAATAAGTGTTATGTACTTAACCAGAGTAAAATGAAGAAGACAAGCAATGCAGTTGTGCATGGCGAGCAAGTCCAGAATTTGAAGAAGATCATAAGATCCTGTGGAATGACGTATTTCTCTTGATTCTCTTATCAGAAGAAAATTCATATTGTAGTGAAATCATTTCAATTATATTTGTTTGATTTCTTGAGCTATCAGTTGCATTAAATATCCTTTTTCCTTTAGCTGGGGAAGAAAAATATTTGAGGATTACGCTCTTTTACTTTTCAGTGTTCCTCCTACAGTTTACAAGAAAGCAAAACAACAACCTGACAGCAAGCGAGAGGCATACCTTTTACAGGAATTGATAGCAATTTTGAAGAAGGAAGGCTTGTCTACAAATCCTACAGACAAAGGTGACTAGTCACTGTAATTCCAAGATCATAGTTTTGAAAAAATTAGTTGAAATATATATCTATCTGCTCTTAGTTTAGCCTTCATTTGACATATTTGGGTTACAGCTACTGTAGTTCATCTTTTAACTAGAAAATTTAAATAATAATCCAAGAAGCTTCTTCAACTACATTTTGTTAGGTTTAGTATAGTGAAAAAATGAATTTAGTCTGTTGAACTATCCTCTTATATCTCCTAGCATATTGTATATCCAAGATAAAAGAAAATCATTTCCATCTTCCTCTCACCCATATCACTACTTTAACCTCAATTAACTTAAAGCTCCCAAGTTGGACTGAAACACAATTAAATGGAGGGTCAGCTTTGAATGAGACTGAAAATTGTTCAAATTAAACAGCTATGGTCACATCATGCCTAAAATTTTAAGAAGGTTTGAATTATGGTTTCGGCTAATATAAATGCAAGGGTTTATCTTAGAGTTTAATCCATTAGTTGCCATGACCAATAGATCTTCTATAGATCTTCTACAAAGTTCGTGATCCTTTCAGGACCAAATCTGCTAGATTTCAGTACTGGTTCGTCATTAACTATGTGAATAGATGGTCACTGCGCGATAAGAAAATACATTCACAGTTTAAGCTGCTTAAAATTGTTATAGAACTTGGAAGCCTTCATCTCTGTATTGGTATTGGTATGCTACTGTTTCAATGATGTTCTCCTCCTTACTCACTCTTGACCATTTGGAGAGACAATTTGATGCCTTCAATTGTTTTTGTGAGCTTCATTGGCTTGTGGTGAGTATTGGTAAATTAAAGTTTTTAATCTTCAACATATCTCTAGGCACTCTTTAAGATTTTAGTTTTACGACAAAAAGCATTTGCAACAATGGCTTATAACAACTTGGGATTCAGTTCATTGGACTGTTTTGTAGTCCAAGATTCTGGATCTTCCCTCTCAGCAACCACATTGCAAAGGGTATGCCTCGCCTTTTGTTCTTGAGCACTAATGTTTATCTCCTTGATATCTCTTAAAAATGTGCCTTTGCAATGGAGTCATTGGGCCTACATTTCTTTATGGTTTATAGGTTTAAGATCTGCCAGCTGGGCTTTTATCGAGGTGGGTCCAACCTCTCACGCTATTGCATGACTAATGAAAAACAAATGGTTTCTCAAAGTACTGTTAAATTTAAGTTTATCTGCCTTTGCCCTGAGGGTATTGTTGATGGTGTTTTAACGCGCTATGCAACATAGAATAAAATACTAAGTATTCTATCCTCTCTTGAACAAAGACTCCCCAAATGCTAAGCTGCGTGATCAAATGGGACGACCCCAAGGTTCTCGAATGTCAGGTCTTGATGTGCTCTTGGATAGACTCAGTTGTATATGATGTGAGATTGCTGGAATCACAAGGTGGACTTACGTTGAATGCTTGAATGCTTTGAATGTCGTTGGAATGTGGGATTTCACTTGATTTTAAAAAAAAAGGAAAAAGGATAGGGTTTGAGAAAGGTATTCTAATTCTTGGAATGTAAGAGCAATGGACAATCTTTGGTGGAACTCAACTAAACTTTACTTTGACATGTAGTGAACGTCTCCACAAGGCTAGTGCGATCTTCTAAGGATAGCTTTATGGTTTTGAAATCATCACCACAAGCATAGACACCATCAAGTTGATGCATATCGATGAAAAAGCGATAATTGAAGTTAAGCTTTGGCTAAGATGGATCCAGTTGACTACACAAGGCACTTTACCATCGGCAAGGTGTTAGTAGTATGGATGTATGAATTTCACCATTGATCATACACAAAGTTCTTCCATTCATCTAAATTAAAAAATAAAACGAGAAGTAGAGACCATGCAAATTGCTGAATCAACACAAAGTTCACCATATATTCAATGAAATTAACATGCTTCTTACAACAATGTCTTGGCAACGATCTTTGCCTTCTCTTCCTACTCTACTCTAACTATTAACTGTGAACTATTGACTACCCACTGTTCACCTTTACAAATGAAAGAGTGGAGCCTTATATAGTGCTCTTTGTTACAATTGAAGGGCTCAGATTGATTTACAATCAATGGCCAGGATTGAAAGATAGAAACCCAAATTAGGGTTTGTTACACCCATTGCAAAGCATTTAATGCTTGACCAATGATAAAATTACATTTGACGGGACACATGTCCTCCTTTGAAAGTTCGACCAATAGATGGTGACGGTAGCTGCATCAAACTTTGTGCCCATGTGGTAGTTATCTCTTTGATGGATGAGTCGGGTACATTGAATCTGGACGCGCTAGCTTGAAATGATGTGATTGGATAAGTGATGACTAGGCGACACCTTAGTTAGCTTGATCTTTGTAACTCATCACAAATGTGTGAATGAACGAGGCATATCTCTTGATACTCAACATTTCCAAGCTCTTGATGTGATGATAACTTTGCTCATGTCGATCTTCTAACTTTGATTAACTCTTCTAAAACTACCTCTTGTCTTGATCGTTTCAGCTTTGGAGCTTCCATCTGGCTATACTGGCAGTGATTCTTGGATTTCCGAAGGGAATTCAAGATTGTGAAAATTCCTTCCTTGAGTGCTTGATTTGATGCTTATGCTTGATAAGGTTAGTGTGATAGAAGCCTTCTTTATTCAAAACCTTGAGCTTTTCATCCTAGATGTTGTCGAGCTCCATTTTGATATCTTCCTTCTAATGTAGATCTTCATGTTGAGGTCTCAAGCATCTTGAAATGTGAATGTTGTCCATCTTCACATCGTTGTTCTCTTGTATCCACTTCCTTGAATCACCATGAGCTGATCCTTTGTATGTCTTAAATCACTTTCAAGTGGGGAAGCTTCCTCCTTTATGTCTTACGATTGCTTGCATCAAACCTGAAAAGCTGAAGGAGCACTTTAAACCTTGGAAGAAAGATGAAACCTGAAGAAATTGGAAATTCAAAATCCTTGCATTCAAATCCACTTGATATCATTGACTGTTGCTCCTTAAAATCTCTCTCTACAATCTGGAAATGAATTTTCTGATCATGGAAACATCTGATTTTAAGTCTGATTTTGTGTCTCAGGCCTGATTTATGTCTGATTTCTCATTTTTTATATGCCTGATTTGATAAGTTTCAGGTCTGAGACAGGTCTGAACTGCATTGTTTTCGTGTGGCAAAGGAGGTGCTAATTCTTAGATCGCTGATTTTCATTGCCCAGGGAGGATGTATCGTACATATCCTAGGCTAAGGAATATCCTTAACCTAAGGATGAAATATCCTTAGACAAGGAAGGCACAAAATTCTTAATGTGCTGATGTGCTTGGTCAAAGGATGTGTGATTTGCTTAAGTCGCTAATATCCTTAGCTTAAGGACGAAATGTACTTGGCTCATGGATGTAATATACTTGGTTTAGGAAGTCATGAAATGCATAGGGTGTCGATATCCTTAGCTCAAGGATGAAATGTTCTTGGCTAAAGGATGGGATATCCTTGAAATTCCATGCCTTAGCCAAATCTTCTTAATTTCCAATATGAAATATCCTAGGAATTCCATGCCTTAGCCAAATTTTCTTAATTTCCAACATGAAATCAGAAGATAAATTGCTGACTTGCATAGGAAACCGTTCTAATCTCTGATTTGACCAAGCATTCGCAGTGACAAGGCTTAAGTCGTGTCTTTGGTGCCCAGCTGGAAATGCAAGGCTTAATTTGCTTTTCTTGAATAGTCAAAAGGGAATTGCAAGGCCTCAATTCGTGCCTTAGAAGTGGTCAAAAGGTGCTGATGTCAGTGGTTTATGAAGTGGCATTGTTAATGCCTTAGAAACATTTTAAATCTCCACCGTAAGATTGGTGGGGCCCAAGCATGCCACGATAGTGAAGGGAGAATCGAAGGTTATGAGGTGAAAGGGGGGTGTGCGGTAGGAAGGGAATAGGTTTTGAAGTGATGTTGTGGCAAGAAAGGATGAGGGCATACGGTAAGAAAAAGCCATGGGGGTAGGAAGAAAGGGATACGGGGGTAGAATAAATGCTACATTGGGATGTGAGGTTAGGAAAGGGAAGTAAAGGGGGTAAGGGAGTGGTGAAGAAGGTATCAGGTAATAGGGAGGTATAAGGGATAGGCTAAGGTAGGATCGAGGTAGTGGAAGGGTAATAAAGTAATATGGGTAGTGGATGGGTAGGCGAGGATGGGATTGGGGGTATGTTAGGAGAATCAAGGGGTAAAGGGTGTGAGATGTAGGTTAGAGAGTGTAGGAAATGGAAGGTATGAGAGATAGAAGAAAGGAGATGGGAGTGAATGGAAGGTAGAAAGGTGAGAGATAAAGGAAAGAGAGGGTGTAGGGATGGGGAAGGATGAGAGATGGAGAGGTAGTGAATGGTAGAGAAGATGGAAGGGCTGTGAGATGAAGAGGGAGTGAAGGATGGTGGAGAGGAAAGAATGTGAAGAGAAGATGGTAGGAAGTGGAGGTGGTGGGTGAGGCTGGATAGAAGTGGTAGGAGATAGAAGTGGGAATGAATGTCAAGGGAAGGATGGGAGTTTGGGCATCCATTGGTAGTGCTGGGAGAGGCAGGTTGGAGGATCAGGAGGGCAATGAAGTGCTGCACCTCACTTCATCCTAAATAGAGAGCCTTTTTGGTGCAGGGGCACAAGCCTCAATTTCATAATTTATTGATTTAAAACTTCATGTTGTTGATAGCAAGGTGTTGGGAGGGATCAAAGAATCCTTTGTTTATGTTTTGTTTTGTAATAAGGTCCTAATTGTCCATTTTGTAAGGCCTAGTGGCCTAGGGTGCATTATAAACCCTATTGTCAACTATGGTCAAAGGGACTTAGGACGAGTAGAATTAGGGAGTCAAGGTTGTTTTGGTCTATTTATATCCATTTCAATGTGTTTAGGTCCCTAGGTTGATGATAAAATTAGTTTGAATGGCAAAATGCAAAAATTGTCAAAAATTGTCAAAAATTGACAAAGTTGTCAATTTGTAAAGCAACTTTTCAAAAAGTTGTTGTAATTGGTTGCTCAATGTTCATAACCACCTAAAATCAGTTTGAACATGTTGGGAAAACTATAAAATACCTCAACAAACTCGTGTGGAGGTTGTTGTGGTTGAAATTTGTAAAACTTGATATTTGAAATCAATAAAAAAACTGCATTTTCCAGAAAATTCGCTGTTCTTTTGGTTGGTACGGAATTTCACGACCTCCAAACTGAAAAATTCTTTCATGGGGAGTTAGAGGGGTGAAATACCTTTCGTTTGAATCCAACCAGAGGTCTGGAGGTGGAGTATTGAGGGAGAAAAGTTGTAACAGATCCAAACAGCCCGGAAAAGTGCCCTTTCCTAGGGCTTCAACTTCAATTTCCCATTTCTTCCAAATCCACCATGGGAAAATTCTAAAACTTGGTGAAATAGAGGATTTGGGAGTGTATTTTAATATCCAAAAAGTTTCAGACTGAAAGGATGCAGTTTGGGTGAGATTTTATTAAATTTGGCCAGGCATCTCTATGTGACTGGTTGTGGGAATTGAATAAAATTCATGAACAGTCCCCATAACTTTAGTTTTAATGCAAACCAGAAGCTATAACTTGGTATTTGGTGATTATTTGGATACCCCAAGGTGTTCCAATTGCTGCCCTTGAGAAATTGCAGGTTTGGAGGGTAGTTCCTTTGTTAAAGTGCTCATTTAGCCCCATTTAGCCTAGTTGAGGGTTTACTAGAAATGGTGTTTGTAGGAGGTTCCAGATCAAACCCTTTTGGAAAAAGTGCTGTCCTAGTTTGTTAATGGTGAATATAAAATAAAATTTCTTTGTCCTTTGTAGTTTTTGGGAGAAAAACCAAAAAGTCATTTTTGAGGGCTAGTTGGCTAGAATAGCCATTTTGCACTTTGACCCCTTTGAGACTTGATCAACCCAATCTGAGGGTTGTTTAACATCATTGGAGGTTGTTGGATCCTAATAAACTTTATTTGAGTCTTTGTGGACTTGTAGAACCATTTTGGAGGGGTGTGAGCCATTTGAGCACTTTGCCTATGGGGTTGACAAACCAAAGTTGATAGCCTTTGTAAAATGTCTCAGTGGGGGGTTATGGGGATGAAAACTATTGAAATGAGACATTGATCTGTTGCTTGTAAAGGTGTGAGGTCTGGTTGGGAAAATCTCTTTTGAAAGGGATTGGGTTGCCAGTTGAGCAAGTGAGCAACTTGGAGCATTTTCTAGTTGTTGGAACCATACCTCGACATCACTTTTCTTGATTACATCTTGGCCACCTGAGATACTACACTTCTTCCAAATGAAAGGCTTATAGCAAAAAGACCCTACAACTATCCTAGAAAGCAGAAATAAGTGGGGGTCCCCATTTGCAAGGGGGCGATGTGTGAAAACCTCACAACAGGTATCTTCAGTACTTGTTTCAATAATCACATATTTAGATCCTTAGGTGGCTCATCCCTAGGCCAATAGAGGTATTTGTGTGAGGCCTCTTGTTCTTCCAACGTGATTCCTCTTTGGATCTCAATAGTCATGCATGTTATTGGTATCTTGAAACCAGGTCACTTCTTCAATCTGTTAGAATGTTAGTTAATCAACTTCCTCTATTTAGGTAGTACTTAGATGTCCTTGGCCTTATATCCTCAAACATGGTCATCAAAATGGATGTCAGAGAGGGTGTGTTACATTCAAGTCCTTGATGTCTCCTCCACAAATGCTTTTTATGTTGAACATTTTTATTGTACATAAATTGTATCATTATTCAATACATTTATCTCCACCATCATTGGTCTTATGCCTTGAGGATTCTCCTTTTAGCTAGATGGGGATGTTTTCCCATCAATTATGAGTTGAAATTGATCATCATATTTCTCCAGGTGATAGGATGGTTGCTTCTGCTATTTGTAGGAAGGGGAGATTGAGGAACGCCGTCTTATAATCTAGCTACTATGAGATTTAGGAAAATATCATGACCTTACAAAGTTTTGGGTTGTGCTTTATCTACTTTCTTTTGCTAACCCGATGAGGAGTGCCTAGTCTTTTTCCTTTGAGAGGTTGTCTTCCTTAGATGTAGATGCTTATAAGGGACACTAGGAGTTATTAGTTTGATTACGCTAGGAGTTGTTAGTTTGATGATATCCATCTTCAAGCCTGCTACAAGTATTGAATGTAGTAAGGGTCCATTGAATAGAACTTACACATTTTGGGACAAATTGGTAGGCATAGTTTTGCATTTTTTTGGTTACTATCAAACTTCCCACCCCCAAAATTTATTTCTAGGTAGAGTGAATATGCTTCATTTTGGCATTGAGGTCCTCCTTATTTGAAGCCCAAGCTTCATAGACAAGCACACATTACTAGGTTTGGGCAAGCACATTTTACTAGATTTTTTTAATCTCTAGCAGTTCGTTGGATTTGGATTTTAGGCCATGTTCCATGAAGTCTTAGGACAAGCGGGCCAAGGGCCTATATTTGGGGACAAAGGGGGGATGGCTGCACAATAATATATGATACTTAAAAAAATAGTTATAAAAGTATAGACAAGGAATAAGAAATGAAACTTGGACATACTCAAACATATTTGATATTGCATTGAATGGACAATGAAAATGTTGAATATCTATATATTTATATTATATTCAAAATGATGATAACATTCAAATATACAATTGGCCAATGGTCCAAATGCCTCAAAGCATCATTTATCTTGAAAGTCTATACCGAATTTCTCATCTCTTGAATGGCTAGACTCCTCAAGCTCAAGCTTCTCCAAGGCAATACCAACCTTGTTTATGCTACATCTTCATCAACTTGTGTTGTGGTCAATCCAATGCAAGGTTCTATGTACAACTACAAGCTTGTCCACCCTCCTGGGGATGATTCGGTTCCTCTCAATAGCAGGAAGAACTAGATACTTGGGACAAACAAACAAATGGTTAGTGTGGTAGTGCAAGAATTAGGCCCATGTATAGTTCACCGTAGATTTGGGTCCTCCTATGCCATAGTCTCCCTATCCATCTTTGCCTCTTTTGAATATCCCCTAAGACTGGTAGATTTTGTCCTCTTATACAAATGATGTTGGCTTGTGTAGAATAATACATTTTGAATGGCCTTCATAAACCTTGTCTTCACCTCAACATTCTCTATAGGAGTAATTTTGCTGGACCTTTGCACACTCCACTTTGGGTTCAATGCGTTGATAGCCATGTGCAAGAGATTGTTGAGCTTCTCCCATCAACGCTGAATGATTGGTTAAATGCATTCATTGTAGAGCTCTAATGTGGGGTCTTTTTTCATACAATTGCCTTCATTTGGCCCAAGATACCGTTAATCCACTCATATACCTCTCCAAGGTTAGGTGCTTTGTGTTCCTATATCTAATAACTTTGAAGGAGTAATGATGACAACAATATATCTTGCTTGAGGCCAAAAAGTATCACTCTTCATTTCCTTCTTCACCCTCTATTTGACTTAGAATTGAGCCACCGATTATACTTTGTTGTCATGACCATTAGTTGCAATGCCTTTTGCAACTCAAGAATCCTCTCCAAGAAAATGAAGAATGATGCATATCTAGTCTCGTTAAGTTTCAAAAACTCTTTAGAGAAGGTTCGAAAGAGAGTATGCGGAGTATGATGATTGTAGATAAAGTTTTGCACACCTCTAGCATTAAATAACCACCTCTTTGATTCATCCATTTGATTTTGCCCATGTCCTTGAGTGCATTATCCATGGCATGCACACAAGGAGTCCACCAAATATGCTTGAAGGCAGCCTCAATCAATTTCATTGCAGGTTTGCACACATATGCTGCATCTGTCACTACTTGCACCACATTTTCTATCCCAACCTCCTCAGCAGCATCTTTAAGATTTTGGAAATGGAAATCAATATCTTTGCAGTGCTTTAAATAATCAATAGCCCTAAGTAAGGGCCTCTAAACATGTGACCACAATGTTGATGAGTGGATGATGCCTTATTCTATTGACCTATCCATGATTAGGTTGCATCCACTAGTGACCCAAGTAGTTTTCATATTATTATTAGAATATTAATCTTGGAATAATTTTTTTCCAAGATTGTTGTCCTCAATTTTGTTTCCCTTGGTGGTACACATGATGGACTTGCTTTGATTAATTTTTGCCGTAGCCTCCTTATAATATGGAGAGTGAACCACATGGAATGGAATGCCATTAGCAAAGAAGAACTTGCCAATGGCATCATACAACTCATCTCTTTTTTGCACATTGAATAACTCTCCATCACGTTTGCAACATCACTATTGTCATTCTATATTTCCCTTTAGGTGCTGCAATGGCCCTTGAACTAGTTAGAAAAGTATAAGTAGAACGATCTGAAACTTGTGGATTTGGGGTAGTCCTAGTACTAGTAGGAGGTGGAGCTCTCAATGGCAAAGTGATAGGTACAAGACTTTGGTCATTAGCATAACCCCACAATATACTAATTTCACTTTTTTTTTTCAAATGACAATCCATTACATACTCATTACATGCTCCTATACCTTTGCCTATGACATAAAGGTGTGCATTAATTCTTGTGATATTGCCTTGAAATTCAAGTTGACAAAGATGACATGTCCATAGCCTAGTGGTTTCCATTGACATGGGTTTTTTTTTGCAATCTAGTAGCAAATTGTTTTAAAGATGACTTCTTATCAAATGAACCCTTGGCAAAATCCTCTAATAATTTGGAAGGGCAGGTAAAATGTGCATTGCCAATAGAGCTAGTTGCCTCAACCCTTCCCCCACCACATCTGTACTTGGAGTGAACCCCCATAGGCTCTTCCTTATCCTCTTCATCAATCATGTTGTGAGAAATAGAACTCATAGTGATGTTGCAAGAAACAAAGTTTATGGTTACCACGCATGTCATAATGTCATTAAGTAATAAATTATGCACCTGCTCAAGGCACAAGGATTTTCTTTTTCTTTTTTTTTTACTTCAGGTTGCAAGAAACACATCTGCAGAGGAAATATAAAAATATGAATCCTCGTTCTTCAATTTTCATCAAACAAGATTTCTCTTTTGTTTTTCTTACTTTAGGTCACACGAAGCACAAAAGCAGAGGATACACAAAATACAAAATCCTAAAGTGACTTGTAAATTTTATTTTTTAAAATTCTAATCAAATATTTATGCAAATTTGCAAAGAATATTTATAAATAATTTTTAACTCCCTAATATTGCTGTTATAAAATTAAAAAATTTAAAACTTGATCATTTGTAAAACTATAATTTGAATTCTAACAATGGAAATCCCTAGGGCTTAAATTAATTACAAAATTAGTCAACTAAAATTACTAAATTGAAAAAAACACAAAAAGCTGTCATGAAGGGCCAAGTTTACCTTGAGGCTTGAAGAACGTGTCAATTCAATAGTGGATTGACGATTTGATGAAGTTTGTGCACTTGCTCTTACTCTCACTATTCCTAGTACCCTCAGTCGCAGTCTTTCTCACTCTTGCAGCTTGTCGAAAGTTGGGAGTGATTTGGAATGAGGTTTAGATGCCTATTTATAATTGTTTTTGCAGGTGCTTAGGGTTTGGATGTTCCTCGTAGACAATTAGGGTTAGGGTTAGTGGTACACAAATCAAAACATTTGTTGATATTTAAAAGAAATTGAATTTTTGAGTTTTAAAAGAAATTGAATTTTTGTTTTTTAAAAGAAATTGAATTTTTGAATTTTAAAAGAATATTGAATTTTTCATTTTTTTTGCTGTGGGGGACACCCATACGTCCCAGATTTGGTCGCACCCAGTGACAGTAGGACAGTGAGGGGATGTTTTTCCCAAGTCCCTGCATCCTTGTTTTGAAAACGTGTGGATTTGGCACGGTGAATGTCCTTGTGGAACAAGTATTTAGGAGAGGTTCTAGGAGGATCACTTTACCACCTCCACATATAGTTCAGCATGACCTTCTTGAACCTTTATTTAACAATCTTCTATGAGCATTATCAGATCTTGCATTGGCTCTTTCACACTAGTTCTCTTGGCTGAAGCCTTGCTATGCAAGCTATGACTTGCTGGTCTCCTGTCCTAGGTCTCAGCTACATCTTCATCATCATCTTCTTTGTGTCATTGAGGGGGCCTCCCTCGCATCTCTCTTTCAACTTATATGCTGTCCTTACAACTCTAAGTTCAATCTTTTTCTTGATTTTAAATATTTAAATGAATTTACTTTGAGTCCTGTTGACCCAATTTTGGTCATCTGTGGACATCAATGTATAGTTTGTTTCGTGTTCTCTATACTATGTCTCAGTGAACCAATTCCAAGTTTCTTTGGTCTTTCTTGATTCCACCTGCTGTCTGATCTAGATTATATTGAAATTGTCCTCCAAAGTGTACATTTGTTTTCATTTTTGTTTATCTCTGAAATGGACAACAATCTTCTAGCTTGCTTTTTGTCCTTATCAGTATTTGTTCCTTTCCCACAATCAAATCTATTTTTGCAATGATTGCTCTGACAGTCTAACTGCTATAATTTTTTCTGCACCTTAGTATATCTTCAACAGATTATTATATACAAGTCTGTCGACCCCTGTATTTCCCTCTTTCTTTCATGAATTTTCTGGCTGGGATACCCCAAAATTTGGTTTCCTTTTATTATGCTGGAAGTGAAAACTTTCATTCCAGCATTTGGTTTTTGTAAACAAAATATAACAAATGTTCAGCTTCTATCAAGCCTGTGAGCTAGATTGTCCTGCAGATATTATGAAAGATAAACCTGTGTGAGAAAAACACTACAGATTGGGAGATTGATGAGACTCTTTGTCATTACAAATTTAAGGGAAAAACTGACAGCTATTGTAATGATCAAACCTATAATTCTGCAAACAATCTTGTTCCCAAAAATGCTGGCAGTAGGTCAACTTTCTCTGAGCATGTTTTTCATCTGTGTGCTGGTTTAGATCCAGATCCTGGACTTCCTTTTATGACTTTCCACATTGATCTAGTCATTCTTGTACACGCTGTTGGTGGTTTCTCAGAGAGCCCTGACTTGGCCTCTGCTGGGCATATCTTATTAACAGTACTGGTGGAGGCCTCCATGAATATAAGAGGTTCTAGGAAGGGGTATATTAGAAGTTTTGGTTTTACAAGGCTTACAATTTGGGTTGGGGCCTGCTATGTCTTGATGTGTTTTATCCTTAAGCATATTAACAGCTGTGTAGCAAAGAGATTGGTTAGAAGTGTAAACATCAAGATATTCACAGACCCTGATGAGGAAAATGGATATATTCTTATTGGAAACAATTTTCTGGAGCAGTAACTTGTTAATTGTACTGGTATTGTATGAATAATCAGAGGGGCTAAAATCTTCCTGGTAGGCTTTTTTCCCTCAGTTCATCACCTTTGAACATAGAGTAGTTATGTGGCACTTGGCAGTGTTCTTAACCAACCAGAACAATCATTTTTCAAGCCTCAAGGTTTGCCTGCAAGAAGTTGTGATCGGCCTAGGACCTGCTAGCAATCCTTACGCTTTTCCACAAACACAAACTTATCAATTGCTCAAGTACTGCATACTAATTTTTTCTAGCAGAAATTGAACAGGAGTATGAAGAAATGTAAGCATGAAATAGATGAACAACATATATATCAATCACCATGAGCTTGTATTATACGAAATTAAAAGAAAGAGGTTTTCAAATAACTCTTGATCTTCTACTTTATATGTTACTGTCCACATACATGTCACATTTATATCTCACACAAGTATCATATGAATGTATAAACCAACTATCGATTCAGATAGTCAATTACCTTGCCACAATTTAGATTGTGTATTAATGGTCATTTTTCTATTTCACAGAGATCAAGGCTGTAGTAAAACGCAAGGAGAAAGCAAAGGATCTTGAAGGCATTGATATGACAAATATCATATCTGATTCTCGTCGTAGAAGAGCAACTTCCAATTTCTTAATTCCTCCTCCACAGTATAAGGTTTCAAATGAAGATGATGAGGATAGCAGTGATGATGAAGATGGTAAAAGCTCAGAAGATGATGGTATGTTTTTGATACTTTTTTGCTTGTGATAGTTTAGCATAACTAATGCGCATGAAATTTGAAGTACATGCAACATTGGGATTGTATTATCATTAGTCTGTTGGAATATAGATTATATATCATTATAACTTTGAACTCATCAGGCCATCAGAACTGGGTCAGAGATGATTCGTGTGTTCTCTTGTTCTTGAATATCTATCTTGGACACTTTTTGGCCACTTTCTTGGATATTAGATCAATTCTCATCCTTTTATTCTTGGTGATGGGTTTCTTCCATTCCAAAACATAGATTTTTTGTATCTAAATAATTTTGTAATATATGTATGGTGCAATAGCAATATCAATCAATTTGAATGTGCAAGTTGCTGCACAGATTTAGGATATTGTAACACATGCAATCGAGCTGATATTTTTTGAAGATTTGATACTTGCATGTGATAAATTGCCACACATGGGAAAAAACACTTAAATTAGAGAAATATTTTATTTGGAATCTTATCTGGATCTTAAAGCTTGTTTTCTTGATGCTGTTCAATTTCATTTTAAATTTAACAATGTTAACAATAATGAGTGAATCTCATCTTTACAATAATTATTATAACCATGGCCATGCCAGACCACAACATCACCTTAGTACAATCAACTGGGAAGAAGGTAGTAACTTAGTGTCCATGAAAAGTCCATTTTTGAAAGGAAAAAGGAAGAGTACACTGCAGGTTTCCTGCTGATATTGGCTTCTAGATTCCATATTAAGTCTCCAAATAATCATAAGAAGTTGTCCGCTTTGAGGAATCATACCATGGTTTTAAATACAGCAGTCTTCATGATGGTGTTAAGAGGAAAACATAAAATAGAGTCTGATAAAGCTTTACAATAATTACAACATTATAACTAGAAAAATTTCAAAATTGTGCTTTAATCTTTGATTGGTGCTAATATGATTTCTCTTAAATTAGCAAGATTTTTAATCTTAAGTTAAAGACAGATTGAAAAGAATCTTTTGTTTGCCTGTAGGAAACAAGGTTTGACATTGAAGGCAATCGCACAAATGCTTAGTATCAATAGGAACACTTCTTTTTGCAATGAGTTCTCTGTCTCATTGTATAGAAATTGTGATCCTGCCATAGAGAAATCAAATTGTGCAATTGAAGGATATTGATAGTATCCTTGGAACTACCATGCACAAGAGAGAAGGTTGAGACCATACTTACTAGGAGACTTGTACCCTAAACCTTAATACTTGTTTCCCATACTGGAAACATGTCCCTATTTTGGAGACCTATAGGGAGACATCTCTAGACATTAGGAGACTTCAGATGCAGTTTCTTTGCGTCTCCTCCCTTGAGAATCACAAAAATTCCAATAGAGGTTTCTTAGATGTATTAGGTAAAATACATTGGATTTTCTTAAAATGCTGATAAGTGGCTGACAAAAGAACTAAACATATACACTAATAGGCTTGTAAATTTCCATAAAATTTTACAAGTTATTTTGGTGGTAGAAAATATCTTTATTAAGTCCCAAGAGGTAAGAATATGAAGTGAAACATTAATAAGTCTTAGGATATGTACATATGCTTTGAAGTTTTATTAATTTATTGAAATTACAGTCATCTCCAAGGTCCTCTATACCATGTTTAAAAAAATAATGGCATGCCCTCCTAGTTTCTCTGTTATCTCCAACTGATTATGGTTTTTAATATTTTTTCCTATTATGATGATGATCATCAAATATAAACATAATTAATCTATTTCAATGCTTTTAATTTTTAAGTAGTATATGTGTGTGTGTGCGTGTGCGCGTGCATACATACATGTGTACGTACATACATATATGTGTATGTGTACGTACATTTCTATATGTACATACATGTGTATATGCACATACATATGTCTGTGAGCATATACATATACATATACATATACATATACATATACATATACATACATGTGTATGTACATACATACATTTTTGTATGATATATATACATATACATACATCTGTATGTACACACATGCTTCTATGCATGTGTATGTACATATGCATATACATACAATACATGTGTAAGTACATGTACATACATTGCATCTGTGTATGTGTATGTGTATGTGTATATATGTATGTATGTATGTATGTACATATATGTATATATTGCTGTCTCCATGTATCTGCCTACAACAATTTTTGAATATGGCATACTGTTACCTGTTTGCGCCTCCATACCAGTACTTGCACCCATCTCTTGCTAACTATGGTCGAGACCAAGAATACAACTAAAGAAAAATGGTTTGCTGATGAGTTTTGTGGTGATGAAGCACCAAGAGGGCATGATGATATGATGCAAGGAGGATGTTCCAATGAAGTGGAAGAATAAACGGAAGATATCCAACTGTAGTACAAAAGAGGAATGGAATCTAGACATTACTACACATCAAGTACAAGGGTTAATGAGTCAACAAGATCTTATTTGTTGCAGACTCTCTAGTGAGATGACAAACATTTTTACTGTTGTGATTAAATACCATATGAATGCAGATTCCGAAGGAATATTGTATAATTAGACCAACTTCCTGTCATCTAAGATGAAGAATATACAGAGCAAGTGTTCAAAAGGTTTTTATAGGAGTTTTCACTATAGGATCTCACCAGAGGCATATTTGCTAGAGAAGCAAGGAAGCACAAATTATTTTCCAAACCTCATATAGAGCTAAACTTCTTATTGGTGTTTTGATGAGTGTTTTTGGTCATTGACATAACATAGTGAACTCTTCAGGATGAGCAGTCTAGGAGAGCAAGAAAGGAGTCAACATCCACATATGAGGAAAGTGACACTTTCGGAGATTGACAATTGCTAGATACATGTGTAGTGGACATGACAAAAGTGAAGATGGGAGATTGTGTATAAGTGGAAGAGTTTACAAGGAAAGTGTCTGGTCATTATTGTTGATACATGATAGCCTCGGTAAGATAAATGATTGAATGAGAGATAAATGAAGTCTCTCATTCAATAATCTATCTCATCGATAGACTATGATAAGACTTCAGTTATCATTCCTTTATTTGATGATTATTCTTCGATATATATATATATATATATATATATATATAACCTTGCATGCAAATTCCGATCAACATCGGGTTCTTAACCAATGCCTAACTACCGATTAATATCGGTTGCAAATCGTAAAGCACAAAATACCGATTGGTATCGGTTAAACTTGTTGATTATATGCAAACCGATTGGTATCGGTTAAACTTGTTAATTATATGCACACCGATTGGTATCGGTTAAACGTGATTATGGTTGAAGAGGTGCGATCAAGTAATATCTTGATCGGTCATGTCTAATAGACATGACCGGTCAAGGTATTGCTTGATCCTCCTTATTGGCATATATATATATATATATATATATATATCGATTGGTGATTGTGAGAAGAACATCAAAATTTATAAATGCTCCTTCTCCATCTGCAACATACCAGATAATAATCAGATTTATTATATTGTGAATTAACATATACTTGAAAAGAAAAATAACCTTGAATATAACTTGCACCTTGAATTGAAAATTGAAATACATTTACATGGTATCAGAGCCAAGTTAATTCGAACCTGAGGCTATTCAATTTTGTGGAAAATTCAAGACTAGCATATATTCAACATCACATTTTTCAAATGGTTAGCACTATCAGATTCGAAGATAGACTCGGAGGCGATGACTTCTCAGCATGGAAGTTCAGAATTAAGATGATTCTAAGAGAAAATAAAGTTGAATCATTTGTAAAAACTGATACTACAGATTTTGAGACTGAACCTGTCAAAGCAACTTGGATAGAGGGAAATGAAAAGGCCATCAAAATCATAGTTGATGGGGTGAGGAATAATATTATGCCCATCATAAAAAAACATGAAACGGCCTACAACATGTTCAAAGCACTTGAAGATGCATTTGAGATATCCAATGGAAGTAGAACCTTGGCTTTAAAGAGAGAAATAAATCATATAGCTATGATCAAAGGGGAGTCAGTCAATGCCTACTTCATGCGGATATCAGCCCTAAGGGATGGGCTAGCAACCCTTGGATATGAGATCCAAAGAAAAGAATTAACACTCATTGCTCTAGATGGGTTGCCTAGTATATGGGAAACATTCGTCCAAGGCATTAGTGCAAGGGATAAATTTCCAAAGTTTGAAAGGCTAAAGGCAGACTGTCTCCAAGAAGAATCAAGGTTAAATAAGAAAGGGATCAAACAAAAGAATATAGATGAAGTTCTTCAAGTCCTAAATACAAACTCCAATAAGAAAAGCAAGCATAAACAATTTAGGAAGAGGAAAGGTTGTCATGGCAAGAACACCTTCAAGAAGGATCTTTCACAGATTCAATGTTACAGATGTGACAAATTCGGACACTATGTTGCCAAATGTCTGGAAAGAGCCAAACATCAAGCCACATTTGCCATAGTAGGAAAATCTAAAGGGGAAGATGACTCCGAGAAGTATGTACTCTACTCAGCACTTACAAACCAAGCATCAAACAAAGTGAACTCCTGGGTGATCGACAGTGGCTCATCTAGACACATTACAGGGTTTAGAGAAGTGCTAGAATCCATGATAGAGGAGAATGATGAGGAAGTGACTATCGGAGATGACTCCACACATCCAGTCAAAGGAGTTGGAACCTGCACCACCTGCACCATCAAACTGAAGTCAGGCATATCATTGCAACTTAAAGGAGTACTATATGTCCCAGGCATCAAGAGAAATCTAGTCTCCATATCAGCACTAGAGGATAATGGGTACAGAGTGCCCTTCATGGACAACAGAGTGTTGGCTTGGCCAAAGAATTCATCTATCAAGAAAGCTAAAACCATTGGTCAAAGACAAGGCTACTTGTATGAGTTGTGCATAGAGCCCAACATAGCCCTAATCTATGAAACTACATATGCTAATGAAGTTTGGCATAGAAGACTAGGTCACCTGAATTTTAGAGTTTTATCATCAATGGGAAACCTTGTCACAAGCCTACCTAAGTTAAAGCAATATCATTCAGGGGCATGCAAGGGATGTGCCTTAGGTAAAAATGCTAAGGGTGTTTTTCAAAATAGTACTAGGAAAACAAGCAAAGTTTTAGAGTTAGTTCATTCTGATGTATGTGGACCTATGTCTGTACCTTCTTTAGGGGGATTTTTGTATTATGTAATATTTGTTGATGACTACTCTAGGAAAACTTGGATCTACTTTCTAAAATGTAAAGAATCAGAAGAGATCCTTAATAGGTTTAAGGAATTTAAATCACTAATAGAAAACTACTCAGGAAATAAAATTAAAACCTTAAGAACTGACAATGGGGGGAATACACCTCAGATTTATTTAAAGATTTTTGTAAAAATGTTGGGATTAAGAGGGAGCTTACCATACCTTATAATCCTCAACAAAATGGGGTAGCTGAGAGGAAAAATAGGACAATTGTAGAAGCTGCCAAAGCCATGATTCTTGATCAGAATCTAAATACCAATCTTTGGGCAGAAGCAACCAGCACTGTTGTATATATACAAAATAGATGTCCTCACTCCCATCTTGAAGATAAAACCCTTGAGGAAGTCTTTACTAAAACAAAGCCAGATATCAACCACCTTAGAATATTTGGGTGTCCTGTCTATATTCATTTACCTAAGGAGAAAAGATTAAAATTAGAACCTTTTGGAAAAAGGGGAATACTTGCAGGATATAGTGAAACCTCCAAGGCCTACAAAATCTATATACCTGGTCAGAGGAATATTGAACTGAGTAGGGATGTAATCTTTGAAGAAGACTTAGCCTTCGAAAGAGCCCAAAGCTCAATAGAATTTGAAGTCTATGTCCCTACCCCTAGCATAGATGAAGACCCTGCTCTTGAGCTTCAGAGGGAGAGTCTTGAGGAAAATGAAATTGAAACTCAAAACCCACCTAGAGAAAATTTCAAGAAAAGACCACTATGGGCCACCAAAATTGTAGAAGAAGCTCAGAAGTATGCTGCCCCTTCAGGAACCTTCAGAGAAAGCAAAAGGCCTAATGAACTTACCAACTACGTTGCTCTCATGAATGATCTTTCAAAAGATGAACCTACTAATGTATCAGATGCACTTAAACATCAAGTATTGAAGAATGCCATTCCATTATGAAAAATGATGTTTGGGAAATTGTTCCTAGGCCAGCTGGAAAATCTGATGTCACCTCCAAATGGCTCTTCAAAATCAAACATGCTGCAGATGGCAGCATTGAGAAACACAAGGCTAGATTTGTAGCCAGAGGGTTCTCACAAAAGGAAGGAATTGACTATGAAGAAACCTTTGCACCTATAGCCAGATATACTTCAGTAAGAACAGTCTTAGCCATTGCAGCAGCAAAAGGATGGAAAGTACATCAGATGGATGTAAAGACAACATTTCTTAATGGAGAGATTGCACAAGAAGTATACCTAGAGCAACCTGAAGGGTTTGAGATTCATGATGTAGAATCTCGTGTATGTAAACTCAAGAAAGCTCTTTATGGGCTTAAACAAGCTCCCAGGGCCTGGTATGAAAGAATTGACACTTATTTCTCAGGGCTAGGCTTCTCAAAGAATGATGCATATCCAAATCTCTACTATAAACAAGACAAAGGTGATATGCTGATATTGATTTTATATGTTGATGACTTGTTAATTACAGGGAAAGATCAACTCATAGATCAGTCTAAGTAAGACCTTGCTAAAGAATTTGACATGAAGGACTTGGGACTCCTTCATTACTTCCTAGGTTTGGAAGTATGGCAGAATTCTGATGGCATTATGGTAAACTAGGGTAAATATACCTTGGACATTTTGAAGAGATTTGGAATGCTAAACTGCAGACCCATGACCTCTCCAATGGAAACAAACCTTCATAAACTTAAGGAAGCAGCAACAAAATCACAACCCTCAGATCCTACTCTATACAGGCAAATGATTGGGTCCCCGATGTATCTTGTAAATACGAGACCAAATATCCGTTATGTAGTTAATGCCTTGAGTCAGTTTATGTGTGAACCAAAGGAGATACACCTGGTAGCAGTAAAACATATCATGAGATATCTACAAGCTCCCAGGGCCTGGTATGAAAGAATTGACACTTATCTCTTAGGGCTAGGCTTCTCAAAGAATGATGCATATCCAAATCTCTACTATAAACAAGACAAAGGTGATATGCTGATATTGATTTTATAAGTTGATGACTTGTTAATTACAGGGAAAGATCAACTCATAGATCAGTCTAAGTAAGACCTTGCTAAAGAATTTGACATGAAGGACTTGGGACTCCTTCATTACTTCCTAGGTTTGGAAGTATGGCAGAATTCTGATGGCATTATGGTAAACTAGGGTAAATATACCTTGGACATTTTGAAGAGATTTGGAATGCTAAACTGCAGACCCATGACCTCTCCAATGGAAACAAACCTTCATAAACTTAAGGAAGCAGCAACAAAATCACAACCCTCAGATCCTACTCTATACAGGCAAATGATTGGGTCCCTGATGTATCTTGTAAATACGAGACCAAATATCCGTTATGCAGTTAATGCCTTGAGTCAGTTTATGTGTGAACCAAAGGTGTTACACCTGGTAGCAGTAAAACATATCATGAGATATCTACAAGGTACCCTAAAACTTGGTCTCAAATATGAGAGAGTTGAACTAGATTTACACGGATTCACAAATTTAGATTGGGCTGGAAGTGTAACTGACAGGAAAAGCACCTCAGGGTGCTGTTTCAGTTTAGGTTCAGCAATGATATCCTGGATTAGCAGAAAACAATCATCAGTAGCACAGAGTTCCACTGAGGCCGAATACATTGCAGCCTCCATGGCTGCTCGAGAGGCAGTATGGCTTAAGAAGCTTCTTGTGGGGTTATTCAGTGAACAAATGAAGCCTACAATTATTCATTGCGACAACCAAAGTTGTATAAAACTTTCAGTGAATCCGGTGTTTCATGACAGATCCAAACATATTGAGATTTCATATCATTATGTACGAGACATGGTAGATAGGAATGTGATCCAGTTGGAATACATTTGTACAGGAGATCAGACAGCAGATATTCTTACCAAACCACTTTCAAGGGTGAAAGTTGATCACTTTAGAAAAAGTCTTGGTATGATTGAAATTTAACTTGCTTTGTACTCCTATACTTATTAAGATGTTTTATGTGTAAACTTCTTTGTTATGTTAGGACTTTTATGGGTTTAACCCCCTGTGTTCATGTCTAAGAGGTGACGATCTCTCAGATAATGAACACTTGTATGTAGACATTATAAGGTGATGATCTTATGATGTTTGAACCAATTATCATGTTGGATCTCTGGTATGCCATGGATGTGCCATGATTGTGTTGTGGTAAAACATTTGGATAAAATGTTAGTGCACATACCACAACTTGGATAAGTTGAGAATTTAACTATTCTCATGTGCTTATTCTTAAAGTATTGCGTGTTTAGGCAATACTGATATCACATGCTTAGGTGATATCTTGTCATCACAAGTTGATGTGATGAACGTTTGTATTGCGCGTTTAGGTGATACTTCATGTCACGTGCTTAGGTGATGTGATTTCTTGTATCAGATGATTGATGATACTTCATGTCACATGTATAGGTGACATGATCCCCTAGAGAGTAAGATTACTTAAGGAATACTGACCATCATGAGAAATGTGATGCTAGATATGTTGTCTTTCATTTATCTTCCCTAGCTAAGAGGGAGTGTTGATACATGATAGCCTCGGTAAGATAAATGATTGAATGAGAGATAAATGAAGTCTCTCATTCAATCATCTATCTCATCGATAGACTATGATAAGACTTCAATTATCATTCCTTTATTTGATGATTATTCTTCGATTTATATATATATAACCTTGCATGCAAATTCCGATCAACATTGGGTTCTTAACCAATGCCTAACTACCGATTAATATCGGTTGCAAATCATAAAGCACAGAATACCGATTGGTATCGGTTTTATTTGTTAATTATATGCACACCGATTGGTATCGGTTAAACTTGTTAATTATATGCACACCGATTGGTATCGGTTAAACGCGATTATGGTTGAAGAGGTGCGATCAAGTAATATCTTGATCGGTCATGTCTAATAGACATGACCGGTCAAGGTATTGCTTGATCCTCCTTATTGGCATATATATATATATATTGATCGGTGATTGTGAGAAGAACATCAAAATTTATAAATGCTCCTTCTCCATCTGCAACATACCAGATAATAATCAGATTTATTATATTGTGAATTAACATATACTTGAAAAGAAAAATAACCTTGAATATAACTTGCACCTTGAATTGAAAATTGAAATACATTTACAATTATCTTCACTCGACAAAGATAGGATCTTTTGATGAGCAATGCCATGAGGAGACCATTATCACATATAAGAATGGTGGTCATGATAGAGAAGATGATTGTGATGTTGATGTGTAACATGATGAGAAGACAAACTCTTTGGAGGAGATCATCCTTCGCATTAGATTTGAAGGGAGTACTCTTGTGTAGGCTGCATCGTCAAGATCATAGTTTGTTTGGACAAGAAACTCTTGCAGACCTAGCTACACAACCTTTCTTTGGGTGTGTGGGCAGGGATGTAAGACTCATTTTTGATAAGGTTGTCTAGCCTTCATCAAAATTGAGCTTGAAAAAATTAGATACTGATGCGATTGCCCATCTTGCATAGCAGTATGGTGATGTGATTGACTCTATTGAGGAGGTTTTTCCTGCTGGAAATGGAGGACATTGTGATGAGATTGAAGTGCATGACGATCTTGATGAAACAAGTAAAGGGACAAGGGATCCACGTGGGACTTGAACTGCAGGAGAAAATACAAATGATGAGGGTGAAATGCAGGTTGAGCCCCCAAGTCATCAGATAGGAGTCACTATAGAGATGTTGTGGGGGATGCACAAATTCGATTGTTGCCTGGAGGGCACACAAACTAATGTCATGGAGGAGCACCATTAGTGAATGGTACTAGCTGACCATTCTCCAAGAGGGAAGGGGTAAGAGAGCCTAGTGCCTGGATGTGAATTCATTTACAAGAGCAGCTGGTGAAATTGCATACTTGATGCTAATTGAAGAACTTTAACTTCCAACATGGTGAGTGATTGACCATTTTGGGTAGTGGCTTCCAAAATTTCTGAATTCTATCATGAGGCTACGTGGGAACAACACAAGATGAAGATGATTTTCCACTATGAGGAACACATTTTGTTGTGGTAAGGACTGATCACTGTAGTACACAATATTACCCATCACAATGGTCTGATATCAGTTGTACTAGTGGAGGATGCTCACCTCCCATAGATTTTGAGTTGCAAATATAAAATCAACTTAAGAAGATGACCAAGAAAGTATAAATGTGTTTGAGGATAACTACCTCATGAAGGTGAAGATATAGCAATTATGTAGGGAACTAGCTGAATTGAAGAAGGCCAAGACAAAACAAGGAGGCAATCCATGGACTTGTGATGTGAAGCTGATTGTTAGCTTTGAGTGCAAGGAGTACACCCACAAACAGTTCTAAGATCTTTTCTAATGCTTCTTTGCTAGAGTTGGAAGTAGCAAAATATGGAAAAGTAGATGAAAGGGAAAAGAGAATGACTGGAAAGAAAAGCACAACACTCAATATAAGAATGCGAAGACAGTAGTTTGTGAAGGAGTTAAGTTACAAAGGGGTCAAATAAACTTGAGGGGAAGAGTGCTGCAGCCTCCCAAGGACAATATACATTAGTATAAAGAGTTCTCTGCAGTATGTTTTGTTATTTTCTCTAAAGCTGTGTGATGTTACATATGTGTTATAATGACTAATGTATATTGTTATATATGTGGAATTGCATTGTGTGAGAATAACCCCCACTTACAATGTCTATGAAAGATGATCATAACACAAATTTTCCAGCTTGTGCCAGGATTAGCAGCAATGGTTATTGATTTCATTTGCAGGCTATCTCCCCTACTTTAATGACAATTCTTGAAGCTCTGTGAGATGACACAAGATAACTTTTGATGCAGCCCTCTATTGGTTTCCTTGATTCCACCAAAAAGTTTCCCATCATTCCTACTGCAGCAGATTGTGTACCTCTTTTCTCTTGAATTCTCATTGCATAACAACCCTTTCTGTGTCCTGTATTTAGTTGAGACATATAGCAAATTTGTAAAGCAGCATTTTTGGTTTTATTTCCCTCAGTATGGCAAGTATAATAGGTCTTATTTCGGAGTAGTGATCCATCATATTCTTCTTTGCTGTCACTTGAATTGGGGAGCAGGTGAGGTGTCTTTAACATATCACCATCTGTATGAGCTTGAACATCCTCATCTTCCTCTGTAACAGGTTTAACAATGGATTGTCCTATTGTCTTAGTTTTATCTGCATGTTCTTCATTCTTTTGTCACTGAAAAACAGTATCAAGGTGTAAAAAGTACATTGTAGAATTTTATCTTTGTTTTGTTCTGTTTGCCTGTCTGCTGTCGCAATATTTGGAAATAAACAGGGAAGATACTTAGGAAAAAAAATGCTTTTAAGGGCAATTATGACATTTCTACCCTGCATTTATTTAAGAAATTTGCAGATAGCCTTAAGTATTGCTTGGGAACCACTTCTAGTTAGTTATCAATAGAATATTCACTATAATAGTGATTGGCCTCTAGTGGCTTTGGAAAAATATCTGCTTCGGGATGATTCTTTGCCTTCAACATCATAATAATTTGATTTTTATATTCTTTTGCCTAAGGGGTTTTTCTCTGAATTATGTGTCTGTAACTCAATAAGAGTGCATATTCTATTGCTGTTTTATGCTGGACTTCATCTTTCTCATCCATTGTCTGCAAAATGGTTCTTACTTTCATTTGATCTTTCTAATGACTGTAGCTTATTCTTAAGCTATTTCGGCCGCGAACTGTCTCATCTCTTGTGGTTGCTGGTTTCTTAATGCTTGCCTTCTTTGATATTCCTGGCTTGTTAATAAGACAAAATCATCAATAATGATCACATATTGTTGTTAGAATTGTGTTGTTCAGTTGGTGTTGCTGTGCACATTAGCAGAACACAAGAGTGTAGAATGTGAAAACAGCAGTAGAATGTGAATATGCAAAGGAGGTTGTCTTAATGTTAGGTGCTATTGTTGGTTTATTATTAGGTCTATACTTGGCACTGTAGACTTTATTTGGGTGCTGTTTTTTTATTGTTTTTTTGGGTGGTTGGTTTATTTCTAAATTCTAGATAATAGAAGTATTTTGTGATGAAAAACAAACTAAATTAGGCTTCCTTTGTCTTATTTTGGAGCACCAAGTTCATGGGTTATTTATGACCTTATGGCATCCTTTTTGTATTCAACATTTTTCCAAAATAATAATTTTTTAACAAATGTGGAACTCTGGTTTCTGTTTTGTCATTCTATTATTTGTACTATAAGGAATTTTGTGTATGCAGGTTAGTGCATTAAGAAGTACAGGTTGATTGAAGGTTAAGTTAATCAATTTGTTTCAAACCTTTAATTGCATAATTAGCATACCATGTGCTGAATTTTAATATGGTATTAAAACACTGTTGCTGAGTTTTCCAGGTTCGTGAATGAGATTTGCTGCTACCTATGATTGGGTGTTGCTGGAAGATTTCAGTACTTTACTTTAATGACTGATTATCGTGGATAGGTGAAAGGTTGTGGAGTTAAAGAGATTAAATTTCTACAGTTCATGATGTATTT
Source organism: Cryptomeria japonica (assembly GCF_030272615.1). Taxonomy (NCBI): domain Eukaryota; kingdom Viridiplantae; phylum Streptophyta; class Pinopsida; order Cupressales; family Cupressaceae; genus Cryptomeria; species Cryptomeria japonica. The sequence goes on along the minus strand of NC_081406.1, from coordinate 525,166,854 downwards.
TGTTTATGATGTATTATGCTAAGGTTGTAGAGTGTAATGCCCTAATTGTGCCAACCATTAGAGTGTTGATTTGCACTTGCAATAATTGGCTGATCTGCTTTAATTTCAGCTGATTTATTCAGTTTCAGTATGTTTTAACCGCTGAAAATATGATTTGTCTGGTCTTAGAGAGTGTGACTACCTAGAGGATGCTTCAAATTTTACTCTTGGAAGTGCAAGCTGTAGATGCTGCCGGAAGAAGTTGATTTTTGGGTCCTTTGTGGAAAGCATGTTGACACTTCCAATTGATTTTGTTCAGTTGGCTGGGCATAACACGAACATGGTCAAGACAAAGCATTTTATCTTGGATACTATGAAAGATCATTTGATTCCTCACGTTACTGAAAAGAAATCAGCGAAGGAGATGTATGATGTCTTGACCACTGTTTATAAGATTGTGAACATGTCCTGCAAGATTTTGCTAAAGATCAAACTCAGTACCACATGCATCAGTGGCATAGACACAGTATTCACGTCCTGATGAAGAGCATAGAATGTTGTGATCAAGTTTTAGCAGTTAGGGTTAAGGTGGTGGATGAAAAGTTGGTACCCACAATTTAAGATTAGTTTTCTCTGTACTAGGTATTATTTGTTCAGGGTGTTTGTGCTTGTTAGAAGCTTTTTATTTAGGAAGATACTAGACTTGAAGCTACTTCAGTTAGATTGGAAGAAAGTTAAAATCAAACTATTATTGAGAAGATGAAGAAAACCTAGAAAAGTGGTAAAAAAGGACCCGAGAAGGGTTTGAAAGGAAAGCAACAATATATAAAGTTTTCTCAACAAGGGAAGAATGATTTGAGCCGTACTGTGAAAAGTTTGGTCACTATACTTTTCAGTGCCCTAAGATGAAGGGGAAGGGAAAGCTGCTAAACCCACGGCAGGACTGAGAGATGGGGGGGGTGTGAAAGTAAGAACCCCTGCTAAAACTACCCTTGGATTTTCAGTTTGATGGGTTTGACATTTCGTCAAACACTTGGTACAAAACTTCCTGCTATCTATTATTGTTTATGTTTGGGGTTTATGTCTATTGCCAAATCAGATAGAAATGCATAGAAAATGATAGAGAATGATTGCATAAAACTTGACAAGTTAATCTCAAAGAAATGATATTACTTGGGCATAAATCAGGTCTGAGTACACTTATTATCAGGTTTGATACAATGTTATCAGATTGAAACATCATATGAATAGTGCATTACATTGCCAATAAAAGGTCTGATTCAATTCCTTCACATACCCGATTTGTTTGCTTGCTTGCGTGGACTCTAAATGACGCCAAATGCGACTTGTTGTGGTTGGGAATGGATCTGCAGCTCTGCTGATGACGTCTGAAGCAATTCTGATCAAAATTGAAGGTGATGGCAGCCTCTACAAACCCTTAACACCTGCGAATGTTCCCCTCCAATGTAGCTGTCTAGGGCAAAGATGGTAGCAATGAAATACTAACAAACCCTTGCTCATACAAATCTAAACCTGCTGCAAGCACTGTTCACGTCACTGTAGCAGAACTGTTTGCATTACTGTTCATGACACTGTTCACGTCACTGCAAATAAGCCCATTAATGAATTTTGGATGAATCCATCTCTCTACGTGGAGTTGGGTTTCTGCCCAATACAATAATTTCCGAGGGTTTCCGTCCCAAAAAATGGCTGTCGCTGTCACACCAGCAACTATGGAGAAATTTTTGAATATCAAATGATCACATAACATCCGTCTTGGGGAAGGATGAGGCTCCTTTATAAAGACTTCCCAAACCGTTGGTGAGCTTTCACTCTCAACGTGGGATTAAAATTCACTTTATTTTATTTACTCTTATAAAGTCACTTTATGACTTTATTATCATTTTTTATAAATAAAGTCACTTTACTTTTATAATTTTATTTTATAACATAAGTAACTTTTTCTCACCAAATAATAATATAAGATGCCATATAATAATATTCCACTTTTTTTCAATTTCTCCACCAATAGAAATTAGTGATGTGACCAGTATATATTCCCTTATATCTCTTAATCAGCCTATCGGGATGACATGAAATAGGCTAATCAACTCTCACGTGGTCATTGAGGAGAAGGGGACATTACAACGAATCAGTCTAGAACACGTCAAATCTGATCTAACTAATATTAAACAATGAATAACAACAACACCAAAAACATCAACCATCAACACATGAACACCAGATTTATGTGGAAAACCCAATCAGGGAAAAACCATGGTGATAATCATACTCACAATATAAATATAATTGATTATAGAGTTTTAGGCTGACAACCAAGGAGCATCATACACCTGATGGACTTGCAAGACTAAGGTGCACTACCTTAGGGCAAGATACATGGACTTGCTCAACTGAGGCACACTACTTGAGAGCAAGATACAAAAGAGGCTGCCAAGAGACCCACTGTCTTCCAATGATAGAAAAAATAGCAGAACTGATATGAGAAGAATCTCCTGATCATGAAATTGTCCTACCTCTGTGTCAAATGACCAACATCATGGAAAACATCTTTGATAATCACCTTTGTGAAAATACATTGTCTTCACAAACTGACTTTAGCACATCTGCAGTCTCAAATCTGCTTGCACATCATTCACATTTGCTTCTCATCAATTTACACACTATCCCATTCACAACTCACACATCTCCTTAAATATAAGATAGATCATCAAAAACCCAATTGAGGGTTGGCCAAGAGCAAAATAAACATTATTACACAAAATAAGCCACCTGGACCAAAAATACTCAAAGTGGTCCACTCTAGGAGAAAGAGGGGACCCAAAAGCATCACAATACATTCTTCCAAGTCGAATCCAACGAACTGCACACACCAACACATCTTCGAAAGTCCTCACCAAATGAAACGTGTAAATAAATAATAAGACTTAGTACTCAGTCGGCCAAAAGACATTTTCCAATGCAAATGACCTAATGCGGATCTCTACCCAACAAGGTAAGACCCATAGCAATGTTCTATCTCAACCTTCAATGCATATCCGAACCAAAAGGTATCATCCAAACAAGATAATCCAACCAGAGACATCAAACCACAACATAATTGAATATACCAAGTTGTAAACCAACATAGTTCACTTGTGGAATAGAAACACCATCAGAGAATTGAACTAAAAACATTGCACAAACCACACAAACATGTCCATGAACTGCAACATAAGATTCAACATATCTGGAGGCCACCAAAGACTTTCCGGACCAGTTTGAGACTCCCTTACTGTCAGAGTACAGTAACAACCAACTTTTGCACTACACGAATCAGAAAAGTAGTCGATGCAACATTTATAAAACATAATCTTTGCCATCCGGAGGAATGCAAAGCATTTTACCATTGAGAAATTAAACATTGTTTGCTGCATACATTTAAAACTCTTTCTTGCATATTGAACTTGCCATAGCCAACACCAAAGCATCAAACTCAACAACAACACCAAACACTAGACAAAGATACATTTAAAACTCTTTCTTGCATAGTGAACTTGCCACAGCCAACACCAAAGCATCAAACTCAACAACAACACCAAACACTAGACAAAGAAACCTGCAATAGTATAGGATCATATCCGGACCATACTCCATCCAGACAACCAAGTTTGACATCAATGACAACCAAACTCAGATATCAACCAAACAACTCAGATTTCCAACAAAAGCAACAACAATAATAGAAGTAGTTGGCATGGAGTGTAGAAGATTTAATAGATGATGAGATTTTATCTAGGCCTAAGATTTCTTTTTCCATGGTTTCATGTTCATCTTCTAACACCATTTTTGGAGTAGAGTGGTATGTCCACAATGGGGCATCTTGAGACGAGACCATTAATGAGAAGGCTCTCAATAGGTCTCAATGGCAAAATGCTGCTATACTAGTAGAACTTGGTGGTGATGCCATATGTTCTATGACTAGAATATGTTCGTTGATATATGCAAAAAAGGGAACTTTTAGTTTCAGCCATGCAAATTTAAGTGTGGCTGGATTTGATGATCAACAAGTGATCATAAATAAATGCAGCTAAAATCTTTGTGAAGTTTTAGCTAGAGGTATTTGTGAAGGAGGTCTTTATAGGCTGATTGCGAATCCAAACCAGTAGGCAACCTTGATAGATGATAGTGACAAATTGTGTAAGATTTGTTACAAGAGATTTGGCCACTTGCACTATGGAGTTCTACCTCTTTTGAAGGATGTGGTCCATGGATCACCAAACTTCAAGGTAGAAAATACAAGTGTATGTAAAGTTATGTAGGAGCATTTGGGTCCAAAAGCAATCTTGCATTGCGCAAAAAAATGATTTTGGTGTGCGCTTTAATTTTGGTATGTGGTTTTTATGTTTTCCTTTGTTGGCTAGTCTTCTTAGGACTTTGCTCTGGGCTTCTTTTGCCTATGCTTGCAGAAGGTAGGGGAGAGTATGGAGAGAATTTTTCAAAATATTTTCCTCCTTTGCTAAGGACTGAGCAATAAGAGAAGGAAGAAAGATACATAGATACTCCTTGATTAACTATTGTAAAAGCCTGTGGCTGCAATTGTAAGAGTAAGGGATACGAGGTGGGAGAGTGTAGATAAGTTTGTGATAGAAGGATACAAAAGTATGTTCTTGTTTGGCTTATGTTGAAGTCTATTGCTGTATGTGTAAGAGAAGTTTGAGATTGAGAAGGAGATTGTAAACCCTTGTTGTTAGACTGTGTGCCTATGAGGCAAGTATGTAATCTAGATTTGATTGATGTAGATGTTGATCGTTGTTCCTTGAATAATGTATATTTGAACTGGGTATAGGTCCTTGTATGTTTGAATTGACTAAGTGGCTTAAGTGAACATGTGAGCGGTTGTTTTGATTAGCTGCCTTTCACCGGGTGCCATATCTTTGACTGCATCACAAAGGATGGTCATTGGCAAGCACATCAAGACTGTCTTTTTTTTAAGCAATGAACACAAATCAAAAGGAATACTAGATCTGATCCATTTAGATGTTCTTGCATTGTCTTAGTAGTTTTGTTGGCTGAAAATGTTTATTTAATTAATGATTCATCAAGGAAAACTTGTATTTGTTTCATGAAGATCAAAGATGAGATCTTTGGAAACTTCAAGAGTTTAATCATTTAATGTTCTTGTGGAAAGGATTTAAGTGTTGAGGTTTGAAAATGGAGGTGTGTAATCCCCAAGAATTTTGATGATTTTTGTAAAAATGCAAAGATCAAGAGGGAGTTGACATTGCCTTACAACTCTCAGTAGAATGGGGTTGTACAAAAAATAACAAGCCCATCACAGAGTTTATAGTCTACGATTCATGGCTTAGATCTGCCCATGTTTATATGGGTTCAAGCTTGTAGTGTTGAATGACAAGACTCTACAAGAAGCCTTCATTAGAGACTATATGTTTCTCACTTTGGGGTGTTTGGAATTCTTGTTTACTTTCATGTGTTAGAAGAGAAAAGAACCAAGTTTGAATCTTCTAGCCTAAAGGGTGTCTTTGTGGGATATGGTGAGTCCCCCAAGGTTTCCTAGTTCATGTTTTATCACAAAGAAACATTCTTGGGAGTATAGATGTTAATTTTGATGAGGATGTTTGGTCCCTTAATCCTTAGGAACCTCCCCTAAAGATTGAGGACATGAAACGACCTGCTGTTCCAAAGTCAGATCAGCAAAATGCAGTCATTTCTTTTGCTGATCAACCAAGGTTTAGTAAGGCTGAAGATACCTTAGCCTCATCTAAAACAGCTAGGAAGCCTAAATGGTTTACCCAAACTTCGTAGTAGGCACAAGAGCAAGCAGGAGCACCGATTTTTTTTGTAGAGTGAGCCATCCACCTACGAAGTTTCCAAGTTATGTTGTTTTAATGTCTTCTATCATTGATGCTAAGCCTTTCACTTTTGTGAAGGCAAACTTAAAGTAGGTATGGTGAGATGCCATGGAAGAGGAGCATAAATCCATTGTTCAAAATGATGTTTGGGAGATTGTGCAAGTGGTTTCTCTTAGAAAGAGGCAGTAGATTATAATGAGATTTTTGCTCAAGTTGCAAGGTATAGTTTTGTATAGGTAATTATAATCCTTGCTTCTTATTGTGGTTGGCCTTTATATCAGATGGGTGCAAAAATAGCCCTTCAGAATGATAACATAAGAGGAAGGGGTTGAGTTGCATGGGCAAGATACCCATGTATGGAGGATGAAAAGGGCCATGTATGGGTTGAAGCAAGCATCTCATGCTTGGCATTCTTGAATTGATGAGTGCTTATTAATGTTGGGCTTCATTAAATTGTTGCAAATCCTAATCTTTATTATTTATTCAATAAAATTAATCTTCTATTTTTTAGTTTTGTATGTGGATGATCTTTTTTTTGATTGGTAAATATTATATTATTTTATTAATAGTAAAATATAGACGTTACATAGTATGAAATCTTGGATTTAGCTTTTGACTCGTAAACAATACCAGACCCCCCCCAAAAAAATAAAAATAAAAATACACCTTACTCTGTTTGATTTGCAATTGACATCCCGCACCATCGATTAACAAAATTTACAACTACGACCAAAAGCACAACCTTGTACACCCATTTTGATAGATTCAACTCTATTCCTTACAAAATATACGATGAATTTACATTGTCCACTTGATGGAGTCGATACCAAAAAAATGATCAGAACAGACCAAATTCATATTTACTTTCAAACTGAAACTAAGATGGATCTTGTCACCACACCAAAAAACAAAAAGTGACCACCCCCTGTCTACTTGTGGTTGGAAGTTGCCCCAGACTTTGCAACTTACTTCGGTTTCCCGTGACTTGATGCTGCAATGGACTCTCCCTCGACCCTTTGTGCTTTGGTGTTCTTCAATCCCTAAGGATGCCCCCTTTGCTTTTTGGTTCCACTTCCTTCCGTTGCCTTCACTCTGGAACTGGTTCTACTTTGCATGACGAGCTTGTGCCTCCTGTGCCCTAAGATAGTCCTTTATGCCACTCATTCCGATTTGGGCAGCTGCTCGCCTCAATTCCTTATCCTTGGAGGCATTCCACAAGAAAAATGGTCTCAAAGGGGAAATGAATTCCCCAACATGAAGCCAATCACCACCTTGGGCTACAAAGCCCTCCCCCAGTCTAGTGATGGCAATAAGGAAAGCAAGGCCCAACACCATTCTTCATGGACGCATTGGATCATGATCCAGTGAGCATCCTCCTTTGTTCCTAGCTTTAGGAACCATGCTAGGAATGGGGATGCTATGTCTATGTTTGTCCTATACTTATACTCTACCTTTATAAATTCGTCCCCAAGCACCGTTGACACTTTGTGGAGAAATTCAAAAAGTCTTCGAATTTGAAGACATGCTTGAGGCTTTACTTTGAAAATTTGCCTCAAAACGCAACCATGGGCTTCAAAGTCTCTAATGAAAAGTTTGCTTGCATCTTCTTCTCCACCCTAATCCAACTTGCCCTTGTGCAAATGTGGAAAAATGTTTAACGCAACGTTCAAAGAGCCCAAACCCAAATTGCACTATGAGAGAAATTTGTCTTCTCGGGGATGCTATAATCATCTCCACATGCTTACCACCACCTTGTAAGGATGCAGTTCAATGGAGGGTAATTACTCCTCTCCTTGTTGGCTTGACATATCGTCCTCCCCTACCGCCATCTCATCATCTCTTCTTCCTCGAAGATCTCCCCAATCATAATCATTATTACCTTGCATTAAATCCACTGCCAGCTTGGAGTGCTTGTCCGCCAGCTCATTACCCTCTCTTTTAATATTGTAATTTTGAAATTTTTGAAGGTAGCTAGCCAACTTCTAATTACCTTCACCAATTTATCTAATTTCCATCTTTTTGCTTCACCTTAGATCAATGCATTGGTGATTATTTGTGAATCACCCTCGAGATGAAGCATTGAAAATTGAAATAGATAGTTTCCTTGCCATTTTCACTGCTAGGAGTGCTGCTTTGGCTTCTGCTTCATTGTTAGTGCCCAATCCGAGTTTTTGTGTACCCCATGCCCACATACTTCCTTTCCAATCTCGGACAACACAGCCAGGTTGCGACAGCCTAGGGTTTCCTTTAGATGCTCCATCAAAGTTAATTTTGATCCAACCTTTGTTTGGTGCTGACCACTCTACTACTGTATCTCTATTGTTTATTGGATTAGTCCAATTTGGCCCATTAACAGGTCATATGTGGATGATCTTATTCTTATAGGAAATGTTGAGAAGCTCATAGTATGACTCTAGAGGCAGTTGGGAGTTGAATTTGACAAGAAATATATTGCAGTCTTATCCATTATTTCTTAGGTCTTGTAGTATGTCAAGGTACAAGAGAAGTCCACCTAAGTCGATAAGTATAAATTAGAAATTCTAAAAAGATTTCAGATGTTGGATTGTAAGTCCCTTGCTCCTCCAATGATTCGAAAAATGAATTTGAGTGTAGATTTAGAATCCGATTCGGTGGATCCATTTGTATATAATTTTATAAACAATTGATAGGTTCTCTAATGTACTTGGTAAATGTTATACTTGATATTTGTTTGACAATATATACATCAAATTAGTTTTTTTGTTAAGCTAGGGCAAGTTTATCGAATTGCTGCAAAATGTGTGCTTTGATAGTCGAAGAGTACAATTCGTTATGGGTTGGAGACAAAGATTTAATGTTGCATAGCTTTGTGGATTCAGATTGGGTATGTGATGCTAGTGCTGGGAAGAGCACTTTAGAGCTTTGTTCTAGTGTGGGGTTAGGTATGATATACTGTTTCAATAAGAAATAGGCAGTTGTAGCATAAAGTTTAGCTGAACTGGAGTACATAGCAGCAATTTTTTTTAGTTGTGAGGCTCTTTGGCTTCACTAGCTGTTAGTAGAACTTACAAATTAGATGTTGGAGGAGGCAGAGTGTACCGTGACAATTAGAGTTGTAGCAAACTCTTTGAAAATCCATTGTTTCATGATCACTCCAAGCATATTGATATTCATTATGCCAAAGGCGTGTACCACTCTCATATAGGAAGTCTACATCTGTGTTCACAAAGTCAAAAAGCAACATATATAATTTAAGATATTTTAAATTTATTCTAGATTTTGAAAGCAAGATGAAATTTAAGTAACAGGATAATAAAATATTAAAAAAAGATTTTATTTGATTTCTTTGAAAATTTTAAAGATAAATTTAGATTTTAAAAGCAAGAGGGAATTTAGATAATAGGATAATAAAATATGAATTACAAATTTATTTAAGATAACAATATTGAACATTTTTAATTAATTATAATAATTGAAAAAATAATATAAAAATTTTAAGATTTTATTTAGGTTACGTTTAGGATTTAGAGAATAAGATAAGATTTCTTTACAAATTTTATTTAGGTTACGTTTAAGATTGAATTTAGATAATAAAATATTAAAATAAGATTTTATTCAAAGATAAAGATATTAAATATTTTTAATTAATTAAAAAAATTTAGAGAATAAGATAAGGTTTTAAAGATTTTATTTATGGTTAGGAATAGAGAATAAGATAAGATTTTAATTACAGTTAGGAACTAACTAGGGATAGGATTATAGTTCAATTATGGTTATGGTTTTTAAGCTCAATAAAGAAGTAAAGAGCTTCTGGATTTATTGACACAATAAATCCAGAAGCTCTTTACTTCATTATCATGGATTGTGGAAATCAGTAGAATTGAAGTTAAATAAAATTTAGGGTTAGGGGTACAGTTAGTGTTAGTGTTTAGAAGGGGTTACAATTTATTTAGGGTTATATATAGGATTCATATAATACAAGTGTAGGTAAATTAGGTTATAAAGTACACAAATTGTAAAATCAATCTGTGTCTCGTAACATTTTTATGGTGTATAAGTTAATCTACAAAAAATTTAAAATAACTCAGTAAAATAAAGTCAATAAAGAAAGAACAATTTAAATAAATAAAAATAGGTGTCTCCATAATGATATTCCTCGGCAGCTTTTAAATAGATTTTTCTAAATATAGGTATGCTCGTTCTTTTTCCTAGAGGCAGAGTTTAGAAGGGAGCAATAATTCTTCAATATATACCTTCAGATGAGTAAGTTGCAGACATTTTGGTAAAACCTTTGTCAAAAGGGAAGTTTGAAATATTGAGAGAGAAGTTGGGGTTGTGTTGACGTGTATTTTGTACACTATCAAACACAGAATAAAATACCTAAAGGTACCTTATCCTCTCTTGAGTAAAGCCTTTGATTGCTGAAGATATCGCGAAAAAGGATCAATCAGGATGACTTCAAGGTTCTTGTATGTAGGGTCTCTAAATGTGGATAAGCTCTTTGTGGTATGATGTGATTTGCTGGAATCACAAGGGGACTTACATTTGATGCCTGAACTTCTGATTTGCTTTGAATATTGCTGGACACAGGATTTTACTAACTTTGACTTGAAAAAAAGGAAAAAAGAGGAGGGCGAGGAGAGAATCTAATCCCAATACTAAGGAATGTAGGAGCAATGATTGATCTTTGATGAAATTCTAACTAGGTCTTGTTTTGACATCGCAGGACCATCTCCACAAGGCTAGTGCGATCTTCGAAGGGAAGCTTTATGATGTTCAAATCATCACTGCAGGCATAGACACCATCAGGTTGATGCATATCAATGAAGAAGCGACAATTGAAGTTAAGCTTAAGCTGAATGATTCTAGTTGACTACGCAAGGCAAGTCTGCAATCAACAAACTGCTAGTAGTATGGATATACGAATTTCACCATCAATCAAGCACATTTCTTCCACTCATCTAATAACATGAAATCAAATATGAGAAGTATAAAGACCATGCAAATTGTCGAATCGACCCATAAATTTCACCATTTCTTCAATGAAGTTACAAGTCTTTTACAACAACATCTTGGCAACAATCTTTGCCTTCTCTCTCTACTCTACTCTAATTGCTTCCAACTATTCCTAACTATTTCTAACTATTCTCACTCTCTAACTATCTATTCTAATTATTGCTAATTGCCTTTACAAAATGAAATGCCAGGGCTTATATAGTGCCCTCAATACAATTCGATGGCTTAGATCAATTCGAGATCAATGGCCAAGATTCAACAATGAAAACCCTAATTAGGGTTTGTTACAACCATTACATAACATTTAATGCTCGACCAATGATAAAATTGTATTGCTTGGACACATGTCCTCTCTGGAAAAATCGACCAATGGATAGCCGGGGTAGGTACATCGGAGTTTGTGCCACCTTCCATGAGTTAGGTACATTGAATCTGGAAATGCTGAGGTGGACCACACTGATTGGAGAAGTGATGACTAGGATGCCACCTTGTCTGACACTTGTAACTTGGTAGATATTCAACTTGATGTTGTTGAGAAGCTAGCTTTAATTAATTCATCTGGAACTATCTGCTTCTTCAACGAACCCTTGTTCTAACTTCTTGTGTCCTTGATGTGCAGGATGATTGATGTACCTCGCCTTGGAATACTGGATTGGAAGAGGTCGCCCTTGATGACGTTAGTCCAAAGAAGATCGTCCTTGTCGATGCTAGGCTGGATCGAAGAAGGTCGTCCTTGTCCTTGCTTGATCGTCCTTGATCTGGCTTGATTTTCCTTGAGGAGAGTCTTCCGATTTGTAGATCTTTCGAGCTTGGAGTCGCCATCTTGATACCTACACAACATTTCAAAATTAGTAATATATCTTGAAATCTAAAAATCAAACTTTAAAAGGAATATTCAAGATTTTAATTAGGAAACTTCATGATAAATCTTGAGTTATCATTTCCTAATTAACCATGTAATACTTAGATTTTTCCCAAAAATGCTTAAAAAAAATCAAACCTTGAATAAGGGTGTCAAGATGATTTTGCCATACCTCCACTTGGGAGTTAATTCTAAAAAATGATGCAAAAATAGGAGAATTCGCTAGGCAAAATGTAGATCAAGACTCCCTTTAGCAAAATGCGCCCCCTTTAGCTTGGAAAAGAAATCCATCTTCCACTAGCTTCTTCAAGATTTGGAAATTCGCCTTCAAATGTCTTCAAAAATCTGGAAATTATCCTCCAATCTAGCAAGAAATACGCCTCTCCAATAGCCTTCAAGATGAATTTCGCCCTTCTTAGTCTCCACTTCTGGTAGAAATTCGCTCCTCAAATTACTCTTCCAAATCGCACTTGAAATGATGAGTGAATGATTTGAATAATGAAAAACATGCCTCAAATATATAGAGCGCTCAACATTGTATTTCCATGGGCCGACTTGGAAAAATAGGCCAAAAGATAAATAAAAATTAATAAAAGAAGAGGCTGACTTGATAAAAACATTAAATAATACCCCAAGCGCTCCAATTTTATTTTATTTTTTTATTTTTAAAATAATAATAATTAATTTTAAATGCCTTTATAATTAAAAAATTCGATTTTTTTAGGCTCAAAATTAATTATTAAATACCATGCGCTTTTATTAAATGCCAAAAATATTTCAAGGTTTTATCGAATCTGGCATTTAATGAAATTTGAAGGATATTTGGCGCCCAATCATGAAAAATAATGGCTATTAACAAGATCGCTTTGGTCCCTTGGTGAGGGACAGGAGCGATCTCATTCTAGACCTCACACTTCTTGTTTTTTACGTCCAAGACCTCATTTTTGACGTCCAAGATGGCATTTTTACTTAGAATTTCGAGTTCAATTTATTCGATCTTTGAAATGAGTGCACTTTAAAGCATTTTCGCCCTGGTCCCTTGGTGAGGGACAGGAGCTATTTTGCAAATCCAAGCTTATCCGTCCTTTGTTAGCCTTCCAAATTATATTCAATGGATAAATCATGTTTTCCTTGGTCTCTTCAAATCATAAAATTGTCTTGATCCTGCAAGAACAGTGCAAATTTGAAATTCAAGCTCCAGTCCTTCAGTGAGGGACGGGAGCACTTTTGCAATTACAAGCCAATTCGTCCTTTGCTAGCTTCGAAAATTATCTTCAACGGATCGATTGCGTCTTCCTTCACCCACCTCAAACGTAAAACTTGTTTTTCTCTTGCTCGAATCTTGTCTTGAGGGAAAATCGCTTTGGTCCCTTGGAGAGGGACAGGAGCGCCCTTGCCAGTCACTTTGGTCCCTTGGAGAGGGACAGGGGCGAACTTGTTACTTAGTCCGATTTTCTTCATTGTGGCGTACTTAAGTTATATTCAACGGGCAAAACATACTTCCCTTGACCTCCTCAAATCGCAAAACCACTTAAATCTTGCAAGGATAATGCGAAATTGGAATTCAAGCTCCGGTCCTTCAGTGAGGGACAGGAGCGATTTTTGCTCTCTAGGCCAAATCGTTACAATTTTCATCAAAAAATGTCTTGGCTAAGGAAGATATCATCTTACTTCATGCTATGAATAAAAGTTAATGTCCAAAAAAGGTCTAAAATTGTGCATATAAAGAAAAGCGCTCTGGTCCTTCAGTGAGGGACAGGAGCGAATTTGACCTTCTAGGCAAAAACTTCATCATTTCATTGTTTTTGATCAAGTCTGGATGCTCTATCATGCTCATTTCGTCCTTCACCATGCCTTTGATGTCTCAATTTAACCAAACAAGGCGAGGAATGGCTCAAATAAGCTTTTTCGCCCTGGTCCCTTGGTGAGGGACATGAGCGATTCGCCTCGGACCCTTGGAGAGGGACAGGAGCGCTTTTCGCTCTGGAATCTCAGTGAAGGTCCGGAGCGAAATTTGACTTTTCGAACTCTCTATCAGGACAATTTTAATGGAATATAACATTTAAGTATAAGTGACAATATAACTTATACTTTAAGTTATATTCCATATATACTTTTAGGATGTTTGAGAGTGGTTTCAGACCTCCAGGAGTTATATTGCAAAATCTAGTTTTTTGAGGTTTTTCAGTTTCCAGACTTAGTCAAATTCAGGATCAGGACATTCCAGACTTAGCCAAATTTCAGGATCAGGACATTCCAGACTTAGCCCAAATTTCAGGACATTCCAGACTTCACTCAAGCCGGACTTGCTTATCCATGTGATCACCTGGGCGACACTCAAAATGCAAAGGCTAGCTAACAAAACCCTAAAAGACCTAGAAAACAAACCCTAAAAAGCAAAAAACATGGGTCCCCATTTGCAATGGGGCGATGTGTGAAAACGTCACAACAGGTTGAAGGAGAACATCTTCCTTGCAAAGAGGGGGTGTTAGATTTTTTGTTGCTCAGCTGGTGTAGCTGGCCACAACAGCAGAACCTGAGTTTCTAGAACAGATTTTTGTCTTGCTGAGTTTTAAGGGACTGCAGCCTTTTAGGTGCTATTTTGGGCAATTAGCTTATTTTTAGAGTGTTCTGGGTATGAAATACAATCTAAAATTAGGGTTTATTTATGACTTTGTGACATGCATCTTTCATATTCAGAATTTTTTTAGAATAATAAATTTTATTTTTCCAGCAACAGCATATTTCCAATTTAAGTATTATCATTCTATTGTTTGTACTTTCAGAAATTTGTGTATGCAGGTTAGTGCACTCAATAGTAACAGATTTGATTGAAGGTAGGTTAGTCAATTTGTTTCAAACCCTAGAGCAAAGATGTAAAAATCTTAATCAACAATAAATCTTTTGGCCCAAATTTAAAAAAAAATCGGGAATCAGCAAAAAATTGGGAAAAAATCGGGGCAATAAATCAGCAAAATTATCGAACATTTGGAAATATATAATTTCTTAAAATATTAGCAATGTTACATTCCAACCAGCTATAACATTTGTAGTGTATCTTGAACCAGTATTGCCAAGATTTAATCTAGTAACAATGAGTTTAAATTGTTTATAACTTTATATATATGTGTGTGTGTGTGTTTATATATATATATATATATTATTGCATGAGGAAATTTGCATTAAAGACAAATATTTTTTTAATTTCAATCGGGGTATCGGGAGTTTAATCGAGCAACCAAAGCTTTCATCTTTATTGAGCAAATCTCCTATATAACCTCCCGAGCAATATGCAACGGACCCTCATCCCCACAACTTAGACTATCTAGAGCGACCGTTGAGATCGACTGAACTAACCCTAACAATCAACTTAAATATTTTTTAACACAACACTCTTAATAATATAGATAGACAAAATATATAATAATTTTCCATTTCGCAAAATATATTATAGTTAAAAAATTATAATAATTATCCATTTCCCAAAATATATTTTAATTAAATCTTATTCCTAACACCTGAAATTGTATACTTTTGAAATAGTAAAAGCCAAGAGTAAATTATTAATTTATTTATCGTGGATACTTAGAATCTAACACCTCACATCAAAACGTACTGAATGTGAAGTTATCACCTGCCCGACCACTTTGGTAGCATTGAATTGCGTGAAACCTAATTGTGCACACATGGGCAGGTTGCAATTTTCATCTCATCAAACATATATTAAAACCCTAACACGCCAGTTGCATCCCCATAAATTCACGCTCATTCCCCACGCGGCCCACGACGATTTTTAACAGTTTAATCGCGATCTTATCGCGATTTTTTCCCTGCGGAAATCGCTATATTTTACCAAAAATCGTCCATGATTTTTTAGCAGATTAAATCGGCGGGACAAATGACTCCCGATAAATCGCGATTTGGACGATTTTTTGCCGATTTTTTCATCCTTGGTACAGAAAATGTATACCACGTGCTGAATTTTAACAGTTGACCCTACAACATTATAACTAAATATGTTTAGTACTTGCGAAGGTAATTTCTAATTCCTTTGAAGCACAGGTACTTGCATTCATACATATGGTTTTTGACATCGTGCATTCTATCTTCAGGATGTGTTGCTTTTATGGTGAACTATGAACCTGATACATATTAATTTTTTTAACTCTTAATTTAGACAGAATGGAGCAGTATGCATGGTGAACAATGTTCCTCAAACATTGAGTGCTAATTCTGATTCTTTACTCTTTGAAAAATCTTCCAGACTTATTTGGCATTCCTTTTTGTGAAATAAATTCAGTTAGAACTTGAGCTCTAAAAATTGAGTAAGTTGTAATTCTAGAAATATGTATGTCCGGTAATCGGTTAAATGATTACCAACTCTTAAGGTTGTTAATAATTGTCTGCTTGACAACACGCTGCTTGATTTGTTTGTGCATCCAGTAAGTTAAATTCTTCAGCTATTCCGATGTTACGCTACATACTGCTCCACACAGATCCAGTGATTTGTATTGAGACTCTTATAACCTTTTCAAGATGCTACATCTCTAATTCTAGAAATATTACCATTAGAGATGTAGCATCTTGAAAAGGTTGTCTTCATAATCTCTACCTTCCTTTTATGCTCACTTGCCCTACAGACCAATTTGTGTATCACTGCATTTCATTGCTTGTTGTCTTATCTGTGTATCACTGCATTTCATTTGTAAAAGTGAACAATAAAAGGAACGTTGTTCTCTAATTTAGTTCTATCTCAGAATCTGCAATACAAAATTACCAGTTGCTTTGTGTCGAGTTATTGTCCACTAATCTGCAAGACAATATTTGTGTCCAGGTTGTATGCTATAGAAAAATGGTGGGTATACATAGTACACGTGCACCCTATGAGATTCTCATCATAGTGGAAAATTTCTTAAATTATTTTTGTTGTCTCCAAAGTTGGCATGCAAAATAGCTAGCCTTTTTGAGTTTGGTCCTTTCCTGCAAATTTGCAATACTGTCAGTGGTCAGGTTTTTTGATATCGAAAGAAGGTTAGGATTATCCCCAAGAAGGTACAATGTGTCAAGTATGCACATATATGCTCTCTCCAAGATAACAGTATCAGTACAAACTAGCTTGATTTCTTGAATTTTAGTACATTTTTTCTGTTCAATTTTTTAATCAGTTATGCTAGCTTGTGCTTGCAAGTGGTTTGGCGGTTTTTTTTGGCTGAGAGAAATACCCCTCTCATTCCTTCAAAGAAAGATGTTCTCTTATGCAGAAACACTTAATAGGACTGAATAAAAATTGGTTACAACAAGAAGAGTGTGTAAGACATCGTCCAGATTAAGTTTAATTGAAGGAACATCATGGCATAAGAGGATCATGGCTGGAATAGTGGAATAATATGTGTGTAAAAGTGCTGGTGGATGAATATGAACAATGGTATACCACTGTTTTTGTATTTTGTATACTGATTTTTGTTATTTTCAATAAATTATTTGAATTTCTTATTTTGTGTATTGCAGAGCCAGTAATAGAAGAAGAGGAAAGTGATTGAATTGGAACAACAATTTTGTAAATGGGCAGTGTCTAATTCTGTCTTTGATAGTATCAGAGGAGAGACATTATTCTGTACTATACCAGTCATGACTGAACAGAAAGGAAAAGTACCTTATTCTTGTCAATATGCTTTCTCAAAATAGTACAATAGCAGGTAGCTCTGGAGTCTTTCACATTTGCATGTTCGAGCAGGCAATTGCAACATTCTAATCCTGTTGCAATATTAATGATTGTTCAATATGAAGCTCAATTTGTAGGAAGGGACTTTTGTATGGGGTTGGTCCATTGAATGACATCCATTTTTGTTAGGAGACTAACCTTATCTTTCACTTGATGCTTAATTGGAAAATGACCCAATCGCAAGTTTTAGAAACATTGGAGATGTTATTTGTGATGGTATGCACTCTAAGAGAAGTTCTAATTAAAGCACTTGGTAATTGCAGAGTATCTTTACTTCAGTGATTCTCTGATGGCAGCAAAGTTTAGTAGTAGAGATACATTAAGCACACATTCCTGATAGCTGTGTAATTTTGAATTCAAAGATTCATCAATTTTCATTTACATATACATCTTATGCCACATTAATTCAAATCAGAAGAGGTTGAAATAAGAATAAAAGACAGTATATATAGTTTTAACTTTTGAATTGTGTCTACATCAGGTTAGCCAGAATATGAAAATATAATTAGTATTCAGGTTGTATTTTTGAGTCGCATCAATAAATTCCAATGTAGGTTTGACTCCCAAGATTTTATTATCTAACAAGAAGCAACATGAAATCTAACTTGAACAAGTGCCTTGCTATCTGCATTGATTCAAACCATCTATGTAGCTTTACTTGAATTAAGAGCTGTTTTCCCTACCCTCTATTTATTTACAAGATCAGTTTTCTCATGGATTTTCCTGCAACTGAACTTCTTGCTCTCTTGTTCTCATGTCATTTATATCCTAATAGCCTATTCCCTTACATGGTCTGCAGAGATTAAGTAGATATTGCCTATTTTTTACATGTTTCCTATTCCCTTGCAAAAAAATGGCAAGTAAATTGAGCCAGGAGACTATTCTGAGATTGCATATTGTGGCTAATCGTTTACAGTTTGCCTTCCTTTTCTGCACATGAATGTAGAAGCTGATATGTGATAAAATGCGTTGCTAAAGAGCACTAAAGCCTAAGTGTTAACCTTGTGAGACTTACATGCCCAATGTTCTGTTTGAATCAACAACATTAAATTTTTACTTCACACTAGCAAGTCCTGACAATCCATGTAATGCAAAACATGCTTTTTTGTTGCATATAACAATCCCATGGCAACTCTTTTAAGTTGTATGCTCTGTAGACATGAAATGCCTCCTAACCATTTTTCTGAAAGTAGTTAAGATGAACGATGCTGTTGTTTTTTGGTATTAAACACCAGTTTAATAAGCATACCTTAATTTCACATTATCTAAAGTGGCAAGATTATCTGAACACCACAATGTGAACAAAAATTGCAATTTATACCTTGTTCCAGAATTCCAACAAATGTGCGAGAATTTTGTACCAGCTATAGCTGTAGAAACAATCAAAGTTCTGGGATATGGTGCACACAATTCCATTTGTCAATCTATGTAAAAGACATTCTTGTATGAACTGTTTGCAGGAGGGAGTTGAAGTTTTAAGGCCCACAGAGCACAGTGAAGCAGCTCATATTATCCTTTGTATTTTGGCATCTTGCAAAAACTTTTGGTGGCTATTTATCCTAGCTTTACTTGCAGTTAGATGATAAAATATATAATCATTTCAAATCAATGTTTGCAGTAGTATAGAATCCACATCATACCGGCCTTATGCTCAAAAAACCCTCCCTTTTAATACCGAGTAATCAATACCTGCCATGTCCCGTTTCTTGAGTTTTTTTTTTAAAAAGTGATGATTATTTTTTGAATTAAAGGTAAATCAGCAATGCAATACCTAAATAGACCCAGAATAGTATGGCTGTAAAAGAACAGCAATAAACTCAAAAGTAATTGCAGAAGAGTCAGCAACATACCAAAGACCAAAAGCATGAATTAATCAGGTGGCTTGAAGACCTTGAACTCCAACATCTGCCTTGCTTTCTATATCATGAAGTGGGTTTGCTTCCTAATCATTCTTCCTTTTTTAGGAGCTGATGCTCGATCAGAAAACTTAAAGCTTCTTGATGACTTCATGTCAAACTAATTGCTAGGGCACAAATCTTATATCTCTCGTTTTTCCTTGTTTGGCAAAGGCATGCTAAGAGAAGGCAGTGCCATCTGCAATAAGCTAATATCATCAACAACTTTTACCATTCCAGATGCACCCATTTTGCCAAGTAGTTCGCACTTCTCAAATCACAAGGCCCATTTTCTTGGGTTTCCAAAGAAAGAAAGCTCGTATTAATAAAAAATCCTTAAAGATTTAAAATTCCTTTGTTTCCTAGGGCTTGCACTTATAAATGTATGAACAACTTGCTATGGTTCAAAGCCAGCTATTTCAATAGCAATACCTTGTTCCTCTTGCACCAAGGGAGCCGCCTTCTCATTCAACTTACTCTCAATTGGATCTTTGATGTCTATGGAGCCAGGCTGATCAACCTTCTCCTTCTTCCTCTAGCTGACTTATTTTCCAGCTATGGGTGGTTTTTCACACTGACCCAATCTATGATAGTTGTAGTGAACAAAAGGGTATTCTCAAATTTAATTGACTTTCATCTCTCTAGTATTAAGAGGCAACCTAGAGAGTTTCACCCAAAGAGGTACCACTTTTATGTTTTCCACAATCGAGTTAAATCTTAGATCCATCTTTTGACAATAAACTAGATCTACCTAGAAATTATGAGTCATCAAGGAGGGTTCTAAGACAATCTTCATGGAAAGGGATAGAAGAAAGAAATCCTTAACCATAGCATAAATCTCCACTTGACCTTTTTATTCTATTTGCTTTTAGCTTAGCTTTTGAAAACATCTATATTTGGTATTGACCCTAAAAATTTCATGAGCATGTTTCAAACCTCATAGAAGATATTTCACCCATCTAGTCAAAGATCTTGGGGAGGAAACCTCCATTGTGCCTTTGCTGTTCCAAAAGAATAGGACAGGTGAGCTCGAGGGAATCTTACTTTCTTAAGACTTGAATTTTGTTGACGAATTCTCATTCTTAAACAAATCTATCCAAGAATCAATATCCTCTCTTTGAGGAGTGAGATGAAGAATTTGTCACTTAATGAAGATATAACTTTAAATAACAAATCTATAAATTACTTCAAATAAACTAAATTATAACTTAATTCAGGTGAAGAAATAATCAAAGTGACTTATCTCCAATATAGAAGCAAAATGGTACAAATAGAGAGGAGGAAATCTCAGTTTAAGATGCCAATATTTGCCATGGGAGGACATTGCGTTTGTTGTCCTTCTACAATTAGTCCAATTTTTTTTGGAATGCTCATCTTAAGTGTTAAACTTGTGTTGACCTACACAAATGAACAAAAAAGTTTTGGGACGGGAGAGGGGGTGGAGGGGTGTTAAGGGGTTTGCCTTTAGTCAAACCCTTATTTTTGGTCATTCGACCTCAATGGACAATTAGAGATAAAAATGATAAAATGACCACTTTTAAATTCATGTTATATTAGGTATTTAAAAACAATGATAGAAAGATTAAATAATGATGTGGTGTCAACCTTGGGCTATAGTGAAAACTACCATGTGATTTTAATAGATTTGATCAATGAGAAACTAATATGTTTAGGCTCAAAGGCTTATTTTACTATTGTAGAATAACAAATAGATATAACAAAGAGTATTACCACAGCTTGGGGCCCCCTTTTGAGATTTTACCGATTTGACAATGTGGAGCAGATTGAGCAAGCTTGAAATGTAGTACACGAAAAGATCACTAGAGCTGTTCTATTTTCTTTTAGAGTATCATAATGGCTAAAGATATTTTGGTAAAGTTTTCCTTTAGTTGGAGAGAAAATAGCTTGCTTTAGAGAGATTATCTCAAAAGTGAGAAAAAAAGATGTTTTGTTTGTTTGAACGGGTGGAAGAAGGTGTTACTTTCCCATTTGAATGTTATGACAAGAGAGAATAGCTTGCTTTAGAGGATTACAATCTATCTCAAAAATGGGAAGAAAAGGGGTTTTGTTTGTATGAACAAGCTAAAGTTGTTACTTCCCATTTGGATGTTAAGACATGCGTTATAAATGGTCTACGCAAAAAATACACTTTTGAATATTAAAAATTTGTTGGATGTTAGCGTGTCGTGCGAATGTTCGTTTGTAGCAAAGTCTCAAAGCATTTTGCTGATTTTTAAACTAGAAGATGGTAATCCTTCATCTTTGTCGATCATGGAAATAAAGTCTTTGAAATAAAATAAAATTTAATCATTAATTTTTACATGTAGACAGATGCAAAATATGAGTGAAAGTGCATATGCAATTTTTAACACTACATCGTGTTCCCATTTTAGCGAGCTGATTACTCTAAGGAATAAGCACTCCTAAAGCAGATAATAAAATATACAAAAATATAATAAGGTAATCCTATTAGTTTTCCACAATCCATGACAATAATGTATGTAGTTTTTGGATTTGATTGTGTGCAATTTTTTTTAATCATTAATAAAGAAATAGATAAAAATAAAATAAAAAAATTGCACACAATCAAATCCAAAAATTGCATACATTAGAATAACGTTCTTTTAAAAATTATACTATAGAGGACGTATGAATTGATAGAGCTGAGTAATGATGCTCTTAAGGTCGAGTTTGATGGAGTTCTATAGTATTCAGTATGAAATCCCACAAAATTTAGTGTTAGCATTTAAAAATGTCTTACAAAATCATGACGTTTGTTTACTCAAAATTGGAAGAAACTACTACAGATAGAAGAATGTCATGAAGAATAAACTTGAAAGAAAATTTATTAAAAGAATGTGACTATGTGCCCACTTGTGTTTTTCCACTTCTCATAGGGGCAAAAAAAGGATGTTTGATTCACCCTCAGTAAAAATACATTCCAAAAATTAACAAAGTTTTTGATTAATATATAGAAAATAAAGTCTATTCTTTTTTACTTTTTACTGAGGTGATTTTCGTAGAGCTCAATGTGATCTTCAAGCAAAATTACCTTGTAGAGTTTTTTTTGATGATCTATGATTGATGAGCCTAAATCAAGAGTTGAGTAGGGTGCAATACTACACTAGGTACATAATTCTTTCATAGATTTTAGTTGTTTAGTTATTTTAGGCTCCTATGGACCCCATGATGCATGTTGGTGACTTATGGATTCACTAATGTTCGGTTGGTGCATGGTGCCCAAAATTTGTGCAGATGTACATCCTATGCTCTATCTAAGTGTAGTGAAGAAAATTAGTATCTTCTATGAGAGTTTAACTTCTTGCTACATGCTCAACAAATAAAGTATTACCCAACAATTTGCTTTATCTCCTATTTAAAGAGTTATAATTTATAATATCAACTTATATAATATTTCTATTTTTGTGGGACACTAGTGTGCTACACATATGTCAATTAAGTCACACATTTTTATGGGATGCTAGTGTGCCACATAGACATAAGCACATGGTGCTTTCATCTAGGAAAATGAGACTCAAAAACTACATATTGAGAATATTTTTCTACAAAATTATCATTTTCATGTTATGATAGCATAAATGCAATATTATTGTTTTTTCAAGCTAAATAGGAGATTTTGTGTCATGTGAAATTGTAGGGGTGTGTAATTTTGACACTACATTTTACCCACACTTAGTGAACATATGCATCTTATTGGATATTTCAGCTAAAGTAAACTACCTTGACATTTAAAATTTTATCCAAGGATATTGTAGAGGGAGAAAATGTTCCTATCCATGTGGAGATGTCCCTAAGGAGAAGATCTAAAAAATAGCTGAGATATTATGCATAAGTTGATATTTTATGCTATGAATTTCATTAGAAACATGTTAGTTGTAGATAAACATGTTAGGAAGAGATAGCTTGGAGTAAGTAGATGTGAAAAAAGATTAAATATTAAAAGATGGTTTTTGATAAGGTAGGTATGGTTAGTGAGTTGTGTTATATGCTAGAGATCATATAATTATTTTGATTATGTTATTTGTGAGGAATCAATTTATTACTGAGAGGGGGGGGGGGGGGGGGGGGTGTGGGGGGGATGAATCAGTAATAAAAGTAAACTTAAAAACTTTAACAACCACCAAAAACTTCTTTCAAAAACAACTCATAAATAGTACTGGTAATAACTGAAATCATACTGCTAATCTGATTCATCAATCTATTCTTCAAAGTGTTCATCAACTTGCATGCAATAGAAAGATATCAACTCAGCACATAAGAAATCAAGCAACAAATGAACAATAGGATTTTCACATGGATACCCAGATGGGAAAAACCACAGTGGGAATTGGTACCCACAAGATTTTTTCACTCTTTTGGAATGCGCCCTGTTAGGAGTCTAGCCCGGTTAGGAGCTTACAAATATGCCCAGTTAGGAGTAGGCCCTGTTAGGAGTCCCCCGGTTAAGGGATTTACCTCAACCATGTTAGGAGCTTTACTCTGTTAGGAGTAACCTTGTGAAAGGATTTAGAACCCAAGCTAATGAGTCACCTGGTTAAGGGATTTATACAATCAGGCCTGTTAGGACCTACCTGGTTAAGGGATTTTGAGTTTGTTGCAACTGTTAGGGAACAATAGTATGATATGAAAATAACACTCTTGCTTGTACAAATCCTTTTCTATTCCAATCTACTTCCCTCTTGCAGACACACACTCTGGTTCGGCCACACACTCTTCCTTTGATCACTGACACAGTAAATCATCACAAACTTACCCTAAATAGACTTTACAACTTAGTCGGTTACAAAACCCTAAGATTTACGTTATAGATCATCACATCTTTACAACTCATTACAGATCATCATATGGATCATTACAATCAAATACAAATCAATTATAGCTATTGAATGATCACCACCCCTTGATCTGATACACTTTCAAACCCTTAGCTCATTCTACTAAGCACTTCGCAACTTCCCAAGAAATTCGCTCTTTGATTGCGCCAAAACATCATTTAAACACTTCACACAGTTTCAGCCACGTCATCACTAGCTTACAAACATAATGTAATACACCGTCAAACTCAAAATCATTACCGGTTATAAGATTTGAATACTAGTTCTTAAACCCTACTAAAACCCTACACAAAATACATTAGTCAATCACAAACATGACTTCCAGTAGCCAAAACATGATGTGGTTCTGGTCATACCCTCATTACAATGTTACCAACACATATTCCAAACCACAACACCAAATTCTTCATCAATCTCAAGATCCAATTAGTTAAGCATAACACAATTTCACATTTACCGGTTAAAGTCCCATTTGCCAGTTAATTGTCAAATCCATTCCAAAGATTTTCGGTCAATCATAGACGACTTAGATAACATGAGAAAACAATATAACCATAGTTGCCATCAATGACAACACAAACTGATCATCAAGTCATCAAACAACATCTCAACTATATCATCACCAACAATCCTTATACCGGTTCATCAATATCATCAACAATTATGCCAATATGGCAACATATTAGACCATGATTGTTGCAAGTTGTGTTGTAGGACAATCATGGAGAATGTATGAAAACCAATAGTCTAGTAAGCTACCCTCTACTAGGTGGTTTATATGCTATCAAATAAATAAAAAGAAATTAAAATATTTTTGAAATAAATGTGATTAGGCATTTTTTATTTAATGGTAAAACAAGTTTTGAAGGGACTTGAAACCCTTTTTACAAAATGCTACCAAAAGAAAAGGAACAACCAAATAGTAACTGAACTATAGAAAACAAAAAGAGACTAAATAACCTAAGAAAAAACAAAAAAGAAGCCCTACTACTTTTCTTTAAGTTTTCTACTCTAATTCCTATCAGTAATTTTTTTCAGGAATATTTGCCAAGCCTAATTGCTCATTTTTCTCCTCATCAAAATTCTTCTTCTTGCGGCCTCTAGTATAAGAACTTGATCCTTTATGTTTAGTCTATTGCACTTGTTTACCCTTTTACTTAATGTTATGATCCTCATTATTTTTCTAGCAAGGGTGGACTCCACACATACTCCTCCTCTAGTTCCTTAAGTTTTCTAATCAATGTCTATATGCCTTCTACACTATTTTTAATAATGCAATGACCGGTTTTTACCGCAATCTTATTCTATTCACTTTTGAAGCTCACCATATACTAATCAAAATAAACATCTAAACCTACTTGGAAAGATAATATACCATCCTAATAATGTGGGATTATGTTATTCATTTTCCTCACTAATATCTTACAAAGCTAGCTAGAAACATGTCATTCCTTGCATACACACCCCATATTTCCAAAAGGAACGATGAATCCCAAGTTTGTTTAGGATTTTGGGCTGAGTTTATAGAAGTCAATTTTTTTTATACATAAAACAATCTTGCACTTCTATTCAATTATTCAATTTTTATCTCGTATACTATAGGAAAATAGACGAGTTGTTTAAAAATCATAATACAAGAAAGCACTCCTCAAAAAATATTTTTATGACAAACCAACAAACCAATGGAAATTATGTGACATTCCCAATACCTCCCTTATTACATCATTCTCCAATGGGGATAAGTGGACTAACAATACTTGATGAAACATTTATTAGTTCATAAAAAATACACTACTCGTGACAAGCAATAGTGGATCTACACTCACTACGCTTCTTTAATAGGATTGACCTTATTGGAATTCATCCAAGGATAGGGAAGAACACATATACTCATATAACCAAGCATAGAAATAAAAACATCTATTTGAGGTCATACACAAATTTTAGATGGGAGCACACACTTCTATCTATCATTACTTTTGAATAGGACACACTTCTATTCATAGTAATTATGATTGACACAAACACATCCAATCATAATCAACAAATATGATTAAGAATAAACATTCCAATCATTATCATGCAACAAATGTGATTAGGGTGAAAAAATATGGGTGTGGAGCGGCAAGGAGAGTGGCGAGCGGGAATCCCAAATTTCAAATCTGGGAATGGCAAATTTCCTGGGGAAGGCAGTCTTTCTGGGGGTGGAATTGGCAATCAGGCTGGTTTCTAGGCATCCCAAAGTACAAAAGAGGACAAGGAGATAGTCAAATCGGTGGAAGACAAAGATTCCAAAACTGGGGACCCACACGATAGAGGTAAGGAAAAAAAATGGTCTTCGCTTTTTGGAGTGAAGCCGATGGTAAAATCAGGACTTCCGGAAGTTACAAACATCTTTGATCCAGTTTCAGGGTTGGTTGCTATTTCTGTTCTGGATAAGCTTGTTGATCTCACTATCGCTGGTTTAGCCATGACATTGATCGGACAATTTGCTGGTTTTAGGCCTAACATTGATGTTGTTAGGAACTTTATAAGGAGGAAATGGGTTCTCAAGGGTCAAGTGGATGTGGCGGCGTTGCCTAGGGGTTTTTTTTCCTTTTCTTTTAACTCTGAAGAAGATATGAATAAGGCTCTATGTGAAGGCCCATGGATGTTCGACAAGTCAACTTTGGCTCTACAGAAATGGGCTCCTAACCTCTCTCTTGATGAGTCTTTTTTTGTATCGGTGCTTGTTTGGACGCGCCTCCCGGGCCTTCCTCTGGAATTATAGAATGAGGAAGTCTTTAAGGGGATAGCGAGCTCTTTTGGAGAACTTCTCTCGATCGACCCAATGACTATAGCTAAATCAAGATTAGTGTTCGCTCGCATCTGTGTAAATGTTAATCAAATGACGGACATGCCCCAATCTATTGAGATTATTTCTAAATTAGGGAAATGGACCCAAGCGATTGAATATGAATCACTCTCGTTTGCTTGCTTCCATTGCAAAAAATTGGGCCATTGGGCAAAATCCTGTCCGCTTAAGAAGGGTAAGGAAAGCAAGACTGATAGCAGTGTGCAAAAGAAGTAGAAATGGCAAACTAAAGAGAAAAATTGAGACCCATCAGTAGGGTGTGATCCTGATAAGGAAGTGATGGAGCCAGAAAAGGAGGTGAAGAAGGATGTGAATAGTAATAATGAAAAACCTGCTTGTGCTTGTGTATGTTCTAATAATCAAATAGAAAGTACTAAAGAAGATGAGCAAAGAAGAGAGTTAAATAATAAAAATGATCCAGAGGACCAGGAGGTTGGATCAGTCAGTCAGGAGAAAGTAGAGGAAAGTCCCAATGATGATGTGTCTACATCATCTTACTCAAAAGCAATTGAGGAAGACTTAATTAAGTGCAAGATTTTAACCTTTCTGATGTTTAGCCTTTGTTGCTTCTAACCAATGGAAGCCCAAAGCTATCCCAATGCAAAACCCCATTACATAGTTTGGAAATGGAAATCCTAGAAGGAAATCTTAGGATTCTTGGCACAAAAGAGGGAAAATCGAATAAGGAGGGACCCCATGGAGGTATTGCAACTAGAAGCAAGAATAAGAAAAAGACAGATGTTGGAAGCCAAAACAAAAAGTAGGGGAGACCATCTCTAAAACATCAGAGGGAACAAGAAAGTTGGAAGATCCATGCTGATGGAACACAGTGTTCCATTGAGTCAACCCTATCTCCGGTTAAAGTATGAAGATAATTTCCTGGAATATAAGAGGGTTGAATGCCCCTCACAAGCAGGATGTGTTACGTAACATTATAAGAGATCATAAACCGAATGTGGTCCTTGTTCAGGAAACCAAGATGTGTAAGGATAAAGTTGAAAAGATCAGAATATTCAAAAATAATGGAGTAATAGGATCTAGCTCGGAGGGAGCCTCTGGAGGAATTGCGATTTTTTGGAACCAAAAAACTATAAAAGGGAAGGAAATCATCTCTGAATTTAATAGGATCTCTATGTAGCTTGAGCATATCAAGGATAACTTTGTTTGGGTTTTATCCAATGTCTATGCGCCTAATACCAAAACTGGGAGAGCTAAATATTGGAGAAGCCTTGCTGAAGACAAACTTAATTTTGCTGATCAAAGCTGGATAATAATGGGAGATTTCAATACTCCGCTTAAAGAGGATGAGAAGATGGGAGGCCTTCCCTTGCAGCTTGATGGTAGACAAGATTTTATTGATTTCATCAATGATCAAGCTCTTATGGATGTGGATCTCCAAGGGATTAACTATACCTGGACTAATAGAAGAACTGGAGTTGATCTTATTCAAGTTAAGTTAGATAGAACTTTAATTTCTCCTGAGTGGTTATCTAAGTATAGTTGTTCTCTGGCGTCTGTTATCAAGTTGGTTATGATCATTACCCTATTTCTTTTACTGCCAATTCTTTTTCCGCTAAGAGAAACTTCCCTTTTAGATTTGAAAAAGTTTGGTTATCCCATCCTTCCCTGGAAGCTTGTGTTGCTGATTGGTGGAATTCTGAGGTTGAGGGAACAACTCTTTTCAGAATAGCTAAAAAGCTCAATATTATAAAAGCTAAAATAAAAATATGGAACAAAGAGATTTTTGGGGATATCTTCAAGAGTAAAATTCAAATAAAAACTGAAATAAAAGAAGTTCAAGATAAAATCCAAGAGGAGGGGCTTTCCGAAGAGATGAGATTTGTGGAAAATGGTTTGTTATCTAAGTACCACACTATTATTTCCAATGAAGAGACATTCTAGAGACAAAGATCAAGAGCCTTGTACTTGAAGGAAGGTGATAAAAATACCCGTTTTTTCCACTTAACTACTCTTAAGCATAGGGCAGCTAACATGATATCTAGGTTATCCTATAATAAAGGGATTTTAACGGAGGATAATGATATACGAAAGGAAGCTCTGGATTATTTTGGCACCCTTATGGGAGAAGAGGATAACCTTGATGCTAGTAACCAAAATCTCCCGTTGCAAGCTATTCCTCCTACCTTGAATGAGGAAGACAATAAACATCTGTCCAAAATTCCTAATAATCAGGAAATCAAAAAGGCGATGTTCTCTTTTCAAGGAGATAAGTCTCCTGGACTGGATGGTTTCCCTATGTTCTTTTTCCAATTTTTTTAGCATATTGTGGAGACTGATATTTGTAAAGGTGTTAAAGAATTCTTTGGCTCTAGAAGGCTTCTCAAAGAACTGAATGCTACCTTCATTGTCCTCATTCCGAAGATCCCTAGAGCTGATTCTCTTAATAAGTTTAGACCCATTAGTCTCTGCAACTCTGTTTACAAGATTTTGTCTAAGGTTCTTACCTCCAGACTGCTGGATATTCTTCCAAGAATTATCTCATCCCAGCATAATGGTTTTGTCCCCGGTAGACAGATTCTGGATTCCATTATTTCAGTTCATGAAAATATTCATTCTCTAAAGGCAGCTAACAATCATAGTTTCTTTCTGAAGTTAGATATGGCAAAATCTTATGACAGAGTGAACTAGTAGTTTCTCTTAAGGATTATGAAAGCGTTTGGATTTGGAGAAAAAGTTATTCAGCTTTGCTCTCAATTGATGGAAACTTCCTCTTCTGCTGTTATTGTTAATGGATCCCCTTGTAGTTTTTTCAAAAGTACCAGAGGTCTTTGATAGGGGGATCCCATTTACCCTATCTTGTTTACCATTTTAGTTGAAAGTTTGGGTAGATTCATCTTTAAAAATGTAGAAGAAGGCAATCTCAGAGGACTGAAACCTTCCTCTACCAATTTTACCTGTACCCATGAACAATTTGTTGATGATTATATTACTATGGGGGAATCTACCATTAGGGAAGCTAAAAATATGAAGAACGTTTTGAATATTTATGAATTTGCCTCTGGTCAAAAAATTAATTGGGATAAGAGCTCTTTGTTCTTCATCAATACCCCTGTTCAAAGACAATTAAGGATGGAAAGAATTCTTGGCTGTAAACTTGATGAGCTTCCCTCTTCTTATTTTGGGCTTCCCCTTTGTATCAAGCCTATGGATAATCTTTGGATTAAGTTGGTTGACAGATTCAACTCCAAGCTGGCTGGTTGGAAAAGGGCTCTCCTTAGCCAAGCGGGCAAAGTTACTTTGCTCAAAGCATCTCTCCAAAACCTGCCTGTTTATGCCCTTAGTTTGTTTAAAATTCCTAGAAAGTTTGTGGAAGCAATTGAAAGAATCCAAAAAAAGTTTCTTTGGTCGGGAGTGGAAGTCAAGAATAGAATTCCCATTATTGCCTGAAATAAGATATGTTCTCCTAAGGCCTCTGGAGGGCTGGGTTTAAGGAATATTAGCACTATGAACAATGCCTTATTAGCTAAACAAATTTGGAGAATGAAAGGGGAGGAAAGAGAGGAATTTAATTTGGAGAAACAAATATCTTCAAATGTAACCCTCTGAGGAAGAATTCTTAGATAAGTCTTTTATTGTTGAAGGTTCTGCAATATGGAATGCAGTTCAATTGGCTAAAAGTTTGGTTGTAGCTGGCAGACTGTGGAATCTGGGAAATGGTAGAAGTATAAGATTTTGGGAAGACAATTGGATAATGGATAAACCTCTAGAGGAAATTCCAATCCTTTATGATTGGAAAGATTGGTTCAAAAGCAGGTTTGGGGGTCTGGTTAGAGATTATTGGAGAAATGGGAAATGGATTGATTTTAGCCAGCAGAGTCCGGAGTTAAAGTTTCTCGAGGTTGTGCTTTCTTCTAAAATTCTTAGAGACAACAAAGAGGATAGTTTGATATGGAAGGAAACCTCAGATGGGAAGTATTCCATGTTCTCGGCCGTGTCTATCCAAAACAAAGTGGAAGAAACTCCTATTTGGGCTAAAGTTTGGAACAAAAAGTTAGTTCCTAAAGTTAATATTTTTTTTTGGATCTATATCCAAAACAAGGTATTAACTTTGGACAACCTTCAAAAGCGAGGATTTATTTTTCCTAACAGGTGCTCTCTTTGTTGCAGGGAAGAAGAGTCTTCTTGCCATATCCTCCATCAATGTACCTTCAGTCAGGAAATTTGGAAAATTATTTTAAGGAGGTGGAAGCTGAGTTGGGTCTTTCTGAACTCTCTTGGGGAATCTTGGCAGCAATGGCAATGCCCTAATTCCAACCCAAAGATAGTGGAGCTTTGGAAACTTATCTTCCCGAATGTTATCTGGAATATCTGGAAAGAGCGTAATAACAAGATCTTTAGGGATAAAAGTGCCATCCCTGAAGTGGTGGTGGATAAAATTTACAGGAGTATCTTCGAATGCATCAATGGCACTGATGATGGACCAGTTGCTAAAGAAGACTTCAATGACAGGTGGAACCTCTCAACTACCAAACCTAGTAAGGAGAAGGGCAAAGAAGGTCTTGTTTGGTGTTTTCCACCTTAGGGATGGATAAAGGCCAAGTTTGATGGGGTTTCTAAGGGGAACCCGGGTAAAGCTGGTTATCAGGGCATTGTCAGGAATTTTGCTGGAAGTTGCCTAGTGGCGGTTTCTGGTCCTTTGGGGAGTCAA
The DNA here is from genome assembly GCF_030272615.1 of Cryptomeria japonica. Taxonomy (NCBI): domain Eukaryota; kingdom Viridiplantae; phylum Streptophyta; class Pinopsida; order Cupressales; family Cupressaceae; genus Cryptomeria; species Cryptomeria japonica. The sequence continues at coordinate 525,135,149 of NC_081406.1, read as the reverse complement.
ACCAGTTATTTTGTTGAAGCCTCAACTGCGCTGAACACTCTTATTATAGTTAAGGACCTAAATCATGATAAATTATGGCTTGAGGGAGACTCATTTAATATCATTAAGTGTTTGAAGGGGGAATCCGAGCCATCGTGGTCTATTGAAAACATTATTTTTAAAGCTAGGGAAATCATTGCTAGTTTTAAATTTATTATCATTGAACATGCCTTTAGAGAGAAAAATATGGTGGCAGACTATCTAGCGAACCTAGGCGTTAACTCCGATTCTCAAATAATTTGGCACAGGGAAGATATTAACATGAGTGTTAAAGAGCTCCTTAAGAAGGATAGATTTATGGGGAAAGAAGGACTGCATAATCATGATAGCTTATATGAGTAATTTATGCTTTGATGGAAAGGTTATGATTACTTGGCAAAGTGGCAGAATCCCAATCAAATATAATATCACTTCACACATTTTGTGGTTCATCTTTTTCAAAATCTTGAGTGACAACGGGAATAAAGTTTTAAGTTTGCAGAAGAACAGAGGTGAAAGTCTGAATTTGAAAATGGGAGGAGATTTAAGGAGGGAGGAACCGGACAACACATCCAGATGGAAGGACATGCCTAAAGTTTGGGCGAAGCTGGAAAAAGGTTCCCTTACTAGTTTCATGGAGAAGCTGGTTGATTACAACAAAGGTAGGGTTAATCTTGCTGTCTCCAAAATCTCTAAAAAATTGGTGTAATGTGTCCTTTAAAATCTATGGTGTTAGGTTCAAATTGGATGCAGGCCTCATCGTGACTATGACAGGTATGCCCCACTTTGGGCTTAATTTCTTTAGAGATCTCAAGGTTTCCAATAATGCGGTTAATTTGTTCCCACGTAAGGAAAAGGAGAGGGCTAAAATTGGAAAAGCCACCAGGGGTTATTACGAAGCCTCCAACATCAAGAAAATCTAGGGCTGGGTTTTGAATGCCATAATGGAATATATAACTGTTGAGGGCCGCTTTTCCAGGGCCCACACTTATCACTTTATGTTATTAAACCACTTTAGATATGAGAAATGGGTATCCTTGCCCTACTATCTCTTCAGGTCCCTTTCTAGGTCTCTCAATAAATACAACAAGAATCCCTCGAATCCGGTTCTCCATTGTGGGCTTTTGCTGCTCATTTATGAGCACTGTAAAACCCTTGCCATGCTGGAAAACAAGAGGTTATCTGCTTCTCCAGGGAAAAGTAAGAGAATGCTAGAGGAAGGGGAACCTAGCAAGGAGGAGGCTACCTCCAGGAAAAAAAGCAAGAGTGCCATTGGGATGAAAGTCCATGAAGACAAGAATGACATAGAGGAAATTGGAAAAGAGGGCAGTGAAATGGAAATGGACAAGTCAGAGGGTGAGGGAAACTGGAAAGATGAGGAAATAAGAGCAGAGCATGAAGAAGGTGAGAACGAGTCCAACAATGATAGCCTAATTCATAGTGCTAGCCTTGGCAACAACAACAACCAACCCATGGTGGATGTGGATGACAAGGATAATGAGGAAAAAGATTTGAACTCTGAGAGGGAGAAGAACAAGGAACCCGAGAAGGATATGGCAAAGGATAGTTTGAGTGAGGAAAAGGAAAGTGCTGGAAAAGAGTTATTCTTGGATAACCTTAAAAAACTTACTGAGGCCAGATTGGGTTATGACAGATGGACTTATGAACTATTGAAGAACCTGGAGAAAAATGGGAAACAAATGGATGACAAAAGGAAGGAAGATGGCAGGGATCAGAAGCAATGGAAGAAGGAAATGGAGGAGAAAGTTAATAAAATAGCTGCTCAGATTAACTTGCTGGAAGAAGGGAAAGTGGCGATGAAAAACCTGCTTGGTATTATCCCAAATATCTTGTCTGCTGTCACTAAAAACCTTGAGGATATCTCGAAGGTCCTTGATAATTCCAATTCTCCCAAACCGGTGGTGGACCTCGACATGGATGAAGATGCAATTGAGATTGGAAGGGGTGAAGCTACTTCGGGTGGAGTTGGAAGAGAACCAGAGCGAGTGTTAAGAAAGCTGCTGCTACGTCTGCTAAGGATATCCCTAATCTTAGGGAAAATATCAAAGACCTGTATGGGATTAGCAATAACTTGGCTAATGCCCTGAAAAATATTAATTAGTTTCTTTCGTCGGGTCTGGCCGGATTTTGCTAGTTTTTTGGGGCTTTAGTAGCTAGTTTTCTCTAGTTATTTCGCAGGCTTTTCTTGGGTTTGTTCCTTCTGGTTGCTTAATGCCTTTATCTTGCAAGGTCCTTTTGTAAAGGGTTTCGGGGTCCCTTCAAAACCTGTTTTTACCTTAATAAAAAACAAATGTGATTAGGGACAAGCACATCCAATTGTAATTATGGACAAACACAACTAAAAACAACATTAAAAATTTACCTAATTCCAAAATTATTATAGCATTATTAAAGTCTTCAAATTATTGAATATAAAAAAGATCCATAGGATAGTGGTTTCAATTAAGGCTAGCATAATTTACCTCAAATAGTTTTTCTAATAATTTCTTTGATGATTTATAAATGGGGTTTTCATAGTTAAATATTAATAAATTTTTGCCTATTAGGCCTATAATTTATTGGTAACTTAAGAGTGACCCTAAACACCCATCAAGAAGGTTTTGAATTGGGAATGTTTCTAATATAACCTTGTACTTGATACTACATTGAGGCAAATTTTATATATTTTATATGCTTTTACAAGTACAAGTCTTATTCACAAAGGGTATGTGCACCAAGTTGTAGTACCAAAAGGGGGTCTTAAGATGCCACTTTTTTTTTTTCTCAAATCAGAATAGTCTAAACTTCAGTGACAAATTGAACATAGTTACACTCCAAATTTGAAGATGCAACAAGAACAAGAGTCAGAGTGCTTCGAGTCTACTTTCTAAACTACTAATTTTTTTTTTGGAAATGGTGGATATTAAGGGCTTCAAAAAGGGGGGCCAAAAAAAGTGGTCCTGTTTTTATGCAAAAAACATAACATAGTGTCTGTTGTGGCCCCCTAAAACATTAAACTTTTTTTTTGAATTTTTAAAATCGCTTCAGTGAGAAATTAGCTAACACCTTGTAGTTTATGCCGGATTTTTCGACTAATTTTTTAATGAGTATGATTTTTTACTAATTTTCGAAGTGGACACATCCTGAAAAACAAAAAATTGATCGTTCTCCCCCCTAAAATCATTGAAAACTAATTCAAAATCAATTTTTTTTTTATAAAATTATGTAGAATGGAGTCTAGTTTCTAAAAATGTAAGTTTCTTCAAAATCCGATGAATGTGTAAAAAACTATACTCAACATAGTGTATGTTGGTTTTTGACAAAAAATGAACACACTAACAAAAAAATTTATAGATGAAAGCCTTAACGAAATGAAAATGCAAAAATAATTACATGCTTGGATAGCTAAGAGAGAGCTTGAGTTTTCTATGGTACTTTTTTTAGTTTCATTGAAACACGTGCAAACCCACCTATCTCTCCCCCTCTAGGTTTCTCACTTATCTAATTGTCCACCCTCTAGTTCTCTCCCTCCCTCTCCACCTTTCTCTCCCTTCCCCTTACCCTATCTATTTATGAACTCTCTCCCTCTCTTCTCTCTCCCAAAACCTAGATCTATCTCCTTATTCTCTAGGTTTTTCACTCCCCCCATTTCTACCTCTCCATCTATCCCGTCTTACTCATCTATTTGTTCTTCTATCTCTTCTCTTATCTCTCCCTCCCCTCTCTAGGCCTCTCCCTTCCTTTCTCCCCTCTCCATATCTATCTCCCTCCCCCACTATCTCATCATCTCTCTTCCTCTATTTTTCTCTATCTTCATTCTCTAGCTTATACTTCCTCAATCCCCTTATACTCCTCTCTCTCTTTATTATTTCATCTCTCTTATCCCTCCCTCCCATTTCTAGGTATCACCCTTCTTTTCTTCCTCTTTCCCTCTCTATCCCCCTCTCCCCCCTTATCCCTATATCTCTCCCCCTTCCCTACTAATTCTATGGTGCCCTAAACCCTAGTTTGAGTGGACTAGGGTGCCCAAGACCCAAATCCCTCCAAAAGGGGCCTTAATTCAAATGTGTGCAAGTTACGCCTCAGTTATTTATGATTGAATCTCAATATTTTGATGTCTATGGCTCAGAGGGAGCATACTGTTTTACTGTTTTTCTTTCTTGAACCTCATGTTTGTCTCAGGGGGAGTTCTAATTTTTTTGTAAGTAGTATTGGCACTGCTTTTTATATTGTAATAATGGTTCATCTTGCTTAGCTCTACAATATGATAGGTGTAGAATGCATGTTTCCAGCAGAATATTAGTCTATTTGCTTCTTTGGATCACACAGGAAGAGTGAAATGAATCCCTTTGCCATTTCCGTCAAAGGGGGAGAGAAGCACTACTTTGTCTATGTGTTGACATCAATGCCAAAGGGAGAGATTGTTGGTATTAGATTGTCATTGATGTCAACAATTAAGAAGATCCAGTGGAGAGGCTTGCAGAGATTAGATTGACAGAGATGGCGTTGTCCCAGGTTGGTAGAAGTATTATTGCAAACACTATATAACACATCGTGTTAGTCACACCAAGAGAATAGCATGAGGAATGTTTACCATGTATGAAACAACGAAATTTGATTGGTGCCTTGATTTTTTTTTTTGTTCATAAATAGTAACAATATTAGTGGCCTTTTCAGATATTGTATTATCTCTGAAAGGAGTTTTTTCTCAAATGCACAAATAAGTTTTTGCAACTGATATTTTAACATCAAATATGATTGGATTTGTTCAGTTGGTGAGTTGTAAGTGTAAAATCATTGTGGATACTTATATTATTCAACCTTGTTTTCTATCTATTTGTGGCTTTGATAATGTTGGTAGATAATCGTTAGGTACAATAACCTTGCCTATTAAGGTAAGTCTCAATAGTTTACTTACACCTATCCATGTCCCCTATACCCTCACATATAATCTTCTCCTATGAAGAGCTTGGATTCATCCTATGCACATAGCTAATAGAAAACTTAATTTCATTAAGCTGATTGTGATATCAACTAACACGACGCATTATGTGCTTTTGCAATTTCATGCATGACCTCTTCAATGCATTCTCTACTACTGCGAAGCAACAATGAAGACTAACATGATGTGTAATACTCTTTCACAATTTTGCAACTTCACAGGTCAATGCCATCTGTTCACCCGTTAGACATCGATTGCGATTAACAGATTGTGTTAGGTGATTTCACATTTTCATGCATGACCTATTAAACACATTCTCTATTTTTGCGAAGTAGTGATTGTGACTAACACGATGTGTGTGCGCTTTCAAAATTTCGCTACTTCATGGGTCAATAACATTTGTTGACCCATGAGACGATGATGGCAACTAATGCGCTGTGTTTTCCTCATTTGTAGTTTCATGCATGACCTTTTAAATGCACTCTCTACTACAACAAAATGATGATTGTGACTAACACGATGTGTCAGGTGCTTTCGCAATTTCATGACTTCACGGGTCAATACCATATGTTGACTTGCGAGACGATGTTATCGATTAACACGACATGTTAGGTGCTCTTAGACTATCATGTGTGACCTTTTAAATGCATCTCTACCACCGCGCAAGCGACGATTACGACTAACACAGTGTGTCAGGTGCTTTCGCAATTTCGCGTCTTCATAGGTCTATACCATATATGGACCCTTTAGATGATGATATCGATTAACACAACATGTTAGGTGCTTTTGGAGTTTCACACCTGACCTATTAAATGCATTCTCTAACACCGCAAAACAATGATTGCGACTAACAAGAGTTATGCGCTTTCGCAATTTCGTGACTTCACGGGTCAAACCATCTGTTCACCCGCTGGACGATGATTGCGAATAACACACAGTTTTAAGCACTTTTGCAGTTTCGTATGAATAGACACAACCGTTTGTGACTTTTGTCATTTTGCTACTTCATGGATTAAGCCCAATCTGTTAACCCGCGAAATGATGATTATAACTAACGCATCTTGTATTTCGTGACTTCTAACCCTAACGTGACCAATAAAAAATATAACGTGACTTCTAACCCAATCTCAGTCGTCCAATAAAAAATCTATGGTTAAAAAGATGGGACTAACATCACGTATTAGTCCCACCTATTCACTATTGCAACTAACATGCGGTTTTAAGCGCTTTCGCAGTTTTGCGTGAATAGACACAACCAGTTACAACTTTCGCTATTTCACTACTTTGCGGATTAAGCCCAACATGTTAACCCGCAAAATGGTTATTATAACTAACACGACTTGTTTTTGCGGCTTCTAACCCTAACATGACCAATAAAAAATCTAACCCTAACGCAACTAATCGAAAATCTAATGCGACTTCTAACACTAACGCGACTTCTAACCCTAGCGCAATCTCAACCGTCCAATAAAAAATCTACGGTTGAAAAGGTGGGACTAACATCGTGTGTTAGTCATGTCGTAAGTTTTTTTGGAGTCAAAATAGACGCGTCCCACGACGTGTCTAACCCTAACGTGATATGTGTGTGTATAGCCATAATATATCAAGCAAACTGTTTGTGTATAGCTCCTAACCGACGTGTCTAACCCTAACGTGACCTCTGTGTGTATAGCTGTATTATATCAACTGACCTGTGTGTGTATAACTCCAAGCCATATTATATTAAGTAATATAAACTAACCGTAATCGCTTGAAACTAAAAATGCAAACCGTAGTGATTTTAAACACAAAATCCAAACCATATCACGCAAATGATAAACTAACCTCAATGCGAAACATGAAATAAAAAACATTCGAGCTATGCAACCGAATTTCAACATACTTGACACGTTATAAAATTACTCTGACAATGGCAACGTTGTTGTAGACGGCTTTAGAGGCTACGATCGTAACTCCAATAGCGGGTCGTAGATCTTCAGAAACTACGCGCCCGATACCAATCTAGAAAATGAGAGCTTTACCACTTACATAAGCGGATCTGGCGGAGACACCAATGATTTCTCAAATTATGGCTTGCAGACCAACATTCCTGACCATCATTTCAAAAACTACGACAGTGAGAGCAATGGATTGATACAAAAATTCAAAAGCTACGCCGAGCAGTCCAACGTGATTCAGAACAGATTTACCACCTATGGCAAGGATGCCAACCCTGTGACCATTAAGCCACGACCTTGTTATCATCATTTTGTTCACGTATTACTCTAACTTTTCCCTCGTTAGGTATATAAAATCGCACCATGTTAGTCTTTTCTCCGATGAATGTACCAATTTTTGGAGTCTGCGCCCTCTTTTTCCCATCGGGATACCGTCCGAACGTAGTTTCTTCATTCATTTGCTTTTAATGTGCGTGTTATGCATAATAAACCACCGGTAACCACGAATCCAACTGCGGCTATCCTCCGACATGTGCACGTAATTTTGTGTGTACCCCGAGGAGTGAAACTGACAACTCGACAAACTCCACAGGCAACTCCCCCTCTCATACTGTGGGTCCGGGCGCCATGACAAGTTGGCATGGTGTGCATGTCTCAGACATGTATATCGATGCATGTTGTTGCTATGACAGGTCCATTTTGGAGCCATAATAGACACATCCATTGGATTCTGAGACTTGTAGACCATAGTGAGCATGTGATGATCGAGGATGATCAACTACTAGTCATGGTTTAGGAGGTCCAATATTATGCACTTGGTTGAGTCATTGCAACTAACATGATAGGTCATATTTGGATGAGATGAATCAAGAAGGGATTAGTGCCCATCCTTTTAGTCCAAAGGATACTGATAGCTGTTGTGCCCTTGATGGTGGGGCAATAGATAGATGAGGCATAAATCTTCATGGGGGCCTTGTACACACCATCAAAGTTATGGGGGAGCATGAGATCATTTTGTGTGGGGTCAGAGTATGTTCACCCACTTACACCATGCTCTTGGGAGGTTCCTGCATCGTAAGTGTTTGAGCCTCATGACATGCACCTTATTGTAGGTATGGGCCTTAAGCATATCAAATACATGAGACCTGCAGGTTACCCTAGACAAATGTTGCAGGATGCATTACAAACACATGCATACTTGTTAGTGATTTTTGACTAGATGCATAATGCAAAGATCACATAGTAGCTATATAAAGGCATGGGAGATTGGCTTAGGTCTACAAGGCAGATGGCTTGCCCACAATGATATCACCTTCTTGTTGCTCAGTATGAATATATTATTATGCCCTTTTATTATAGATGTGTTATGAGGCAATTCAGACTTGTGCAATAGGTGCAACCAATGATACTCACGTATGTTCATTCATGATACCTTGATAGCGAGGGGGAGGATGCTTGTCCAACTCTAAATGTGGGCAACACCAGTGTGACTTAGGACCACAATGACTAGTGGCAAGGTTTTGGTCTAATGCCCATTTTTCTTGAGGATTCCCTCAAAAGGTATCCCAGTGCTTAATGTGTTGGTTAACAGATTTGTCCTTACAAGATAATTTCATAATTGAATTTTATGTCCATAAATGAAGAACAAACTCACTAACAGTTGGGTAGATTATGAGGCTAATCTCCCTTTGGATTTTTATGTGGTACAACTCCCACATAAGATCATTTGTTTTTGAATAATAAATATAAAGGTGAATGCTTTTACCAAAAAGAAGGAAAGGCCCTTTAATCTTAAAATTCTACAATTTCCTTAAAAGGTTCTTCACCGAGGACAACTCTCCTTCCAACCTAAGGTCATTCCCCTTATTCTGAAGATCCCGTTCAATCTCATTAAGCCTGGTTTGAAGAAAGGATTCTTATGTTACTTTGGTGTATGGCCAATGAGACATTTTGTATTAACCCCTCTTATATGCTTTTTATATTGTAATACTCACTCAGCTGACACAGGGTTACGACTTGTTTTGTTATACATGTAAAAAAGGATATAGTATAAATGCAAGAAACAGAAGATAAGCAAAGCAGGAAACATAAGATAAGCAATGCAAAGTATATGTAAAAAATATGACACCTGATAATATGTTGTATATGTTCTGAAATATTTTAATATAAAAAAAAAAGATGGAAAGGCACTAACCCTTCCACATCACTATGTAGAAGATGTGAATCATTATTCTTTGAAATAAGACTTATTGAATGAAACAAAACTTGCAGTAGTTCAACTGCAACAATATCCACCATCAATACACAAAGTCATAGATATGATCATTAATGTGTGGGGTAAAGTAAATGAAATGGAAACAATACTGCAACTTTCAAGAATAAAGAAATACCACTTCACATGTATAAGCACACAGAGTTAACAACACATGATAACAACATTCAATTTAATGCACATAAACATAATCATCTTGGAATCACAACAAAATTTATATTGATGTTCCAAATTTGATGAATTTGTATCACAGTACAACTAACCAATCCAAAAACAATTGGAGCCTCCTAAAGTCTTTTCAAAGAATATATATAACACGACTTCGTTACTGTCAATGTTGATAATCGATTCTTAGGGTAACCAATTAATAATAAAGTCTTTGAAAGATAATGAAATTTTGAGAGCATAAAATTTTAAACATTAATGAAGTCCATTAATAGTGGATGTTTGAAACAACAAATAGCTATGATTGAGATGGTTGTGAGGATGAGAGTGCATTAATTCCTTTGTTGTGATTGACCGGTGATGTAGTGTTCTTTGCCTTCAGATCTTTATATGCATGTGTCCTATTTTTTTTTTTTAAATAGTGAAACCTACGAATTTAAAAAATAAATTGGCAAATTTTGGCAAACAAACACCAATTTCGATGTTCTCATTCGAAATTTAATATCAAAATCTTGAAATTTAATTTCGCTCCAGTGATCCCTTTGATACAATATTAATGGCATATGAGTTTTTGGCAAAACTCCTTCAATTTGCTTCAGATCTTTTTGACAAAACGTATCTATGAGAGAGAGAGAGTTGAAAGTGACATAGGTTTTAAGAACGCTTTCGGAGCTTGCTATTGGTTTCAAAACCTTTTTCAACTTCCTCCTTAAGGTAACTCCTCTTTTTCTTTATTTCTTGTTTTGTTGGTCAATCAATTGGTTCTCGAAACCTTCTTATTTACCAAGGCCATTTTTACATTAATAGGGTTCGTAGTGGATACGTATTTCATTCCTTTGTCGGGTGGAAGGAGGGTTCCCAAAACCATGTCGGATTACGACAAAGGTTTCAAAAAATGGAGTAGTTGTGGACTATTTGTTCGAAACCCAACACTCTATGGGACTTGAATTTTATCAAATGCTATAGGCTTTGTCAGAGTTTAAGTGGTTTTGAAAACCTAGTCTTTTCTAGACAAGATATAAGAAATTTTCTCAAAATCAATTATTACCAAAAAAAATTCATCAATACTTCAAACATTTACATGGATCTGTTAAATCTATGGCAACACAAGGCATGGATGAAGAGGTTGAGAGTGGAGAGGAGGGCATAGAGGAGAGACAAGAGGAGTGGTTGAGAGTACTCTCTCCAGTGGTTGCACCCAGCAATGAGGCCATCACCTGTAGCTCCAAACCAGTCCTAGTGTCATATCCAATAGTGCACTTACACCCCCAGATCCACATTAGTAGCCTAGAGACCCTAGTGACTTTATGACTATGTTTTTGATATGTCATTGTTTTATAAAGTGATATAGATGTTTTTATTTAAGAAAGCAGCAAAATAAGGGTAGGTTGCATGAGAGACAACAAAATAAGGTCGGATATGATAAGAGAAAAAACCTATCAAACCAGCAACAACCCAAAACCCAAAACCCAAATCAAGGATGGGGAGAAAAGCCCAAGCTTTGACAAGGAGGAGTTTGAAGGAGGGGGAAGACTTTTCCTTCCACTTGCGACAAGCCACAATCCATACAATACTATCATTAAGACCATTAAAAGAAGAATCAAATGGGGAGGACCCTACAAAGTTTCTATATAGATGTTATAACATATGATTTGATTTGATTTATATGTTTAATTATTGATGTAGTTTTTACAATGTGGACATGAGAGTGGCTTGACTTCACTGGTTGAGTCATTACCAATATGGTCTTAGTTATCCAACTCAAGGGTGCAATAAGTATCCTATCGGCACTAACTGATTGTTCATTGCAACACCCAAGTTTTTGAGCCCATCACGTAGCTGAGAGCTTCTTATGAGGAGTTTAGGGTTCATAAGGATCAACAGACATTAGAATTTGCTGCTACGACGAGGGAACAAGATTAGGGAGTGACCGAGGTGTAGGAACATAGAGTAGAGAAGGGCTTATTTGTTCTACGTGATGCTCTACAGGTCGAGAAACTCTGAGGTGATCTGCAGAGAGCTCAAACCATGATTGCTAATGATCTTGATCATCCTCAAACTCAAGAACTCATGGATGATGTGACTATAACATGAGAGCGAGAGATGATGTTGAGGGGGGAGATCATTGGACTAAGGGGTGAGAGTAGAGGAGTGTGATCTTCATTGCAGAGTGGGGGAGATCATTGGACTAAGGGGTGAGATTAGAGGAATGCGATCTTCATTGCAGAGCGTGTCTAGGATACATTCATGCTTGTAGGTTTAATTAGATAGCCACAAGCTCAGCTAGAGGATCCACCAATACCAAAGGGCTTAGGGACTCATGTCCCATTATGCAGATTTTTGTACTGCTATTTTGATGTATATAGACACCACATTTGTCATAGTGGTGATTTATACTTGTATATGATGTGGTTTACATGTTTAATTGAATGCTGCCATGATTTAATCAAATAAATATCTATATATTTGTCTAATGAAATACAATGATAATCTAGTAAAACAATGTGTACTAAATAAAAGAAAATACCGAGGACTACAAATAAATCAAATGATTTGATAGAGCTAGTTATAATCAGTTAACAATTGCATATGATATCAAAAATTTAAATAAACAATCAGTTAATTAAACACATTAATTATTTCAATTAGGTATAAATAACACTACTTTCAAAAATAAGGTAAATGAACAGTGCTTTTACAAGTCATTAATTAAATTACAAAGTCTATAAGAATATATCATAACATAATTAATTTGTAGAGTCATGTGGATTGTATGATATAACGAAATATACATTTCACACGTACATCAAAACACATACTTTTTGTTCAAGATGGAATGACATGAGATAAACAAAGTCAATCCGAAAGGGTTGATTGTTGTACTAATGTCACATAGAGAACTTCATACATAATAGTGATAAAGATGAATTGCATTTACAGATTCCTTTAGGGGTTTATCATCCATTGTAGATAAGTTGTAAGCATCAAAACCATAAATGGAGGTGGTGTAAGGACCCAACCAATAAGGACTAAACTTCTCTTTTGTCTGGGGGCGTGTTTACATTTTGTTGGTTCTTGTAAAGAACAAGATCATCTGCTTATAAAGTATGAAAAATAACATTTTAATTGTAGTGGTGAGATAAAGATTTTAGATAATATTGAAGGTGTTTGAGTGTATTTTGTTGATACTCATCAATACATTCAAATGATGGAAATGTTTGTCAGAATAAGTGTCATCATCAATAAGTCCTTCAACGAAAACTCTCAAGGATGAAATTTCCAACTCCAAAGGCATGGTAATATTGACACCATACGTAAGATTATACGGTGTAGTATTTGTAGCCATATAAATGCTTGTGTGATAGGCCCATAATGCATATGTTAATTGAGTGTGCTAATTTCTAGCATGCTTCTTAATATTTTTATGAAAAACATATTTCAAAGATTTACTAGAAGCCTTCTTGACCATTAGATCAAAGATAATAAGGTGTACAATAGTGATGTTGAATATAACATTTCAATAAAAATTGCTTCATTTCTTTGTTCTTATATGATGTACCATTGTCTAAAACAACAGTGGAAGGCAATCTAAATTGAAAAATTTATAGACTGTTTCAATAGTAGTAGATCGAAGTGGAATAGCTTGCACCCACTTCATAAAGTAATCTTTAGTTGTAATAATTAATGCGTGTCCCTTAGAGTAAGGTGTAGAAACTTTTCTTATGATATCCAAGCCCCATACTGAAAATGATCAAGTGGATTCTTGAGTATTAAGTTCTTGTGCGAGAGATCAAATTAGATTTTTATGTTGTTGAAATTGGGAATATTTCTTGATAAAGATAGAGGAATCATGTTCCATTGTTTGGCAATAGTATCCCATGCTTAATAGTTGGGTAAGTGCACCAAGATGGTGTGCAAAAAAGTGGACACACCCCCCCAAAAGTTGAAAAAACATATAACACACATGGGCTATTTCAAATTTGAAAAACTTCCATACGCATTTAGGCTCGAAGCCTAAATGAAGCAAAACCGCATATGGGGTTTATGGTGTACTAAACACATACATGGTTTAGTTTAAAAAACCCTGTACGCGTTTTACTGTCAATAAATGTTTTTTGATTGCGACCGCCTAGGTCATTTTCACTCGCGGTCGCACAAAAACATTTTGGAGGGTTTTAAAACAAGCGATACACGAATGAGGTTTTTAAGAGAAAACACATCCTCAATGGAATGACTACCAAGAGGTATGAGTGTGATGCATAAAAATGGAACCAAGTATCTAAGACCTAATTCCATTCTCATGTACACATTGGAATACGAAAGAGCCTAGGGAGATATTTCACTTTGACTACTTCTTGTGAGAGAAAGAGAGAGTCAAGGAATATCTCTTAGGGTTTCTATTCCTTTGCTACAAATGAAGAGGAGATGTATAAAATATGATGCAATGATCAACTATGCTAGGAGATGAACAAGGAAGCAAGTATAAACTGAAAATGAGCATAGAGAAAGGAGGGGAATTCTGATGTGTACCTGGTACTAAAATTTGATGTTGACTATGAAAGACCAGGGTGCTGGGTGCCTTGGTCCCTAATACTGCATCTTGTTGTGGTTCTGGGAATCAGGTCCTGAAGGTCTGATATGATGAACTACCCATAGAAACTGAAAAAATAAAGGGGACCAGGGTGCCAAACCATAATGCTAGACTAGGGCGCCACAACCTGGTCTCAGAAATACGAGACCTAGCTTTGTCGTCAAGCCTACACTTGCGGTTCCAAAAAGTGTGCATGCGTTGGATTCCTCTACCTGCACCTGTAACTGGAAAAATGGTGTCTAGGTGGCTATATAGGGTTTTGCCTTAGTCAAACCCCTTGTTTTGGTGGTTTCCACCTCCACAAATAGCCAATAATGTACTGAAAAATGTGTCTGCAAGAATCTTGTGTGTATGCAAGATCCTAAATGAGAGTAATAAAGAATCTAGAGTTCTACCCTACGCTTTGGAGAGCAAACCCTAAATGCTTGTAAATGTAAATGCAAATGCTTCAAAACACAAATGAACTAAGAGATCTAAAGAATGAATGCAAATTTGAAAATGAAGCTCATGTAAAGACATGAAAATAACATGAAACCATACCAAACCCTAAGGGAGAGGTACAAGCTAATCATCAATCGGTGATCTCCTATTATTCTTCAATGTCTTCAAATCTCTTAATTGTTTTTGAAGATTATTGATGAAGGCTTGATAAATTCTTGATGAATGCTTTATTTTCTATTGTAGACTTCATATAACCCGCACTTTCACTTCACAATAGGCTCCTTCAATCGCTAGATCTTAGATCCTTCAAATGAGGAAAGGAAGGCTTTATGTAGGAGACCCTAACTTTGTTTTGAGTCATAGGCCAACCTAGAAATAATATTTCCCACAAATCTCTTGGATTTGAATATTAAAATACCACCAAAACATGCTCCTGAAATTTAGGGAGAAAAAGTCGGGACCAAGTAGGTAGCTACTTGGTCCGAACACACGGTCCGACCAACTTTTTGCCAAATTTTTGGAGAAGCAAGATGTTGTGATTTTAGAGATAATTCCAAGAGTATATGGGAATTTCAGGTGTCTAGATATGCGAAATTGGGTCTTGAAGGTTGAAATAAGAGATAATTAGGGTATTTGATAAAATGATTAATTGGAGGAATAAAATAAAAAGGGGCACACTTAGAGTAAAGGGCCCAATTTTATGATGTGTAAAGGGATAAAAGAAGACTTTAGATTTAATTAAATTAATAAATTAAATGATTAAAGGGAATTTTAAATGCAAGATGAAAACACACTAAGGCGGTGCTAACCTAAGCATGGAATTGTACCACCCAATTAAGGGTGTACAATTTATGACACTACATTTATACCAAACTTTAGCGGTCATATGACACTATGTTCATATGCAAGCTAAAGTATAGAAAAATAAACATTTCATGAAAAATGATATATCCATAAGGTGTTGGACGAAGCCCCTAGCAGCATCTACAGTACACTATTAGGAACCGCATCCTACAAAACCACATTGTTAGATAAAATCACAAAATCACCTGAATGCTTACTAAGAAGTGATGAAATTCACAGGTAGCTATATGCCCCCCATTTTTTGACTTGTTAGTTAGTGACGTGAAATAGGGTATCATGTTTACCACAACGAATTGTGAAAAGAGGTGATGACAAATGCTCACAATGAAGCTTGATACAAGATCGAAGCGTATCATGGAACATTTGGTAAAAAAGAGAACTGAACCCAAATCCAAAGCAACCATGAGTATGAGGATTGGAGCTCTATAACACAAGATGAAAGATTAAGAGGAAACACAATGCAACATTAGGGTTTAGAAAAGAATTACCTGAAAAAGGAGGAAGATATTCAAAGACATCCACCTTTGAGAATAGAGGGGATCTTTGATAAAGATAACACCTTTTAAAAGGAAGAGAAGAAAGAGAAGAATACACACCTTCTCCAATATTTAGTTCAAGAAAAGAGGATTCTTAATGAAGGATCACACACTTTCACTAAGGAGAGATTGTTCATGAAAGATGTATCATTTCAAATAGAGAGTAGGTCCTAGATAAGGAAGACACATATTCTATGCAGGAAATGACATCAAAGGAAAGGTGAATCTTTTAGAAAAGGAGGCAAGGATATCAAAGAGAGATCATTTATAAAAGAAAATTTCTTCTAAAAGAAGGAAATAGATCCTCATTAGGGATATGAATGTTCACAACATAGAAGGGTTCCTTATAAAAGATACCACTCAATGGAGAAAATAATTTGTTTCATGATTAAAGACTTCCCACACTAAGGAGGAGGTCCAATTAAGGATATGTAATAAAGATCCTCATTAGGGATACTTGTTCTAATATGAGAGAGGGAGTTCCCAATAGGAATATACACCTCTACAATCAATAAAAAATCCTTATAGAAGATACTAATTCACACAAGGGAATGTTTTAACCTTAAGAAGAAGAGATGTTTGAAATCACTCTTGCCCCACACACATAGAGACAAGAGATGGGACAAAAATGAGCTATTATGTTTCTTCGAAAGTATGATTGCACATGAAATTATACTATCACGAATGACAATGAGCCCCTAGTAAGTGAGCTACCAATATCACATAATGATGAGAAACATAATAGCCACTAATGTTATTTGAAGATATGGAAGATTGAATGAAGAATTTGAATATGACATGTTAAATGCTCTACCATCTGTGAGATTAAAAACATGTATAAGATGATAAATATTGAAAAGTCTTGATCAAGAGAGTAGTTTTTAGGATAAGAATAGGCCACTAAGTCATGTTCCTCTTGCACACAAGAAGCCTTAGGAGAGGGATTAGTATATTTCATTAGGGCCTTATTTCTAGAAGAGAGGATAGTAGAATGAATGGAGGATAAAGCCTCATAAGTGGGATTGGAAATCTCTTGGGGAGATTCATAAAGAGGCTTGTTAATCACCATAATTTCCTTATGAGGGGGATGAGTGTTGAGAGATATAGAGGATGAACTGATTGAGGTGAAGTCATCATCACTACTAAATATAACATTCATTGTTGGGAAAATGGTGTCTCAACCTTGCATTTGCATAAGGTCACTATTTATATTAAGTTTTCATTTGGGCATGAAATGGTGTGAAATTATCCCTGAAGCTTTTGGTTGGCTAGATAAGCATTCCGGGAATGTTACATCGTAAGATCACAACTAGTTTTGAAGATATTAAATTTTCTGTTTTGGAGGGGTCCAATGAAAGGTTTAAATTTGATTTTGAGGAATTTAGAGGCCCCTAAATGCCCTGAAAAGTGGGTGTAAATGGCATAGAAATTTTTGAGGCAATAGAGAACTTCATGATGTTTTCAACGCTTCAAACGGTTCGTCAATCGGACACATAGTTCTCAAGTTATGGCCTTTGGAAATTTGTACTCCTGAAATAGGAAATATAAAATACACCGAACACATAAATGAGCTGTAAAAGGGAGGGACACGTGTTGATGTGTTTTGTAACATGTCATAGGGAATCTAGAAGGGATATAAGGTTGGCTACACCTTATTAGGTGGTTTTAGCCCAAGGTTTTGTGATACCGTTTGACGATTTCTTGTATTGTATCTCTTATATATGAGGTGCGTGAGAAAGAGGTTGTGTGTAAGAGTCTTATGGCTATTGAGTTACCTCTGAAGCTTTTATTAGTGGTACGCCCACGAAGAGCTTTCTTTGCAAGTATATTGTAATATGTTTTGATTGTTGAATAATATATTGGGCAACTTTTGGAGTGTGGGGTTTTTCTCTCGAAAGGGTTTTCCCTATGTAAATCACTGTGTTATGGTTTGAATGTTATTATATCTATCTCTATTTTCTCTAACTATTGTGAGGATTTTTAATTTTTTTTGCATTAGCCTCCTCTCAAGGTTAGTGTAGGAAGTTGTTCCGCTACTTAACTTCCTTACATTCACATTGAGAGATGGTCTTTTAGGAGAATGATTACTTTTCAAAGGTTCATCCTTGAGAGGGAGATCTTTGAAAGAAATATTAACGATCTCTTCTTGAACTAGGGCATCCTCATGAGTAGAGTCAAGTTGGGGAGAGGGAGATGCTTCATCTTTAGAGGAAAAATTATTGTAATCAATAGAAGGTGAGGTGCTATTAAGGGAATTGTCAATCATATCACCCTCTTTTATCATAATTTCATCCTCTTTGACCAAGGTACTCTCATAGAAGAGAAACAAATTAAGAGAACAATCAACATCATCATCTAATAGTTCATCCCAAATAGTGAGATCATTAGGAGTGTTAAAATATTTTCTTGCATAATGATGTCTTCATGGGTAGGGTCAATTTTGGGAGAGGTAATAACACTATTTATTAATGCATCATCTTTAAGAGGGAGAGCATTAATAAAGGTGTTATTTAATTCATCCTCTTGCCTAAAAATTTCCTCAATAGGGTCATTAGGAAGGGGGTGAAGTGTTAGAACAAGGTCTAACAGACTATCATGATGAAAGGACAAGTTGACCAAAGGATATTTGAAAATGTCCATTTTTTTAACAAAATGAAATGAAAGTAACAATGCAAGCAAAGAAAGTAAACTAGATGTTTAAGATTTGGAGCAATTATGTGATACACTAAATGCAAGCATAAAAGTGCATGAACTATATGTTTAAGAAATGAACACACAATGCATACAACAATATTTTGGGGTTTTTATGTTTTTGATAAAAATGAAACATGCAATAAAAAGATCTAATCAGAAAATGCAAATCTAAGAAGGTTGGATTCATGTCGGGTTCACCAAAATGTGATGCATAAAAATGGAACCAAGTAGCTAAGACCTAATTCCATTCTCATGTACACATTGGAATATGAAAGAGGCTAGGGAGATATTTTAGTTTGACTACTTCTTGTGAAAGAAAGAGAGAATCAAGGAGTATCTCTTAGGGTTTCTATTCCTTTGCTGCAAATGAAGAGGAGATGTAAAAAATATGATGCAATGATCAACTATACTAGGAGATGAACAAGGAAGAAAGTATAAATTGAAAATGCAGAAACTGACTGAACTGAAACTAAGAAACTGAGCACAGAGCAGGGAGGGGAATTCTGATGTGTACCTGGTACTAAAATTTGATGGTGACTGTGCAGGACCAAGGCGTTGGGCGCCTTGGTCCCTGACATTGCAAGTTGATGTGGTTCTGGGAATCAGGTGTTAAAGGTCTGATATGATGAACTGCCTACATAAATTGAAAAATGAAGGGGACCAGGGTGCCATGTGCTGGTCTAAAAAATATGAGACCTAGCTCTATCCTTAAGCTTGTACCTATGTGATTTGTCGGTTCTGAAAATTGTGCATTTGCCATATTCCTGTACTTGCACCTACAACTAGAAAAATGGTGTCTAGGTGGCTATATAGGGTTTTGCCTAAGTCAAAACCCTTGTTTTGGTGGTTTCCACCTCCACAAATAGCCGATAGTGTACTGAAAATGTGTGTGCAAGAATCTTGTGTGTATGAAAGATCCTAAATGAGAGTAATAAAGAATATAGAGTTCTACCCTATGCTTTGTAGAGAAAACCCTAAATGCTTGTAAATATAAATGCAAATGCTTCAAATCAGAAATGAACTAAGAGATTTAAAGCATGAATGTAAATCTGAAAATGAAGCTCATGTAAAGACATGAAAATAACATGAAACCATACCAAACCCTAAGGGAGAGGTACAAGCTAATCATTAGTTGGTGATCTCCTATTATTCTTCAATGTCTTCCGAGCTCCTAATTGTTGTTGAATATTATTGATGAAGGCTTGATAAATGCTTGATGAATGCTTGATTTTCTATTGTAGACTTCATATAACTTGCACTTTCACTTCACAAGAGGCTCCTTCAATCGCTAGATCTTAGATCGTTCAAATGAAGAAAGGAAGGCTTCATGTAAGAGACCCTAACTTTGTTTTGAGTCATAGGCTGACCTAGAAATAAAATTTCCCGCCAATATCTTGGATTTGAATATTAAAATACTACCAAAACATGTTCCCGAAATTCGGGGGGAAAATGTTAGGACCAAGTAGCTGGTCCGAACACACGGTCCAACCAACTTTTTGCCAAATTTTCATGAAAGCAAGATATTGTGATTTTAGAGCTAATTCCAAGAGTATATGGGAATTTGAGGTGTCTAGATATGCGAAATCGGGCCTTGAAGGTCGAAATAGGACATAATTAGGGTATTTGATGAAATAGGTAATTGGAGGAATAAAATAAAAAGGGGCACACTTAGGGTAAAGGGCCCAATTTTATGATGTGTAGAGGGATAAAATAAGACTTTAGATTTAATTAAATTCTTAAAGGGAATTTTAAATGCAAGATGCAAACACACTAAGGCAAGCACTAACCTAAGTGTGGAATTGTACCACCCAATTAAGGGTGTACAATTTACGATGCTACAATGAGATTGATTTTTTTTCATCTATTTTATCCATTTGATAAATTATATTCGGATTTTGAATGTAAATTCATTGTTTTTTATTATGTTTTTTTATTTTTTGTTATGAATGCATGTCAGATTCTGAAAATAATGCCCCCCAACAAGACACACCTCTTGATAACTTAGGGAAAAACCCATAGGAGAACCCATAACTAGACCCTCAAGATACAAACCCTCCAACTCCTCCAATAGACACAAAACATTGCCAAAATAACTAGATTGGTGAATAGATTGAAGGCATCTGAGCATGAACATCATGCATCCCTTGCCACAACCATAGAATCATTGGCTAGTAGTGCCAATGAAGTTTCCAAACATGTTATAAAATGGGGAAGCTATAGGGATCAATGCCATGCTTTTTATGCTAGTGGGTTGTCCTATAATGAAGTGAAAAAAATCATAAGTAAAGCATAAATATGTGCTCTTTTTACTAATCCCAAAACCGTTGATACCTTACGTCTTAATTCAAAGAGGTTTCCTATACACTAGTGTAACCATTTGCTGATGAAAATTGCTTTTTGGAATAGGTGGTGGATGGTCTTTGACCAACCACCTTGTAATAATTTTGAGGTTCCATTATATTTTTTGAAGAAACTATATTGTGAATTTATCTTCAATGAGTGATCAAACTATTTTTATATGAGAGAGCTCCAAGGTAGAGGTGGAGGCTCTACCCAAGATAGACCTAGAACACAAAGGATACTAAACCCTGAAAGTCGCATCCACCTAGCACCAAAACTTGTGGTCCATGTCATGGTCCCAGTAGCCCTAAGAGAGTTGATGGAGCTACAAACTCTTTAGGCGATCATTGCATGGCACATAGTTATCACACCCTCTTGGACTGAACGATGATGCAATAGCTGAACCATTTGGCCTTTGCGGTTTAGCTAAACCATGTGTCCCACTTGTTCATGTATATTCTCTGGGATGGATGTTCAAGCCAGTTTAGATGGTTCCATGTCCCATCTATGAACATGTTGCAAGGATAGATGTAGACTCGCATGGGAGAGGATATGGCGTTGACTAATGATTTTATGGATATGGTGTTTGGTGGTCAGACGCAGACACGTGTTATTTAAATTGATAACATTTTATTTATCAATCAATTAAAAGTTGTAAATGTAAATAAATTTTCATTTATAGATTGATTTAAATTGATACAAACAATATGCATTTCAAGATGCAACAACGATTATTAATACACCGTCTGATATTCCTCCTGCAGTTGTTGCAGCTACAGCTTCAACGCCTGAGGTATAAATTTTGTAACATGTTAAAATAGAATAGTACCTTGAATTCAAAAAATAAATTATGAGATATACTAACTCTCTTTAATGTATATTTATTTTGCATTTTATAGGTGGTGTAAGAGGATCAAATGTCCCAGATTGATAATGCCATGGTCTTAGCCATCGATTTTGGCCTAGAAAGCTATGCGGTATCATAATTTGCACACCTCTTATTTATGTATTCTTTTGATTGAATATGCAAGTCATTTAAATTTAGATTTTTTAAATTGTATTTAATATTATCTACTAATATCTCTTGTGTTAATTTATTTTGGGGGTACCCCACGCGTGTCTAGGACACCTCCTGGGCGAAAGAAATCCTCAAGGACGCCTAAACGTAAAAAGGAAATTGAACACATTTTTAATTGACACAATTGTTTAAAAAGATTGAAATTGGAAATTGTAGATTGATTAGTCTTTTTTGTCTCTTTTATATACAACGACAATTTTGCTTTGTAGAATTTATGAATGCACCTGATTCGCCAGAGGATCAAGAGAGGGAAGATGTATGTATCTCTATTTAACTTTCTTGATTTGATGATTACATTTACATGTAAATGTGAACTTTAGATAAATTATAATCTTATCATTTTTCATAAAGGAAATAGCCATAGTTGTTTCACCAATGGCGAGCCCTCCTAAGTCAACAGGAGAAGCATCTTAGGCTCCAATACACTTTTGTTCTATATATTATAGATTTTTAGTGTTTTTGATCTATATATGTTATTACGTTGTATTAATTGTATTTAACCTACAATAGGCACCTTTGCGGTTTGGCTATAGCGTGGATTGTCTCAAGTTCCATTTTAAGAGGACTTCTAAGGCTAACAAGGCAACAAGAAAAAAGATGGTAGATCCCAGATCGACATATGAGATAATGTACAATTCAATTGAAAAGAAATTATAATTGAATTTATAGTTATGTTGATAATTGTGAACTATTTTCCTCAAATGGATTCTAACTTGGCTTTCGAATTGTGGTTGTGTAGCCATCTACAGAGCCGCATACTGCATCAAAGAGGCTCGATTTTGATGATACACCACAACTATAGGATCATATAGTGTTAGCTGTGGTCATCAAAGGACCATTGCATCTAGATATATTCTGCATTTTTATTGTATATTGATTTGGACATGGCATATGCCACATTTTTATAAAACTTTTATTGGCTTGGCATATATGCCATTTTTGTATACATACACAATTATTGTGCATTTTGATATGTATAAATGTTGATATTCGATCCAATAAATATGCATTATGTTCATTATTGTGCATTTTGTTGATATTGATATTCGCTACATAAACAATTTATTCATTGTGTTCATTATTATGCATTTTGATATATATAAATAATTTATAATTGATATAGTTAATTTTTGCTCAAACAAAGACATACAATTCATTATGTGAGCAATATATCCAAAGTGCTCAATGAAATAAGTCTAAATGACAACAAACAAGCTTACAAAATTGTAATAAAAGAGCCTCCAACACACAATCATTAAAACTTGTCTCTACCTAAAATAGTAGTTGCAAGCTAGGTATTGCCAAAACCAGAGGCTTTCTAATCAATTACTTCAGCTAAACAAATGCCTTTTATTGAATTCTACCCCATATAAAAGACTTAACAATTGCCATAAGGGAATATGAAGCATTACAACTGTGGAATATGATTTGATAAGCTTTCTCAGATATTAAACTACCCCTAGAAAACTCCATGTCTCAATCATAATGAAAGTCTTGGATCACTTCAAAATAGCTTCCACTTTTTCTAAATTCACAACCTACTCCTTAGACTTGGCTACTCTTTGATCTCAAACTTAGACAACTATTTGGTGACTGCCCTTTTATAAAGTTAAATGAGTATTTGCCTATGTAATCAACAATATGAATACAAACAACAAAAACCCATTTTCTAGAATCATGGGTTTGATGATATGATGAATCAATAAGGATCTGGACAACTATTGGGGGGGGGAGTGACTAAGTATATAGAAAACAAACTAAACTTTCACCAAACTCAAAACCCAACTCATAAATAAATCATTGAAGTAATTGGTTCAAACATTGAACTACAAACTGCAATCGCACTATCAAGTTTACTGGTTGACTGGCATAACAAAAATAACAGTGCAAAAATATGAAACTCTCAAACCATTTAACCAAAACATCAAAACACTTTACTAACATCAGTAAATGCACTTTTTAGACCGCTTTCATTAATCTTAATATATCTAAGTGACTTTACCAGTTAAACAAATTAACCATATCAAAACATAACCACAAAAAACCATTCACCACTTGACACAATGATTTTTGACGTGGAAACCCAAATGGGAAAAACCATGGTGGGGATGAATACCCACAGGTATTCTGAACTCTTCTGAAGTTTGCCCTATTAGGAGCCAAGCCTTGTTAGAAGCTTTACAAAAATGTCTTTTTAGGAACAAATCTGGTTAAAGACCACACGATTAAGGGATTGACTACAATACCCCGATTAAGGAAATACCTTGTTAGGAGTAACATCGATAGAGGATTTGAAATCCAAGCTAATGGATCACCTGGATAGAGGATTTATAAAACACTAAGCCTGTTAAAGCTTACCCAGTTAAGGGATTTAACTGTTGTAATTGTTAGAGAACAACATGGTTTTTGTGGATTTGGTAATAACACTACTTTGCTTGATCAGATCCTATTCATGGTCCTATCTACCTTCAAACATTCTTCAAATACTCCTTCTGGTTCAACAATCAATCACACTGACACTTAACCAAAATTGCCAACACTACTACAAAACAACTCATCGACCTTATAAGAAAAACAATAGGTCGGTAACACATCACAAAACCTAAGATCTCATAGAGATTACAAACAAATTGGATCAAACATGACTGTTAGATCATATAAAAATCATCAACACATTGTTCAAGACAACCTCGACCACTCCTTGATCACCGTTCATCGAATCCTATAACTCATCATGTGGTTTCCACTTCATGCAATGTACTCTCTCATTCCCAAGATTAAACAGTTATCTCTATGCACCAAAAACCACTTTGAAACTCATCATGTGCATCATGCATACATGCAATAATCATCCATAATCACCATTTGATCATAGATCAAGACAATCGATTCACCAAGCTCCATCGGTTAGGGTTTGGCATATCAACAGGTAGGGTTACCGGTTGATCTCACTACTACATTAGTAATACTGATTTCCATCACTTGCTCAACTACTAATTGCAAAACAACTCCATTACAAGTTACAATTAAGATCAATGACAACACTTAAAATTCATTAATGCAATCTTCATGCAAATGCAAACAATCTCCCCCTCTGGCATTGATGACAATACAAATATCAATACGCTTTGATTGTGATGATTGAGAGTAATACACATACATAGGTACATGATTCCTGGTTTATATTTCACCATGTACTCTCCTTCAACTGAGTCTCCATGTCTTTAGCTGGTAATTGGCTATAATTCTTCTCTCTATCAATCATACAATTTTTCTCACAGACAATCATAATAGTTCTTCTCCCTCTTTGACAACAATGCCAAAGTGAAAGTAAAACATACAGTGTCATACTTCAGTGTTCTGCATCAAGATGCTCCCCCTGTGGAGTAGCTCCACTCTACACCAATCCTGCTTCAAGATCTTCAATAAGCTCTGGGACTGATGTCTTCCACATCTGTTCAACTGACCTCATGTAGGGGCACAACCCCCAACTAACCTCTAAGATACTCAAAAGTAGTCTTAGGCAGAGGTTTAGTAAAGATATCCGCTAGTTGTTCCTTAGTAGATACATGCTCCAATAACACATCTTTACTCTGCACTTTCTCTCTCAAGAAATGATATTTCAACTCAATATACTTGGTTCTAGCATGCAACACCGGGTTCTTTGAAATATTTATTGCACTGGTGTTATCACATAAAATTCTTACTAGTTCTGTGATCTTCAACTTAAAACCTTCTAGAATTTGTTTCATCCAGATTGCCTGGGTACAATTCATATATACTGCAACATATTCAGCTTCAACAGTGGACTATGATATACAACTCTGCTTCTTGCTGCTCCAAGATACAAGGCTTCCTCCAAGAAAGAATGCACCTCTGGTTGTACTCTTCCTGTCATCAACATTTCATGCCCAGTCTGCATTTGTATAGACTTTCAAATCAAAGTTACCTGCATATGGATACGATAATCTATAATCAATAGTACCTTTCAAATATCTGAATATCCTTTTAGTGGCTACCATGTGCGTTTCCTTCAGGTTCTTTTGAAATATGGCAACTAATCCAACTGCTTGAGAAATATCCGGTCTGCTGTGAACAACATAATGTAGTTTCCCTATCATAGACCTATACTCCTTTTGATCAATAGATGTAGAATCATCCTCCTTATACAGTTTATAGCCTATAACCATTGGTGTCCCAACTAGTTTACAATCTCCCATTTCAAATGTCTTCAATACCTCTTTCACATATTTGGACTGTGTGATAAAGATAACATTCTTCATCTGTTGAATTTGCAAAATTATGAAGAATTTTATCTTTCCTACCAGAGACATCCCAAATTCACTTTTCATCTCATTTGGAAATTCATCACTCATGTCATCATTGCCTCCAAAAATAATATCATCCACAAATACTTCAGTAACCATTATCTTTTCCCCTTCAGTCTTGAGATATATATTGTTGTCTTTACTGGTCCTCTGAAAACCTATCTTCACCAAAAGTGAATGTGGTCTTTCATACCATGCTCTTGGTGCTTTCTTCAAACCGTATAGTGCCTCGTGTAGTTTACACACCATATCCTTTGCATCAGTCAAAGCATAACCATCTGGCTGTTCAATGTAAACTTCTTCTTCCAGTATTCCATTTAGAAATGCTGACTTCAGATCCATCTAATATACTTTGAATCCCCTATATGCTCCAAATGCAAGTAGAGTCCCAACACCTTCCAATCTAGCAATTGGTGCAAATGTCTCACCATAGTCTTCTCCTTCTTCCTATGCATAACCTTTGCATAGAAATCTGACTTTGTTTTTGACTACTACTCCATCTTCATTCAGTTTATTTCTGAATACCTATTTAGTACCTATTACATTTTTGTTCACTGGTTTGGGTACTAGGGTCCATGTGTTGTTCTTCTCAATTTGGTCAAGCTCTTCTTCCATATTTTTGATCCAGTGATCATCTCCAAAGGCTTCCTTTGCTGTTCTAGGCTCAATAGTGGAGATCATACAAAATTTTTCTCTTATTCTTCTTCTGGTTAACACTCCTACATCTTTATCTCCAATAATTTGATTAGGATTATGATTGAGTCTAACATACCTTGGAATAACATGATCATTATCTTCAGGTTCTTCTTCCTCACTAGCTTCATCTTTTGCAGAATCTACCCATTTCGGTTGAACTGGCACTGCAACATTCATTTTAACAACTTCTAGCTTCACCAGTTCTGGTTCCAAAATCAGAATGTAAGGTTCATATTCCTTCTTTTCCTCATTGGTTTCTCCTGTATCTTCAGGACACTCATCCACTTGGACATCAACACTTTCAATGATTCTCTTTGTCCGATTGTTGTAACATTTGTAGGCCTTTCTCTTGGTGGAGTAACCAAGAAATATGCCTTCATCACTCTTAGCATCAAACTTACCAACATAGTCACCTCTCTTGATAAAACATTCACTGCCAAAAATCTTAAAGTAACTGACATTAGGCGACCTACCATACCACCAGTATTCATAAGGAGTTTTATCCTTACCTCTTTTAAACAATATCTAGTTCATTGTGTAGACAGTTGTGCTGACAACTTCTCTCCAGAAAGTTTTAGCAGTGCCTCCTTCTATTAGCATAGTTCTAGCAGCTTCAACAACTGACCGATTGTTCCTCTCTACTATACCATTCTGTTGTGGCATCCGGGGTGCATAAAGTTGCCTCTTAATTCCATTGTCTTCACAATATCTAGTGAATTCCTCTAAATTAAATTCACCACCTTGATCAGTTCTTAAGCACTTTATCTTCTTTCCACTTTCCTTTTCAGCTAAGGTCCTGAATGCCTTAAACTTACTAAAGGCTTTTGTTTTGTCCTTCAATAATGTCACCCACATCATTCTTGAGCAATCATTAGTGAAAATCATAAAATACCGACCACCTTGAATACTTCTAGTCCTTATTGGTCTACAGAGGTCTGTATGAACCAAATCTAGCAAATGTTTTGCTGACAAATATTTGCTCTTAAAAGTTGAGGATATCATCTTTCCTTAATGACATTCCTTACATAGAGCATTCACCGGTTTGTCCAACTAAGACAAACCTCTTACCGATTTGGACTTATTGACTTTGACAATGTTATCAAAATTTACATGACAAATATCTGATGCCAAAGCTAACTATCATCTACTTTAGCAATTAAACAGTTATTGACTTAAGGTGAAACAAGTTACCTTTTTTCTGCTTGCCAGTTGCAATCAGTTCACCTTTTCTCCCATAGATTTTTCACATTCCATTCTTGAATTCCAATGGATAACCTCTGTCATTGAGTTGAACAACACTCAAAAGATTGTGTTTCAATCCTTCAAACCAGTAGACATAATATGCACTTCTCTTTCCATTAAGAGAAATGGTTCCCTTTCCTTTTATCATGCAGGGTGAGTCATTTCCAAATCTCATAATACCTCCATCAAATTCCTTCAAAGTAAGAAACTTACTCTGGTCACTGGTCATGTGGTGTGAACAACCACTTTCTATAATCCAATCATCAAAACTATCCATATGAGAAACTAATGCCTTTTGATATGATGTATCCTCTTTAATGGAAACAAAGAAAATTTCTTCATTAGCATCTCCCTCAGATTCCTCATCATTAATTCCTCCATCAACTACAATGAGGCAATCTCTTTTACCTTTTCCTTTGTACTTCTTATATCTCCCATTTATGCTCATTGTCTCCATTTGGACTGTTAGCTGCAATATATCGAATCCGGTTACATGCAAAACACTTCAAAGGTAATTTACCTTTGTACTTACCAGTACCTCTAGGTAACCGCTTGGCCAACAATGCTTCAAGCTCAATCAGAGTGTCTTCATCATCAATTTCTTTACTGGATCTAAACTCATAACTATGACTAGCTTCTTTGCTTTTCCTCACTAGTGGATTAGAAACTGAAGCTCTACATGCAGATTCTGATTTTTGAGCACTACTATCATAACCATTTAATTCAAATGCAGTTAGTTTACCAATGATAGAATTAAGAGTTACCTATATTTTATCAATAGACTTGAGTTCCTGAATGGCTGCAACTTGGATAGTGTAGACCGATAGAGGGGTTATCAACACATTGCTAACCACTGTGGTATCCTCCACTTTACCACTAGAACTTTTAATCTCACCGACTATCTCTTTGATCCTCTAACCATACTATTGAATATTCTCACGTTCAGCCATCTGCATGCCATCAAATTTACCTCTCAGACTCTCTTCTTTGGCAATATTCACATGCTCATCAATGCTATAGATATCCTCAAGTTTCTTCCACACATCATAAGCAGTCTCCAAACCATGGACATCAACATACTCTGAATCAGAAAAAGAACTGATAATGGCCTCCAATGCTTGATTATTATCTCGTTGCTCCTTATTTTGATCATCTAATAGAATCCCACTAGGCAAGGTATATTTGGTAACAACATGTTCCCAATTTTGTCTTCCTAGACTCTTGATATAGATCTTCATGCTATCACTCTAGATTCTTTAATTTTCCCTATTGAACTTCAGACCTTCTTTCTTCATCATGTTCTTCTAGATCGTTACCTCAAGCTGTTAGGATTAGACACTAGAGGACTTGAAATGGTCTGATACCAATTGATGATATGATGATTCAATAAAGATCCGGACAACTACTAAGAGGGGGGGGGGATGAATCAGTAGATTAAAAAAAAACTAAACTCTCACCAAACTCAAAACCCAACTCATAAATCAATCATTGAACTAACTAGTTCAAACACTGAACTAAAAAGTACAATCGCACTGTCAAGTTTACCAGCTGACTGACATAACAAAATAATAGTGTAATAGATCTGAAACTCTCAAACCATTTAACCAAAACATAAAAACACTTTACTAACATCAGTAAATGCACTTTTCAGATCGCTTTCAGTCATCTTAACATATCTAAGTGAATTTACCAGTTAAACAAATTAACCATATCAAAACATAACCATAAAAACCATTCACCACTTGACACAATGATTTTTGATGTGGAAATTGATGTAGAGAGATTGGGCAAATGAGTAGATTGTCTTGGTTTCTTCTCAAGGGTCTTGGTTTGGCACCATCCAATGGTCCAACTTTAATGACCTTCTAAAGGTCTTGAAATCTTGTCACTGATCCTTCCCAAGGATCTTCACAACTCTGACAAGTTGAGCAAACAAAGGTTCACTCACCTCTACTCCAACGACCCTCCTTTACCAAACCTACTCACTTCACAAACCCCCCTACCAAGTGGATCTTTGTTCAAAAGGTGAAGATAGTCATTTGTATGGCCTTGAAAATGTTTTAATTGATCAAAACAAAGTTTTGATAGGTTTTAACCAACCCTTACAACCCCGAAGTGCAATTTGACCTTATCAACCTAGTAAATTGGGCTAGTAGCATTAGGCCTTTGTTTATTGTTTTTCTCCTTTAACTTTTAAAATCCCTGAACAAGACATAAAATAATTATGATATTAAAATATCCTTTTGGAATCTTAAAAGTATTTCAAATATTTGCATCTGGGTTTGGTCTGAAAAAATACCCTAACCCTATTTAGGCCTGTTTGCCCTTTTCTAGCCGGTTTGGGAATTTTTGAGTAAAAACCTTCAACAACAAATTGGTTTGCAAGATAAAATTTTGAAAAAGGTCTGTACACATCTAAGGATCACTTTCATGCCATTTGGCATCACTCTTGGGTCCGCTGTCCTTGGTTTTGGCAATCATTTACCCTTGCACAAACTTGTCACATAGAGCATGCCAAGTCTAGGGCATCATCTTAAAAATGTCAAACAACACTTCTTGCTCCCAAATCCAAATTAAACAAGTAGTATACATTTTATTTCATCATTCCCCAAGGTTCTAGGCCATTCCCACGGTGGAATGATGAAATATGGGCTTTTTAGCATACAAACCCTGGTTTCTTGGAAATTCCTAGGCAACGAGGAAGAAAATTCAATATCTTTCTTATCCGATCACTTCAGACCCTACCACTGGATTAAAATGAAAGGTAATTCACTTCCACACATTTACTAATGGTTTAGATCATTAATGGATCCGTACAATTCCATACACACTTAGATTTGCAGCAAAAATGCAGTAAAAAGGCACTTTTTGATAGGTTTGAAAGCAATTTTTGTTATTTTTCTTTACCAACCGAGCCATGAGAAGTTCCATAGGCTTATATCATGCATTGGAACAAGTTAAAACCTCCTCCAATAGTTGAGAACAACCTCTTAACCGTTGGCAACCATTTTTTGAAAATATTGTCAATGTTGCCTAATGCAACATGACAATTTTTGACTACAAAGCATAACATGAAACATGCCTTCATGATGACAATATAAAGTGGACCTACAACACATATGTGAACCTTAAACACCAAAAAACATGAATTAAATTCCCAACTAAGGCATTTGACCAAGTTGACCAACCTTGGTAACCTTTGGGCTTATTACATGGCAAATATGCACAAAACACTAAAATCAAACATCATCTAGAAAATAAAGATCAAAAGCTCATCCTATGACATTCTTGGACACATTTGTACATGATTGAAAGAAATAAGAACTCCTTTGGGTGCCCCTGCACCATACTCCCCAGGTTTGAGAAATGTCCCTTGAGTTGCCAACCGGGTGATGGTAGTCCCATGCTTGTTGATATCATTTTCAGACATCCAAGTAGCCTCAAAATCAGTGAGGCCTTTCCACTTGATCATATACTCCTTGTAGACACCTTTTTGGGTGGCAAATCCTTCACCCAATCTGCATCATCCTCATCAAGAGATGAACCAGGTGTAGTATCCACCAAGGAACCTTTGAATGTTGTCAAATCACATATGTTGAAGATAGGAGAGATCCCCAAATCTGGTGGAAGTTCAAATTCATAAGCATTATTACCAAACTTATGCACTACCCGGAGTGGACCTATCTTCTTCATGAGTAGTTTAGAGGGTTGGCCCTTAGGAAGCCTTTATTTTCTGAGGTAGGCCATTACCAAATCCCCTACCTTGAACTGAACATCTTTCTTCTTCAAATCTGCTCTGAGTTTATATTTTTTAGCACTGTGTTGAAGTGAAGCCTTGACTTGTTCATAGATCTCCTTCATTGTGATAGAAAAATCTTCACCTTGAGCACTCCTCCTTTCCATACCTCCAAGGTCTCTAAGTTCAAGAATCCCTCTAGGATGTAGGCCATACACAACGTCAAATGGACTTTTACCTACAATTCTATTAACTGAATCATTATATGCATATTCAACTTGTCCAATCACCAAATGCCAACTTTGCCCATGTTGCTTGGTAAGATATCTAAGTAGATTGCCAAGAGACCTATTGACCACCTCGGTTTTGCCATCAGTCTAAGGATGGTATTTTGAAGAAAATGACAAATTAGTGCCCAACTTCTTCCAAAGTGTCCTCCAAAAATGGCCCACAAACTTGGAGTCTCTATTTGTGACAATGTTGAGAGGTAGACCATGTATCCTGACAACTTCTTTGAAAAAAAGACCTGCAATATGAGATGCATCATTTGTGCATTTACATGGCACAAAATGAGCCATCTTGTTGAACCTATCAACAATTACAAAGACACTATCAACCCCCCTAGGAGTTTTTGGCAAACCAAGTACAAAATCCATACTAAGGCTTTCCCAAGGCCTAGTAGGAACCGATAAAGGTTGATGCAATCCAACATTAGTAGAAGCTCCTTTTGCCCTTTGACAAATAGGAAAACACTCTACAAACCTTCTCACCTCTGATTGCATCTTAGGCCAAAAGTAAAACCTTGATACCTGCTCCAAAGTTTTGTCCAAAGCAAAATGCCCTCCAATACTGCCCTTGTGCTTTTCCCTGATGATATTCTCCCTCATAGAACATTGAGGAATGCAAAGTTGATGCCCCTTAAAGAGAAATCCATCCTGCACCATGAAGTCAAAAAACTAAACATGACAAGAAGCATCAAATTTAGAACATACATCATATGAATCTTTGAAATCTTTGTTCTCCTTATACATGGATTTAAGAGAATCAACACCAACACTTTGCGATTGGATTTCTTGAATAGTAAGTGTTCTCCTACTCAAGGCATCAACAACCTTATTAGACACACCCTTCTTATGTTTTATTATGAAGGTGTAAGGTTGGATTTGCTCAACCCACTTGATATGCCTTTGATTCAATTTCTCCCGCCCATTAAGAAAACTCAATGCATGGTTGTCAATATAAACAATGAACTCTTTAGGAAGAAGGTAATGACACCACTTATTGAGTGCTTGCATCATAACATAAAGTTCCAAATCATAAGTAGAGTACCTTTGTTTGGCCTCATTCAGCCTCTTAGAAAAGAATGCCACTTGATATCCTTCTTGACTAAGGACTGCACCTATTGCCTGCTTGCTTGCATCACATTCAACTATGAAAAGATGATCAAAATTAGGAAGCCTCAAGGTGGGAAGTTCAGAAACCTTCCTTTTCAACACCTCAAAGCTTTGGGCTTCCCTCTCTATCCATTCAAATCTGCACTTGATTCCTCCCTTTATAGTGTCAAGAATTGGAGCACAAATATGACTGAAACCTTTGATGAACTTTTTATAAAAAGAAGCCAATCCATGAAAGCTCCTAACATCACCTACTGTCTTAGGTGTAGGCCAATTAACAATAGCCTCAACCTTTGAAGGATCCATTTTTAAACATCTTTGAGAAACCACAAAGCCTAAATACACCAATTCAGTTTTCATGAATTCACAGTTCTCTAGATTGATTACCAGTTTCTCCTCATGAAGCTTCCTCAAAACCTAATCCAAATGCTTCAAATGCTCTCTCCTTGACCTGCTAAACACCAAAATGTCATCAAGATAAACAATAACAATTTTTCCAATGAATTCAACCAATACCTCATTCATGAGGCGCATAAAAGTGCTAGGTGCATTTGTGAGCCCAAAAGGCATCACCAACCACTCTTACAAGCCCTCATTGGTCTCAAAAGCTGTCTTCCACTCATCTCCAAGTCTAATCTTGATCTGATGATAACTTTATTTCAAGTCAATCTTTGAAAAGTAGCATGACCCCCCAAGATAGTCCATGAGATCCTCAATCCTAGGCATAGGAAACCGGTATCTGATAGTGATCTTATTGATGGCTCTAGAATCAATACACATCCTCCATGTTCCATACTTTTTAGGTGCTAATACAGTAGGTACAACACATGGGCTCAAACTCTTCCTAATCAATCCCTTATCTAGCAAATCTTGCACTTGTTTTTCTATCTCTTCATTCTGTTTAGGAGTCATCTTATAGGTAGCTTTGATAGACAAGGTTGCACTAGGAATCAAATCAATTTGATGGCTGATATCTTTGATTGGAGGAAAGTTATCATGCATATCTTTGGCCACAACTCCTTCATACCTATCCAACATGGTTTGCACTTCACTAGGAACTTCACTTTTTGCACCTTTCTCTTGTTGAGACTTATCCTTGGTATTCAAGACCAAAGCATAACTTTGGGTTTCCTCTTGCTTGAGGGTATCTAAAAACTCTTTCCCACTAACCATCATGACACTTGGACTAACAATTTTCTCTTCCCCTTGATTAGGTAATGGATCCATCCTAAACTGCTTACCATTCTTGGTAATGACATACACATTTTTCTCCCCATCATGTTGGGCTTTAACATCATATTGCCATGGACGGCCTAACAACAAATGAAAAGCATCCATAGGAAGGATGTCACACAAAATCCTATCCTTGTAGTCCCCCATTTCAAAATCTACCCAAGTTTGTTCATCTATAACTACATGATGCCCCTTATTAAGCCAATACATCCTATAAAGACTCACATAAGGCAACTATTTCAGTTTTAACTTCTCTACCATTTCGAAAGCAACATTATTCTTAGTGGATCCAGAGTCTACAATTACCTTACAAACTTTACCATGAGACTTGCAAGTGGTCTTGAAGAGTGAATTTCTTTGTGGAGGCTCCTTGTGTTGGGGTACCTTCAAAAATTTCCTCCTTAGCATAAGACTCTCTCCATCCAAGGTAGGACCAACATTTCCCATGGGTGAGTTGACACTATGTCCATCATCCTCTTGTACAAGTTGAGTCCTCCTATCTGGTCCATGTGAACTAGAAGCCTTCTCAGGGCACCTACTCATGGTATGACCCACTTGATTGCAATTGTAGCATTTTCCTGTGAACACACTAGGGCCTATTCCTCCTTGATTTCGTTGTCTACCCCTACCAAAGGGTCTTCTTCCTCCTCTAAAGCCTCCATTTCTATTATTGAAGTCTCCATTGGACTCTTGCTGATTTGAATCTCGATTTTTGAAAGGTGTGTTCGTTCCTCCAAAGCCACCTCTACCTCTGAAATTTATGCCTCCCCTTCCTCTATTGTTTTTCTCTCCTTTTCTTCTTATCTTGTCTTCCACTCTCAATGCAAACTAGAAGCATTTGTGCATAGTATTAGGAGCCAAGATGCTGATCTCATCTTGTATGTTTTGCCTTAGCCCATTCAGGTATCTAGCCACCTTCTCTGCTTCATCTTCATGCTTCCTTGATCTAAGACTTAGCTTATGGAATTATTCAGTGTAGGTATTGACATCCGACTCCCTTTGTCTGAGGTTTCATAGCCTTATATACATTTGCACTTCATAGTCAACTGGTAGGAATTGTTCCTTGATTTTGTCCTTCATCCTTTCCCAAGAGGATATCCTTCTCTTCCCTTCATTCATTCTTTCTTCTTGCAACACTTTCCACCATAGAAAGACAGATCCTTTGAGTCTAGACTTAACCAAACTCATCCTCTTCTCCTTAGGAACCTCTTTGTATTCAAAATGGTTGTTGAGTGCTTCAATCCAATCAAGCACCTCCTCTCCATTCAAACTACCACCATAGGTAGGTAAACTTTCCACATTGTCCCTATTTACTGATTTCAAATCATCTAGGAACAACTTCTGATCATGAGCCAACTTATCAGCCTCCTTGTTTGGGGTCTCTTCTTCTTCTTCCCCTTCCTTTGATTCACCATCACTTGCCTTGTCCTTGTTCTTGGACTGCCTGGTCTCTTTGAGTCTTTCCTCAAGCATCTCCCTTACCAATTTCTTGATAGATTCAGGTTTGATTGCCTTAGGAGGCATTGTAACAACCTCTTCTTCCAATGTTGTGTTTGACATACACTACTTCACCCTTGGTATAGCTCTGATACCAATATGATGCAGAGGGATTGGGCAAATGAGTAGATTGTCTTGGTTTCTCCTCAAGGGTCTTGGTTTGGCACCATCCAATGGTCCAACTTTAATGACCTTTCAAAGGTCTTGAAATATTGTCATTGATCCTTCCCAAGGATCTTCATAACTCTAACAAGTTGAGCAAACAAAGGTTCACTCACCCCTACTCCTGCTACCCTTCTTTACCAAGCCTACTCACTTCACGAACCCTCCCTACCAAGTGGATCTTTGTTCAAAAGGTGAAGACACTCATTTGTATGGCCTTGAAAATGTTTTAATTGATCAACACAAAGTTCTGATAGGTTTTAACCAACCCTTACAACCCCCAAGTGCAATTTGACCTTATCAACCTAGTAAATTGGGCTAGTAGCATTAGGCCTCTGTTTAGTATTTTTCTGCTTTAACTTCTAAAATCCCTAAACAAGACACAAAATAAATTTGATATTCAAATACCCTTTGGAATATTTACCCTGCTATCCTTGGTTTTGGCAATCATTTACCATTGCACAGACTTGTCACATAGAGCATGCCAAGTCTAGGGCATCATCTTAAAAATATCAAACAACACTTCCTTCTCCAAAATCCAAATGAAACAAGTAGTATATATGTTATTTCATTATTCCCTAGGGTTCTAGGCCATTCCCATGATGGA
This sequence comes from Cryptomeria japonica, assembly GCF_030272615.1. Lineage (NCBI taxonomy): Eukaryota > Viridiplantae > Streptophyta > Pinopsida > Cupressales > Cupressaceae > Cryptomeria > Cryptomeria japonica. The sequence continues at coordinate 525,098,376 of NC_081406.1, read as the reverse complement.
ATGATGAAATATGGGCTTTTTAGCATACAAACCTTGGTTTCTAGGAAATTCCCAGGCAATGAGGAAGAAAATTCAATATCTCTCTTATCTGATCACTTCTGACCCTCCCACTGGATTCAAATGAAAGGTAATACACTTTAACACATTTCCCAATGGTTCATATCATTAATGGATCTGTACAATTCTATACACACTCATATTTGTAGCAAAAATACAGTAAAAAGACACTTTTTGATAGGTTTGAAAGCAATTTTTGTTATTTTTTCTTCACCAAATGAGCCATGAGAAGTCATAGAGCCTTATATCATGCCTTGGAGTAAGTTACAACCTCCTCCAATATTTGAGAACAACCTCTTAACCATTGGCAACCATTTTTTGAAAATATTGTCAATGTTGCCTAATGCAACATGACAAATTTTGACTACAAAGCATAACATGAAACATGCCTTCATGATGACAATATAAAGTGGACCTACAACACATATGTTACCCTTAAACATGAATTAAAATCCCAACTAAGGCCTTTGACCAAGTTGACCAACCTTGGTAGCCTTTGGGCTTATTACATGGCAAATATGCACAAAACACTAAAATCAAACATCATCTAGAAACTAAAGATCAAAAGCTCATCTTATGACATGCTTGCACACATTTGGACATAATTGAAAGAAATAATAAATCCTTTGGGTGCCCCTACACCAGAAACCCAAATGGGAAAAATCATGTTGGGGATGAATACCCACAAGTATTCTGAACTCTTCTAAAGTTCGCCCTGTTAGGAGCCAAGCCTTGTTAGAAGCTTTACAAAAATATCTTATTAGGAATAGATCCGATTAAGGACCACTTAGTTAAGTGATTGACTAAAATACCCTATTAGGAGTTACCTCGATAGAGGATTTGAAATCCAAGCTAATGGATCACTTGGTTAGAGGATTTACAGAACACTAAGCCTGTTAAAGATTACCCGATTAAGGGATTTAACTGTTGTAATTGTTAGAGAACAATAGGGTTTTTTCTGATCTTGTAATAGCACTACTTTACTTGATTAGATCCTATTCATGGTCCTATCTACCTTCAAACATTCTACAGATACTCCTTCTGGTTCGACAATCTATCACACTGACACTTAACCAAAATTACCAACACTACTACAAAACAACTCATTGACCTTATAAGAAAAATAATAGGTTGGTAACACATCATAAAACCTAAGATCTCATAGCGATTATAAACAAATCAGTTCAAACAAGACTATTAGATCACATAGCAATCATCAGCACATTGTTCAAGACAACTTCGACTGCTCCTTGATCACTGCTCATCGAATCCTATAACTCATCACGCGGTTTCCACTGCATGCAGTGTACTCACTCATTCCCAAGATAAAATAGTTATCTCTACATGCCAAAAACCACTTTGAAACTCATCATGTGCATCATGCATAGGTGGCATAATCATATTCGATCACCATTTGATCATAGATCAACACAATCGATTCACCAAGCTCCATCGGTTAGGGTTTGACATATCAACATGCAGGGTTACCTGTTGATCTCACTGCTACAATAGTAATATTGGTTTCCATCACTTGCTCAACTATCGACTATAGAACAACTCCATTAACGGTTACAATTGACATCAATGACAACACTTAAACTTCATTAATGCAATCTTCATGCAAATGCCAACATGGTTAACCTCTATTTTATTTACTCTATATATCTCTATGCTGATTTTTTCAAAAAATCTTTTACTTTTCGTTTGCTGATTTTTTCCCCAAATGATTTTTGTTGCTATGATATAAAACATTGCAATTGCGGAATATGATTTGATAATGTTTCTAAAATATTGAATTAACCCTACAAAACTCCTTGTCTCAATCACAATGAAATTCAATGGTAATGCTCACATTTGATCCATTGTAATGATCACTGGATGCCTTTTGATTCCTTTTCTTTATATCTATCAATGTAAGTGGTGCGATAGTAAAATTTGGGGTTTTGTCTTGTTTTGTGTCATTTTGTCTAAATAAGGTCATTTGGGATCATTAATGACCATTTGGAGTCATTTGTGAAAGTTTGGGTTCATTTGGATAAAATATGTGAAAGTTGCTCAATTGTTGTCAAAGTTGTTAAAGTTTGGGGTTGGATGATGGAAACCACTTGTGTGGTACTCAAGGGTTGAAAAAATTTCTATTGAAGTTTTGAATAAAGTAGGAATCAATTTGGAGTCTATTTTTATGTGTTTTCTTGCAATATTGTTTCTCTTTCAAATTGTGTGGATTGTACGGATCAAATAAAGAACCGAGACTTATTGGAAATGTTAGATATGTGAATCTAGTTTCATTTGCAGGTTTCATCAATTTTTACCCAATGCTTTAGGAGATCTTGCAATTTCTTTAAAAACTGTGCGAAAACCGTCAGATGCATGTTGCAAGATAGGCTAAATTTGATTTCATTCATCGTGGGCATGAACGAGTAGCACGAGCACATCTGGGTGGGTAGGTTTATAGTAGGCATGCTCTTGTTGTGCCTCCCAACTCGTGGGAACATCCAAAGCCATACCCTACCAACATGATCTCTCTAGTGCCCTAAGTCCAAATAATTGTCAATCATTGATGGACTATTTCTCGCAATCCAGGACACTTACGATTGATTTGTTTGAACCTATAGGGTTATGTCAAGCCTATCTACAATGCCCTATCTTGGTTTTTGAAGACTCAGAGCAATTTTCACATGGTAGCATTTTTTCAATTGGTGCAAAAATCGTCAGATGCATACAATGCAAGGTTGCAAGATAGGCTAAATTTAATTTTGTTCGTCGTGGGCATAAAATAGCAACATGAGCGCATCTAGGTGGACATGTTTATGGTAGGTATGCTCCTATTTTGCCTCCAAACTCGTTGGAACATCCAAAACCATACCCTACTAATGCGATCTCTCAAGTGCCTAAAGTCCAAAAAATTATCAAACTTTGATGGGTTGTTTCTCACAATCCAGAATGTTTTCAATTGATCTGTTTGAACCTATAGGGTCATGTGAGGCTCATCTACAATGAACTATCTTGTTTTTTGAAGACTTAGAGCCATTTTCACATGTTAGCATTTTTTAAGTTGGTGCGAAAACCATCAGATGCATGCAATGCAAGGTTGCAAGATAGGCTAAATTTGATTGCATTCGTCGTGGGCACAGACCAACAAGATGAGCGCATCCAAGTGGGCATGTATATAGTAGGTATACTCATGTTGTGTGTCCCATCTCACTGGAACTTCTAGAGCCATAACCTACCGACGAGATCTCTCAAGTGCCCTAAGTCCAAAAAATTATAAAACTTTGACAGATTGTTTCTTGCAATCCAAGATGCAAGCAATTGATTTGTTTTAAGATACAGGGTCATGTGAGGCCTGTCTATAATGACATATCTCAGTTTTTGAAGACTCAGAGCCATTTTCACATGGTACCATTTTTTTAGTTGGTGCGAAAACTGTCAGATGCATGCAATGCAAGGTTGGTGCGTCCGGGTGGGTAGGTTTACGGTAGGCATTTTCCTATTGTGCCTCCTAGCTCATTGGAACATCCAAAGCCATACCCTATCAGTGCCATCTCTTTAGTGCCCTAACTTGATCTATTTGAACCTATAGGGTCATGTGAGGCTTACCTATAATGAACTATCTTGGTTTTTAAAGAATCAAAGCTATTTTCACATGGCAACATTTTTTCTGTTGGTGCAAAAATCGTCAGATGCATGCAATGCAAGGTTGCAAGATAGGCTAAATTTGATTCTATTCATTGTGAGCATGAACCAGCAACATGAGTGCATCTGTGTGGGTAGGTTTATGGTAGGTATGCTCCTGTTGTGCCTCCCAACTTACTGGAATGTTTAGAGCCATACCCTATTGGCGCGATCTCTCAAGTGCCCCAAGTCCAAAAAAATGTCAAACTTTGATGGATTGTTTCTTGCAATCCAGGATGCATACAATCGATCTATTTGAACCTATAGAGTCATGTGAGGCATGTTTACAATAACCTATCTCAGTTTTTGAAGATTTAGAGCCATTTTCACATGGTAACATTTTTTCAGTTGGTGCAAAAATTGTCGGATGCATGTAGTGGAATGTTACAAGATAGGCTAAATTTGATTCTGTTCGTTGTGGGCACAAATTGACAACACGAGCACATTTGGGTGGGCAGGTTTATAGTAGGCATGCTCCTGTTGTGCCTCCCAACTCGCTGGAACGTTCATAGCCATACCCTACCGGCGCGATCTCTCAAGTGCCCTAAGTCCAAAAAAATGTCAATAACCAATGGCCATAATCACCATTTCAATCTCATCTAACACTAAACCACCCTTAAAGGACTTTTTGCAATAAAATTGCATTGACAAATTTTACTCAACTTGACTCCAAGCCCAAAATAGGAACTCTATGTCTTTAAAAGATAATGAAAACATTCAAATAGGCCCAAATACCCTTCATACATGATGAAATACCCCATTTGATGCCTTTGACACACTTCCACCCTGTGATGACAATTTTGACAATGAGACATTCTTGACTACAAATTGGACTCAAATATTACAAATTGGTCTCAAGGACCTTATTGCATGAAGAATGGTCATTAATGACCTTATTACATCTTGAAATGATATAAAACTTGAAAAAAACTCATAATGGCAAAAAAAAAGCATATGGCCACCTAGGTGCTCCTGCACCACATACTCATGTACACTAGGCATACTCATGTACAATAGGCATATGCATGAACTCATAAATAGTCATAAATTAGGTCACGTACTCATAAATCATCATACAAAATTTCAAGTATAATAAAAAATACAAAATGCATCACAAAATTCCATTTATGCATAAATTTACATATACAAAAATTTACATATATTCAAAAATTTGCCTCTAAATATGGACAAATAAGCTCTTAGATATTTAAATATATAAAAAATATTTAGAAATCAGTTCATGGGAATTTATATATAATTTGGCATTTAAATATGCAAAATTGAACTTATGACCGTCTAAATATACAAAATTTGGCATTTAAATATTTACAAATCAACTCGTGGCCATTTAAATATACAAATTTTTTTCTCTAAATGTGCACAAATTAGATCATGGGTATTATTATATACAAAAAACAAATATAGAACAATTTACGTATGATATATATAAAATTATCAAAATCATTCTACCCTGAACTATAGAATCATTGCAATGCTCCAACGATTGAACACTTGTAGATGACCCAAAATCAATCAAGTGAGCAAACTGGATCAGCTCTAACTCGTATTGTGTCAAGTATTGCCTCGTGGTCAGATTCATGAACTTTCCATTAGTTCTTGTTATGAGGTCTACCATGATACGTAATCAATTGAATATTTGTTGCAACAAGGTTGGAGAAATGAAGAATATGCCTATGTGTTTCAAAGTCCTCGAACAACCAAACATCAAAATTCTTGATAGGGTATCTCCTAAGCCATGTGCCTATCATGAAAAAAGACCCTATTGGGTACTCAATACCCTCTCCATCAATGATTGTGGTTGTCAATTTTCTTTTAGGCTCAATACAACGACACAAAAAAAATATGTTCCTTCTTCATTGTTCTCTTTTGCAACAATTGCGTACACATGACCTACATTTTATAGAATGATAATTAATACCAAAAGTAATGTGTGATGTAACAAAATGAGCCAAAAAAAATTACTGCAAAAATATTAACCAAAAAAATCACCTGGTTCCAATAGGTCGGATACATGGTTGAAATCCACTGATGCTTCCATCTGGTTCAATTGAAGTGCTTTGGGAAATTGATATGTATGAATGAAAACCAATGGTCTACAAGACCATTTGTCAACCCACTCTCGTGATTCACATTCTTCCCACAAAAAATACATACACGAAGAGAAAAAACATACAATCTATCTAGTATAAATTACTAGTGATCTGACGTTTGAACTTCTAAATGAGTTCATGTCACTCGATCCTACAACTATACAACAATCTTGATAGTTTTCAATGTTAGATTAATTGATCAACCAAAAATATATATGAACCATTGACGTACTTGCATTAACTGGTCACATTGTAGAGTTACACCATCGCACAATTTTTGCTGCATCTATCAACTCAGCACCACCTTCGTACTTCAATTCTTCTCTAGCTAGGGCTCTTTTTACGCATGCTCTTGCATCATCTTTCTCTCCTTTTCCATGTCCAGCCTCAGTTAAATTCCAAAAATGTCATACATTGCTTGTCAAATGCATCCTAGTCAACCAATAGAACATCCTTGTATTCTTGAATTATGAGGTGCAATTATCCAACCATATTATGTGTTGGTTGTATCGTATGTTTCTTTTCTTAAATTATCATAGAAAACTTTAAAGCATCCTTGCACAAACTCTGACGGATGAGTACGATAATCATTTATGTAGAAGTGATACTCTCTTACAACCTTTCTATCCTCCTCTGTGCTATCATCTGCATGCATGAATGCTATGTGTACAAAAATAGAAACTTGTATAGAATGGTAATACATAGATTGCACTTCATTTTGAGGTTGTAGTGTATAATTTTCAGCAAAATCAAGGATAGAGACAATGGTACCAAGAGGAAATGTGTCCTGACATAACTTTAATTGCTCATCTAACCACCGAGCTCTATGTGTATGCATTATGTACTCATAAACTAGTTTCTCTTGAAACATTTTTATAAATTCAGCTACACATATATTGTTTTTCACTAACTCACATCTCTTCAATTCTTTTCCATCTTTAACCCCATATGTGACTGTCTTGCATTTTCCAAAAGAAACTAGTTTCTTACCAATTTCATGTGTGCTCTCCAAATGTACACATCATGGTAAATGTTGCAAACCACCACATGTAGCACAAGAACCTTTCAAACACATCATCTTATAATAAATGCAACCATCATGTCTTTTACAAAGAACACTTGAAATAAATTCTCTTGGTGACTTAGGAGGTGCTTGTATATTTCATTCCTGCAAAACATTGCCAGTGTTAAAAGTACAACATATATGACGATAAATATCATAGTGCATGAAAAATTCAATATGCATCCGACAACAACATGTGGTGCATACATGATTAATCTTAACATAAAAAGGTTTTTCCATTTCAAAAAATCTTTGACTAATTCTTATTTGAGGAAACTTTTGAAGGAATCTTTCATAAAATTGTGTTTGAGTCATATCCAAATAGTGTTTGGCATGTGGCTCATGATTTCTAGATCAAATTCGTCTTCTAATGACATCTCTTTGGTTGGGTGAAACACTTGTGTTGTCATAAAAAATCAATTAATGTTCTTAGTGCATCGACAACAACCTTGTCTTTGCGTGGTAGTCTACTCGAGAACACCCAAAGACAATTATTGTTAGGATCCTCTATTTTCTCCCACCTCTCTAATGCTTTATGTAATGTTGTTCTACTTATGTTTAATGACATGTTTTTCTTATCAAATGATCTTTTAAAATTTTTTTCTTGCTCATTATGGTTGATGTAATTGTTAGGGTTCCCACAGATACTGAGAGGGGGGGGGGGGGGGGGTGAATCAGTATTTGATTGGTATTAAATTTTCTTAAGATAAAACATGCAGAACATAAAGTAACAGTGTACCAGTATGCAAGAATTAATGTAATAAACAAAATCAAAAACATCCACATGAAAAAAACACCATAACACAAGATGTTTTAACGAGGAAACCCGGTGTGGGAAAAACCTTGGTGGGATTTGTGACCCACAATATTAACTCATTGGCCAATAAGAGAATATTACTTACAATAGGGGCCTGCACATGCAAGAAGGCCAACTGCCTAGAGCACACTGATCAGTGAGAAGTCACACTGACTTACAATGAGGATTAAGCTAATCCAATATTCTGTACTGCTTTACAATAGCATTTTCAATGCCAGATTCAATACTGGTTCTTGCTCTTTTCTTTACATATACCCTTGACCTACAATTCGCACATTAGGTCTGCCTAATAATTTTCCTTTTATGCTCGCTACATTCTCCTACAAATGTCTACAATGATCTCCTTTATATACAAGAGTCATTTTACAATTTGCCAAGTCGGCTTACAATAATAAACAAAATATTACATATCAAAAATCCTATCGGCCTCTGTGCCGGTATACATCTTTTCTTCTATGCCGGTGTCGGTGCCGGTGCCGGTGTAGAGTGGTCTTGTTGATGCTGGTGAACTGTCTTGCTTGAATAATGCTTTACTGGTAGAATGTCTTGCCAATGCGATAGGATTGCAAGGTTGCCATCAATGACAAAACCTTCAATCACACACAATGTCTCATTGGAGTGTCCATATGCCAACAATCTCCCCCTTTGGCATTGATGGCAACACTCATGAGAAATTTCAAAAAGATGTCCAAAAATGTGTAGACCAAAAATTTACCAAAATAATGAGGGACTCCCCCTGAGCATATGATCCCTGTGTTTTGAATTTTCTCATCCTACTACTCCCCCTTTGGCATCAATGACAAAGGTTGTCAAGATGTTAGTAGAGTTTGTAGTTATACTGGTCCATAACCTCAGCCTTGTAGTTGGGTAGTTATTATTTGAAAAAGATCACCCAAAATTAAGTTTATACTATCCATAAAATCTTTGCTATCTTTTATTGCTGTTTTAGTTCTCTTCACAATGCCGGTGAGATGCTGCAATTGCTCTGCCGGTGTTTTACTTCCCAGTGTTAATGCCTCAGAGATTTCCTTCTGTAGAGATGCTAGATAATCTAATCTTGGACTCAGTTTAGATCTCAAGTATTTTGCCTTATTTATTATTGTCTCTTTCTCTTTCTCCTGTTTAAGTAATTCTGTCTCAAAATTTGCTAACTTATCTTCAAAAATAGATAATGAATCCAGTGAGTTGACAAAATTGTCTGCAAGCTTGTTTATCTCTTCCTGTGTCTTGCTTATCTTCTTGTTTATATCTATAGCTAGGAAGTTTGTTTTGCATGTGTTTTTATACAGGTTTTTGTACTCTTTTAACAAACTACACAGTTCCGATAGAAGTGTGTCAAAATCTCTATTACACTTCTTGATTTCTTCCTGAAAGAATTTCTGTTTCTCCTTTTCTACAATGTCCTTTACAGATTCTACCTTTATTTGCTCAATATTTCTAGAAATGTATTTACATAGTGTATCCAATTGACCTAAAGAATCTTTATTATCTATATTACAATGAGGAGCGATTGTTTTCAAAAATGGTATTGAATCATCTATTGCTTTGTAAGCTTGTGAGCTATAGTCAGTTATTTTCTTGATGGATTCAAGTAATACCTCAGTCACATTTGTTGACCTTGATGGTGACCCAACAAACTGAGTACCGGTGGAAGTGACCATGCTTGTATTGACCTCTGGTAGGTCAGTTTGTGTCTGCATTTCCTTTAGCACTGGTTTCCCTACTTCATTTCTTACTGGTGGCATCTATTCTGGAGCCTTTAGCTCTGTTGGTTTCTCTGTTTGTGCTTCAGATTCCATCTTTTTCCCTATATCTGCTGCCGGTTGCTTTGTATTTCCTGTTACCAGAGGCTCTTTGGCCATATCTAATTTTTCACTTGGGTCTTTATCAACTGTTATGTTGATCTTTTGGGTATCAACATTTACAGTGAATAGGACTTCAGGATTTGTATTGCTATCCTCTGTATCCATGCTTTCAGTTGCCGGTTGGTTTTCAGGGATTGTAATTTCTACAGGTGGAGGTAGGTTATCTTTAACCTTTATGCTTGGAGATCCACCAATTTTCCCTTTCCCTTTGTCCTTATCCTTCTAATAAACCTTAATAGGCTTGGGATTCCTATATTCTTCTTGTTTTTCTTTTTCAACCAAAAATATGTCCCAACCATCTTCTGTATCCTCTAAAACCTTTGTAACTCTACCTGCCATCAGTGAAATTTGCCAGTGTGCAGTGGAAAAAACTGTCCGGTTAGCCTGGGCTATCAGATCATCAATTTCTTTTGGGGAATTTACCGGATATACATCAAGTAGTTTTTCTACTTTTATTTTCTTGTCCAATTCAATTACTCCTTGCCTTCTGGCCTCAAGTCTTTTGTATAAGTCATCAGGAATTTCATTTAAGACTTGCATCAAAAACTTTTTAAACATGTCCATGTGTAATATTACACTCTCCTCAACTTTCCCTTTCTCATCAGCTGATAGGGTGTCATAAATTTTCCCTATGTTCTTCAATTTTCCTTCCTCTGTGATCTCATTTAACAAAATGTCTAGAGGCACCAAGTCAGTTTTTGCCTTTTTCTTTTTCTTAGGGGTAGGCTTCTTTTTAGGTGTGACCTTTCTAACCGGAGATCTCATAGCTTGTTGCTTCTGCCTTGTCCTTCTAGGTGAAGGAGTGGTTGCAGGTGAGGGATCTCTTTTCCTAACATCTCTTTTAAAAGTTGCTGGCATATCTCCTTCTGAGGAAGTACCTACCGGTGATAGATGAGCTTCAGGTTGTGGGGCTACCAACTCATCTTCAGTTATGCGAGTTTTCTTTAATATATCTTCCTTAATGGATTTTTCTTGTTTGGATCCTTTTCTCACAAATTCTTCTACCTTCTTCACTCTTTTCTTTGATTGAATTTGGCTTTCTATGGTTTCAGCACTACCAAATATTTCTTCTTTAGGTTCATTGGGGGCTTCCAGAAGTGCTTTGGCATAAGTTTCAACTATGTGGTCATCTGTTTGATAGCCCATTTCTGTTACCCAGATTGTCTTGGGGATGACTGCTTCCATCCATATTTCATCCTTTTTGATAACAAAGCATATATCATCTTTGTATTTGTCTACAATCTTCTGTGATAACCTTGTCCTTTTCTTCATTTTTGTCTTTAGTGCTTGGAAAAAGTCATGAATGATGTTTTCCTTATTCTCACCCATGGTATTGAACAGTTCTGTCAGTTGCTTTCCTACTGGTATGTCATATCCGAAATCTTTATATCCTATACTGGGAACTTGTTTTGTTATATGAAGCATTAGATACACTAACAAATTTCCAAATCTGAAGGTTCCTTTCTTATCCTTCTTTATCTTTCCAAGGTTGTCTATCAGTTCATCCTTTAGCCATTCATAGATGTCAATTTTTGCATTGTTGGTTATTATGTCATAAGCACTCTTGATGCATAAACTTGAAACTGAGTTGAGTCTATTGGCATGAGTGGCTTTGTAACCTAATATCATGCTTATGAATCTCACATTTGTATCTTTTACATCATTAACCCTTAAAGATCTTTTATCAGATGTTGTACCTGTTAGGTCAATGACTAAATCATTTGAAACTTTCTTGTTTTTATCTGGTCTTTTATCGGTGGTCGGTAACCCTGTGACAACCTTTACCACTTGATTGGTGATCTTATGAATTGTATCTAACCAGAAAAATTCTCCATGAACTCTTCTTAATACTATCCTAATCACATCCTTAGGAAATTCAGGAATACTAAGGATTTATGTGAATCCTAGGGTTTCAATGATTTTGTGTTCAGCTTTGATATTGCCGGTTTCATCACATATCTCAATTTTGTACATGGTTTTGATTTCCTCGTTTCCTAGCTCTTCAATATTGCAGTGAATATACATTCTAGGGTCTTCAACATATAAAACACCTTTAGGGATTTGAGAGAATGCACCTAAGGTATCATCTTTCTTTGCTATTTCGGGGACCAATTGAAATATGGGCCTAGGTCTTTTAATTACTTCCACAATAGTAGGGTTCGCTATGTATTCAATTGTAGAGGAGGATGCCATGATAAAATACCTTTTTTTGTCTTGGATGAATGATTGCTTGGAGTGTGCTTGCTTCTTGTTCGAAATGCCTTAGCTCAGAAATCTTCATGCTCTCTGAAAGTTTGAAATCACAGTGAAATGAAATGGAGCCAAAACCTTATTTTAGAAAGTCTTTTTCGGTACCTACCACATTAATTGCTTGCCGGTAATGTATTCACTTAACTTTACTTGCCGGTAATAAGTGATTTTCAACTTCTTTTCTCTAACCGAGGGAATAATAGCACGTGTCATTAGATTGCCAAACCCTCGAGATAATTTTCTTCAATTAGATGAAGAACTTCCTGCCGGTGGAGCACTGCTCTGTCTTGCCGGTGGAGCATTTGTTGGTTCTACCAGTGGAGGAGTATTCCCAATATTTAGATCAGCTTTTCTAATCCATTGCTTTGAGAATTCTTGCTTAACCTCTTCAACCTTTTCTTTACCTTTCAAGCTAGTACTTTTTTTGTCTATCGGTGTACCTTTACTTCTACAAAATTTAGTAATATGACCAATCTTGTTACATGCATAACAAGTTACATTATTTTTTTGAATAGTTTTCCCATAACCTATGCCAATGTCCAAATATTCCACAAACATAACATCTTACATTCATTATGCAGTTTTCAGGGTTATGACCAACTTTGTTGCATTTGGAGCATTGACCGGTGGGAGGATTGATATTCTGATAATTCCTAGATCTACATTCGTTTGCCCTATGACCATATTTATTACAGTTAAAGCTTTTCCATTGAATTTATAAGTATTAGGAGGTCTTACCGGTTTGCTGTGATCTTGAGTATTTGCAGTACCAGAGCTTTCTCCAACTTCAAATCCAATTCCAGAAGTGTCACCTTTGGGTTTTTGATTCTTCAATAAGGTACCAAGTTCTTCTGAGCTTTTCTTGAATTTTTCTTTGTGTTGATTTGCAGTTTCCAATTCCCTTTCCAAGATTTCTTTTTGTCTCATTAGTTCATTCGAGTCATTCTGAGTATGCATCGGATCTGTCTTCAACATGTCATTTTCATAGCTAAGTCTTGTGTTCTCATTTGCTGCATCACTTAGTCTTCTGGTCAATTCTTCTTCATTCTTCTTTCTATCCTCAATCTCTTTGCAAAATATCATAGTCATATCCTGCATCTCATTTTTTGTTGTCATGATCTCTTGTTTCAACTTGCTTATCATATCATTAAGTGATTCCTTTTCATCATTCTCATTTTGCAATTTTTCACAATGTTCTCTTCTCTTATTTCTTGTAATAGTAAGATTTTCTTGTAGTGCCTGAATGATATCTTGAGCTGCTTTTAAATCATCTTCTAATTTGATATTTTTCAACTTCTCTGCATCATAGTCAGTAAGAGCTCCTTCAAGTTGCTTCATCAAATTTTCCATTTTTTACCGGTGTCAAGATCTTCCTCAAGCTGTTAGGCTACTGAAAATAGAGGACCAGGCTCTGATACCAATTGTTAGGGTTCCCACATATATTGAGAGGTGGGGGTGAATCAGTATCTGACCGGTATTAAATTTTCTTAAGATAAAAAATGCAGAACATAAAGTAACAGTGTATCGGTATGCAAGAATTAATGTAATAAACAGAATCAAAAACATCCACATGAAAAGAACACCATAACACAAGATGTTTTAACGAGGAAACCCGGTGTGGGAAAAACCTCGGTGGGATTTGTGATCCACAATATTCACTTATTGGCCAATAAGAGAATATTACTTACAATAGGGGCCTGCACATGCAGGAAGGCCAACTGCTTAGAGCACACTACTCAGTGAGAAGTCACACTGACTAACAATGAGGATTAAGCTAATCCAATATTCTGTACTGCTTTACAATAGCATCTTCAATGCCAGATTCAGTACTAGTTCTTTCTCTATTCTTTACATATACCCTTGACCTACAATTCGCACATTAGGTCTGCCTAATAATTTTCTTTTTATGCTCGCTACATTCTCCTACAAATGTCTACAATGATCTCCTTTATATACAAGAGTCATTTTACAATTTGCCAAGTCGGCTTACAATAATAAACAAAATATTATATATCAAAAATCTTGTTGGCCTCTGTGCCGGTATACATCTTTTCTTCTGTGCCAGTGTCGGTGCCGGTGTAGAGTGGTCTTGTTGATGCTGGTGCACTATCTTGCTTGAATAATGCTTTACCGGTAGAATGTCTTGCCAGTGCCATAGGATTGCAAGGTTGCCATCAATGACAAAACCTTCAATCACACACAATGTCTCATTGGAGTGTCCATATGCCAACAGTAATAACACATCGAGTAACATTATAATATTTAGTACATGATTTTGAACTAATAGCTTGATATGCATCAAATAGATTTCTCACAATAGTTCTTTCACTATTACTATTGGATGATCTTAGGCCTAGAATTTTCATTGTCTCTCTAAAATTCAAATTTTTAATCATTTCAACAATTAATTGGCATCTTGTAGTTTGATTTAAGTTTTCAAAATACTGTTTCCATATTATTTTAACCATTCTTCTACAAGTTTGTTTATGTAATTTATCGGGCATTGGCTTCAAAATATTCTCATTGATATCAAATAGATACTTTGGTTTCCTATGAATAATTCTAGGTGTTAACATTGGTGCATTGCATGTATTAGGTACACTCATCGCATCAAATTGAGATGGTGTATGTTCATCATTTGATTGATTATTCATTGTGGTCTCTTCTTTAATTGCATTAGGTTCATTTAGTAAATCAAATGTTGTTGGTGCATCTTTATCGTTTGTTTGATTGTTGATTGTGATTTCTCTTCAATTGCATTAGGTTCATTCGGTAAATCAAATGTTGTTGGTGTATCTTCATCGTTTGTTTGATTATTGATTGTTATTTCTTCTTCAATTGCATTAGATTAATTTGGTACATCTAATTGAGATGTTGTAGATGATATACCTTCCCTATTGTTCTTAGTTCACGTAATTTCTTCATACGTTGCCTTTGTCTTTCCTTTTCATCCTCTCGTTGTTCAGTTGTTCCTTGCTTGTTCTTTCCCATTTTTAATAATGGTTGTCTTATATAAAATCATTTTGCACAATCAAATGACCATAAAAATGAGTATTATCATTATTTTTAATAATCAAAACTATTAAACAATCACAATAACATTGACCAAACTAATTAGAACAACAATTGAATCATTTGAAATCATGCAAAACAAAATTTTCATTTACTTTGACATATAAAACTATCACATAATCGTAGTATCAGTTGTAGTGGGGCCTTCAACAACTTAAAAAACTCCTTTTGTGGTTGTTGAGGCCATTAAGAAAATAAAAATTTGTGCAAGAAATGCGTAGAGGTTACGTTTTGTTAACCCGTACGTGTATTTAGTCCCTAAAAGTACCCCAATAGGCCAACATTCATAATTCCCATAACCCGTATGCACTTCTTATGCTATAAACCCATACATGTTACTTATAGTAAATAAAGGGTGAAGGAAAAAGGAGAGAGAGAAAGGCAGAGGGAAATAGGGTTGGGGAGGGAGGGAGAGGGAGAGGGAGATAGAGGGGGGAGAGAGAAAGAGTGGGGAGGGAGGGAGAGAAAAAGAGAGAGAGAGAGAGCTTATTTTTATAAGCAGTATTGGCACTGCTTTTTATATTGTAATAATGGTTCATCTTGCCCCTCAGGACACCATATGACCCCTTAGAGCATCATATGACCCCTTAGGACACCATATGACCCCTTGGGACACCATACAACACCTTAGGACATCATATGATCATTAGGGGTCGTATGGTGTGCTAAGGGCTCGGGTGATCTGAAATTATTTTTTAAGCAGTATTGCCACTGCTTTTTATATTGTAATAATGGTTCATCTTGCCCCCTTAGGACACCATATGACCCCTTAGGACACTATACAACCCCTTAGGACACCAGAAGACCCCTTAGGATATCATATGGTCCTACTTGGGGTCATATGGTGTGCTAAGGGGTCATATGGCTTCGTTAGGGGTCATGTGGGGTCCTAAGAGGTCATATGGTGTGCTAAGGGTCCAAGTGATCTAAACTTATTTTCATAGGCAGTATTGGCACTAATTTTTTATATTATAAAAATGGTTCATCTTTCCCCCTTAAGATACCATATGACCCCTTAGGACACTATACGACCCCTTAGGATATCATATGATCCTACTTGGGGTCGTATGGTGTGCTAAGGGGCATATGGTGCCGTTAGGGGTCATGTGGGGTCCTAAGGGGTCATATGGTGTGCTAAGGGCCTATGCGATCTAAAATTATTTTTATAAGCAATATTAGCACTGATTTTATATTGTAATAATGGTTCATCTTTCCCCCTTAGGACACCATATGACCCCTTAGGACACCATACAACCGCTTAGGACATCATATGGTCCTAAGGGGTCATGTGGTGTGCTAAGGGGTCATACGGTGTCTTTAGGGGTCTTGTGGGGTCCTAATGGGGCAACACATGTGTTAGAACATCATATGACCCCTTAGGACACCATATGTCCCCTTAGGACATCGTATGATCCTAAGGGGTCATGTGGTGTGCTAAGGGGTCTTATGGTGTCATTAGGGGTCATGTGGGGTCCTAATGGGCCACACATGTGTTACAACACCATATAACCCCTTAGGACATCATATGACCCCTTGGGACATTATATGCCTGTAAGGGGTCAGTGGTGTGCTAAGGGGTCACATGATACCATTAGGGGTCATGTGGGGTCCTAATTGGGCCACACGTGTTACAACACCATATGACCCCTTAGGACACCATACGACCCCTTAGGATATCATATGGTCCTAAGGGGTCATATGGCATGCTAAGGGGTCATATGGTGTCTTTAGGGGTCTTGTGGGGTCCTAATGGGGCCACACGTGTTCGAACACCATATGACCCCTTAGGACACTATACCACCCCTTAGGAAATCATATGGTCCTAAGGGGTCTTGTGGTGTGCTAAGGGGTTGTATGGTGTCGTTAGGGGTCTTCAGGGTCCTAATGGGGCCACATTTGCGTTAGAACACTATATAACCCCTTAGGACACCATACGACCCCTTAGGACATCATATGGTCCTAAGGGATCATGTGGTGTGCTAAGGGATCATTTGATGTTGTTAAGGGTCTTGTGAGGTCCTAATTGGGCCACACATGTTTTAGAACACCATATGATACCTTAGGACACCATACAACCCCTTAGGACATCATATGGTCTTAAGGGGTCATGTGGTGTGCTAAGGGGTCATATGGTTTCATTAGGGGTCATGTGGAGTCCTAATGGTGCCACACATGTGTTACAACACCATATGATCCATTAGGACACCATATGACCACTTAGGACATAATATACTTTTAAGGGGTCATGTGGTCTGCTAAGGGGTCACATGATGTTGTTAGGGGGTCACGTGGGATCCTAATTAGGCATTGCATGTGTTACAACACCATCTGACCCCTTACGACACCATATGACCCCTTATGTAATGTCCCAGTCCACAAAGGAGTTTGGCCTATAATTTGACCCTCATAGGCCAAGGAGTTGATTAGGGGGTCAACTTGGCAGAAATTAGTGGCTTTACATTCTATTTCTATTGGTTTTAGGGCAAAATTTGGAGATAACACGTATCATGAGATGTGTGCACCTTAATTATAATGAAATAATATTTTAGAAGTGCAATTAAAATAACCTGTGTAATAAATAATAATAAAGTGTACCTAATTGATAAGGAATGAATCTTCTAGAAGAAATCTTATGATGGGATATGAAAAGAATAAATAGAGAAGGGTAATTCATGGGTGGTCATCAGGTATTTGTCATCTTCTCTTGTTTTGGGTTGTGGAGCCAAGGGCTATCTGCAGATTTGGTCTTAGGGAGCAAAACCTCCCTTTGATCTACAAAACTGAGGGGGTGAGAGATCCTTTGAAGGGTTTCCTTGAGAGTGAGGGACATTTAGTCCTTCATATTGAGCTAATTGGGTTTTTATACCAGTTTCATAGAGTATGATTTTGTTGAAGACTTCAGCTATTAGGGTGAATAAATAGTGAAAAATGTGACTACTCATTTGGAGAGGCCAGACGAATCTTCCTAAAGCATATTGGAGGAGCTTTGTGTTGATTACATGTGAGATATCAGATTTGAAGACACCTTGCATCAGAACCTCTTCCACCACGACTATGCTCATAAGCCATTAGGAATGCATCACTTCAAGGTTTGAGGACATTGAATTTTTTTGGTGAAGAAAGCAATTCACCTAGAAGCATTTTGAAGTTGATTTGGTGGAGATATCAGTCAAATAGTCTGAGATCTAGTTCATACCATACCCCCTATGACCCACAATTTTTCTTCTACCTCATTGCTTGGGCATCGTATCCATCATATGACTACAATGCTCTTTTTGGGAAGGGTCAACAATAATATTTGGTGATTGAAAGGGGACCAATCGACTGTCAATTAATAGTTACCATTCTACAGACTAGCATCAGGGGAAATTTGAAGATAATTTGATTTGGCACTGTGGAGGCTTCAAATCTCATGACATTGCTTGCTTCTTCATTCTCCAACCTAGGCGATTTCCTCCAGGTTCTTTTTGGCATAGTCTTCAATTATTTTTGATGATTGAATATGTATATAGTCATGGCTGCTTATGTACTCAGAAAATCCTGAAACTAGTCGAGTCTAGCCATTGTGTTGACATTTTTTAATCATACTATTGTGATTGTTAAGGAGGAATAAGGTTTCTTGTAGTTCTAATGTGTGTCATCATTGATTGCATGCCATATGTTTGATAAAATGCCTATTGAGCTGTAGGAGTTCATTACATCTTATGTGTGTCATGAATATGTATTAGAAGAGTCAAATTGTTGTTAAGCAATATGCTGATAATTTAGACAATTATGAGACCATTTGCAAACATCTTTGATGTTGCTAACGACATTAAATAAGACTGAAAACTAAGACCAACAAACTGACACCTTGTTAGCCAATTGTTTGACGATATTCCTTGTGTTGATATTACACCATTTCTACACCATTCAAGAAAGGGTATTACACCTTAGGATATCATACATGGTCCTAAGGGGTCATATGGTGTCATTGGGGGTCATGTGGGGTCCTAATGGGGGCCATGTGTTAGAACATCATATGACCCCTTAGGACATCACATGGTCTTAAGGGTTCATATGCTGTGCTAAGGGACCTTATATGATGTCATTAGGAGCTATGTGGGGTCCTAAGGGAGAGAGAGAGAGAGAGAGAGAGAGAGAGAGAGAGAGAGAGAGAGAGAGAGAGAGAGAGAGAGAGAGAGAGAGAGAGAGAGAGAGAGAGAGAGAGAGAGAGAGAGAGAGAGAATACAATGTGCTAAGATATTGGGAGACAAATATATATGCATATATTTTACATACACACACACACACACACACACACACACACACACACACACACACACATATATATATATATATTTCTATATATTATAATGTTTTTATGTTGACATAACCCATAAGAGTTTTGTTCTCTCTCAAATGTGTACGAGATTTTTCTTTTTATAACCCCGTATGCGCTATTAGTTAAAAAATCCCGTACTTGCTTAACGTGTTTAGGCTTGGATGAAAAGGCTGAGGATTGGGAGTTTGATTTCCCTCCATTTCCCTCCTTTTTTACGTGTTTTGTTTTATCAAATTGGTTTCTTGATTTTGTCATCATCGGGTTTACACCTCATCAACTGGGTATTTCTAAAATATCCATCATATTTTCACCCATTAACCATATATATTTTTTAAAATTTGAACAACAATAACATATTAATCTTGATTTTCTTTTACTAGTGTGTCCATAGTTTTTCAGAGATGTGTGTACCACTTTTTTAATAACTTTTTATCTAGTTATCCAAATTTTAAATACGCTATATATTATTGTAGTGCACTTGATTATTTACACTTCAATTTTTTTTTTGCATTTTTCTTTTATTTTGGTTCAAGTTATGCTTTGTGGACGAACAAGTACTTGATTTTTTCAGGATGTGCCTGATTCGAAAAATCATAAAAAAGAAAAACTCAACAAAAAAATACACAACTTCCAGTGCTCACTCTTAGCTATCTTTCTACCAAATAATTTTTCAAAATACTAAATCTAACTATAACTTGTTTTATGTGCATGTCAGACACTATGTTATGTTTTTTTAGAAAAAAATCAGGATCTATTTTTCGTGCATGAAGGATTTGACCCCCTTAATCTTATCCATTTTTGAAAAAAATTAGTAGCTTGGAAACTATATTCAGAGTACTACAATCTTTGTTCTTTGAGTATCTTAATATTTTGAGTGGATGACTCTCAAATTTATCCTCCAAGTTTAGGTTTAGCCGATTTCAAAAAAAGGTGTCCACTTATACCCCTGTTTTTGCACACCATCTTGGTGGACTTACCCAGTTTTTGAACTTAAAATTTACTACCAAAATGTCCACCACTAGAATCTAAATGAGATTCTTGAAGGGAAAGGACCATTTCAAACTTAGTTAGACAACATAGTAAAACACCAATATAAGGGATTCAATAAAGAATATTAGAAAGAATGAAGTAACGTGTTGCAAGATTTCAAATACAATTGCAAGCATTTTTTATAACATTATTAATAAAAAGATCCATATTTAAGATTATTGTAAATGTGAGAATACCATTCACTAAACTTTACATTTTCACAAAGCAAAGGGTTAGGATATGCACTATTGACATTAGTAGGAGAAGAAAACAAGCGGATCACAAAGTTATACTCATTTGCTTCATCATTAAAGGGCACAGAGGAAGAAATAGTGACCATTAAAGATCTATATGATGATTATCTTTTCTTGAGATAATGTTAATAGTGAATGATGAGAAACTACTTAATAAAGATAAGGCTAAATCATGATATTTAGATAATTTATCTTGACTTGATAAGTACTTGTGATTTTCCTATTTAGTGATAACTCAGTGATTGTAATTGTGTGAAATATTATAAATGAAAAGATAAGGGAATTAGTTTACTACAGGGTGAAAGTATGATTACTCTTGCTCTAAAACTAGTTTGACACCTTTATCTATCAAAATAAATTTTCCATGCAAAATCATCTTGTATAGAAAGGATGTTATCATCAAGATAATGTTCTAAGTTAGGAGGAGAATTAGGTGAGGGTGCATCAACTAACTAATTGGACACAACTTGTCTTTTTATTACCTTTTCATAGATAATTTAAGGGAAGATTCAAGAAGTATCATCACCCACTTAGCAAATCTTCTTGAAAGAGAAGATTTAGAAAGTAAATATTTAAGAGGATCAAACTTGATAATGACATGAGTTTCAACATGAAGAAGATGTCTTGATTTTTGTGTTGCAAAGACATGAGAAAGACATTGTTTTTCTAATACAAACTATATATCTTCATAATCAATTGAAATACAACTCATATAATATATTGCTCTCTCCCCAAAATCATCGTCATGTTGAACCAATATGACTACTAAGGCATGAGATGATGTTGAATTATAAAGTATAAAATGTCACATTTATACATATGAAATCAAAATGGAAGGATTATCTAGATAGTACTTGATTGAATAAAAAATAGTTGGACAATTCTAATCCCATTGAAAGCATACATTCTTTTCAAAAGATGTGTGAAAGGAAGGGTATGCTCAACTGACTAAGAAATGAATATGAATTGCTTGAATCTTCCCCTTTTGAATTTTTTTTTAAGTGGAGGCATGTTCGAGAGGACATCTATCATATGAGTATCAACTTCAACTCCACAAACCATAAATCCTAAAATATTCCAATTCCCACACCAAAGACACATCGAAGAGGATTTAATATCATCTTATAGAGTTGAATTCATTAAAATATAAGACAAATATTATTAATGTGATGTTGGCAAGATATAGATTTAACCAAAATGTTAGGAACATAATCTTCTATAATTTTGTGAATGAAGTCATGAAGAATAAGTCATCGCATATTGATAAGTTATTTTTCAATTCAAATGTCATGACTACATAATAGAAAGTACTCCAAGGGGTAGTAAAAACTGTCTTAAATTGATCTTTTGGATTAATAAGAATGACTTTAGCTTGAGAAGCCATCCATAAAAGACAAGAATAAATGGCTTGTTGTCGAGTCTATAATCATATCTATATTAGGAAGCATAAAATTATCTAAAAAAGAAAATTTTTTAAATCATGAAAGTTGATACATACTTGAATATGGCCATGAAGTTTAGTGACAAATACTCAAATAGTATCTCCAACAAGGAGTGTACTAATGTTTGAAGGATCGAGAAGTTTAATGTTTTTATGTGCTAGAGAGAGTTGTCTTATTATTTAAAGTCATATTAGATTTACCAAAATAAGATTAAAAATTAAAGTAATATAAGAATCAACAATCATGATGGTAAGAAGGTAGATTAGAATATGCCCCTAAGAAATTTGCTAGGGCTTCATCTATAGAAAAAACATCTACAAAGGTATATTGAAATCTACATTGTCTAAGATAAGTTATGGATGAATGAGTGTAAAAGAATAAGAATCTACCAAGATCATGCTTACATTCAACCAAAGTTTTGATTTATACTTAGAAGGGCAGTATCTAAGGTTGACATTAGAGTCATGTGAATTTGGCTTTGATGACATCTGTAATGGAGGAAATTTCCTACCTCAAGGATGATGGATCCTTTAGAACAAACTATCCCTCCGATACCTCCTCGAACAAGCGCTAAGATGAGCCAAGGGATAACAGAGTTATACTAGGATGTCAGATACCTAAGAGGTGTCTTTGGACAGCTCTATAGAGCCTATGTCCTTAGGATGAGCATGCGAAGTTGGGACACCAATGCAACGCGTTGTCATCCTGTACGAACGAAGCATAGAGTCCAAGCAGGGAGCTCCAGACGCACTGATAGAACTTACAAAACAACTAAATAATATCAAAATGAATAAAAAGTGTAGATTACAAAATAGAATAAGGAAAATAAGAGGAAAGTAGGGAAATGTTACAAAGTAGCCATGCTATGAAGCTTCCTGCAAGATAATCTCTTCCTCATGATAATGTACCTACACACATGCAAAAGAGAAAATGTTGGGGGTTGAGTTTTTGGAGCCCGCTTGAGTCAGACCCCTATTTTGGTGTTTCCACCTCCACAAACAACCCAAGAAGCCACAAGATTAATAAAGTGATAAAGATAATTGAAAATATGCAGCAAAAGATTGATAAAGGATATTAGAAAATGAAAGAGAGAGATTAAGGAAAATCCCCTTCCATGAGTGATTGTTGGAAATGTTGATGTAGAATGCTTGAGATGTTGCAACAATGGTGATGCTTGTAGAATACTATCCAAAAATAACCTCCAAAAGCTTCAACCTGCAAAAGATTATCAACTTGCCAAGAGTATCCCCCAAAATGCCTTTGAAATTGATAGATAAAGGCCTTGGAAGGAAACCAGATGTTGGTGGGCACATACAGAGGTGTTACAATTCCTTCTTGGTACAGGCGTAATGCTTAAATGACCACCTATGGATTGTCTAGCGTGCCGCACATACATCTCAACACCGTGCCTATGTCCTCAAAGGTGACAAGTTGGTGGAGTTGATAATACTTCGGCCAGAGATGACAATGATGGTTTAAGTGGACAAAAGGACAGGATGGCGAAGCCTAACCTCCGATGACATGGATGAAGGCACCATTTGTTGCATTAATCACAAGGGATAAGATTTTTGACATTACAACATCTTGATACCCTACTCCTTATATCCACAACCTCTACATTTATGTCTTGTTTTTGAAATAATGTTGTATTATTGGCTATAACATGATTGCAACTCCTCAAAAAAGGAATGATCAATGTGAGTGGCACAATTAATATGATAAATGTAGCTACATGTACATTATCATCATCTTATGGAATAGATGGTATTTGATCTTTTGCAAGGGATGTCAATGGTATTTTTAGGATGTCAAAGTAAACATGATTGAATTTATATTCTCCCATGAAGGATGTAAAGTTAAATAAACCCCAATCATCAAAGTAGCATTAAGAGAAGAAATAGATGATGGGATTACAATACTAAAAGATACTGAAGGAATTAATTTTTAATAGTAGAATTTGAAGATAGATTCACTTTACTCGATTGACCATAGTAATGCGCATCAAGGTCAACCTTAACTATGATTAGTTAATTATTATGAATAATTATTTTAGATTGATACATAAGGTAGAATGGACTGCACTCACAACATCAATCCAGGGTCCACCTAGTAGAAAATTATATCATAAAGTAATTGATATTATATATACTAGGGTGGATATAGTAAGGCGTCTTAGCTTCAAAGATAGTATTATTGTACCTAGAGCTTGTCGTCCAACACTATCGTGGATACAGTAAGGAGTCTTAGCTTCAAAGATAGTATTATTGTACCTAGAGCTTGTCGTCCAACACTATCGTGGATACAGTAAGGAGTCTTAGCTTCAAAGATAGTATTATTGTACCTAGAGCTTGTCGTCCAACACTATCAAATCTATGAATAGATAAATATGTAGCGTTAAGATAATTTTAGGTAATAGATTGACACTACAAACATTAAGCATCAAACCTATGTCAATGAGAGTGTGTCTAATATTTATACCATTTAAGTAAACAATTATCATCAATAAATCATTTTGATTTTGTACTTCAAGAGAAGAAAGCTCATACTGATAGAACACAATATTGAAAGTACCATAATGAATACAATCTATCAAATAATTTACATCATTTGATCTAATAGGAGGAAAATAATCTTCTGTAGAGCTTCCTAAATCATTCAATGATGAATTTGAGAATTTCAAAGAAGATCCCAGAGGGTGATCTTATCTGGAGTAACATGATTTTTCTTTGTAATATCATACTTGTTGGGGAACTTTGAAGTAGGTTCAGGTGTTGAAGGAAGCATACCTTGAGAAGATGAAAGAGATTTTGGAATAACAACATTTTTTTAATTCCTTCAAGTATAATGTGTGGGTTATTATAATATAATCAATAGTCATAAGCATTTTAGAAGTAATAGATTGAAAAAGAGGAAATTAATAAACTAGAGGGCATGCTATAGAATGATTACCACAAATAGTTATTACTTTCTCAGGTTTTAGGTTTTTCCATTAACACAAATTATTGGGATCTCTTAGGTTTAACAAGAACACTAGAGATGAAAATCACATTAACAAATTTTTTACATCTTTGAGAAGAATCATTAGAAGAATAGTTTGAAGAAATAGATCCCTTTGGAAGAAGATATTTTTTAAAAATCATTAGGCATTTCATCTAACATATTAAAATCATTATTTAGAAAGCAAAATATCAAAACCATCAAAAGTTTGGAGAAATAGATCTAACATTATCAGATGTCAAGCAATCACTAAACTTAAAGTAAAAGAAAATCTTGAATAAAATACAAAAGTTAAAGATAATAGATATGAATGTGCATTAACGAAATTGTGCTCACCAAAATGTAAGATAAATAATTTTTTACATAAGGAAGTTATAACAATAAATAAGAAATCTTTAAATTACCTCAAGATTACATAAACTAAACTATAAAATTTGTACATAAATAAAAAGTATAGAAATAGTTTATGATAATAAGATAAATTTATTTTTTATTTAATTGAAAATTAAATTTTTTTTTTGACTCATCTCCAATATAGGAGCAAATAAAAATTCCAATTTTAAAAAGGAAACAAAAGTGTAGACATACAAGAGCCTAGTACAGGATGGAGTGTCTTTACCTAAGATGCCAATGCATAGTATGAATGTCCTCACATTGCACAATTATCTTTCTACAATCATGCTAATAATTCTTAGAATGCTCGTCTCAAGTGTTAAAATTATCCTAACTTGGACATATGAAGAATGAGAAAAATGTTGGTGGCTATTTAAGGTTTTGCCTCAGTCAAACCCCCATTTTGGTATATCGATCTCAATGGATAGCTAAAGATAAAGATTATAAAAATATAACTTTAAAATCCTAGCACTATTAAGAATTTAAAAGTGGTGATACAAAGAATAAATAATGATATGGTGTCAACCATAATCTATGAGCTGGAAAAGCACCATGCAAGTAGATAGATTTTGTAAATGATATGGAAGTGTAGGATGATTTGATAGAAAGTGTTCCCAAAAATATGTCCACCTTCACCTTTCAGGTATCTAAATCTGTCAAGCTAGTATTTATAAATATTGTTATGGAGCTTGCCAAATCGATGAGTGAATAAGTAGCCTTACTTCAAACCCCTTTTGGGTTGAATTAATAGTAAAAAGAACTAACAAAGTTAACAAATGCAATTAGGTAGATGACCTAAATTTCAATTATTTTTGAATTTATTATTTGATCCTCTTAGAAATTGGCATGTGTAATTAAGTGCACATTGAATGTCTTCAATTACCATCACATGACAATGCCATACAATTGTGTGTCGAGTTGGTTTATAACGGCTAACAGAAAGGGTTGGAAAATTTTGAATTCGAATTTAAATATTTAAAATTTGGGGCACTTCTTTTACATCTTAGAATTGAACCAATTCAATCTTGAACCACATAGAAATGAACCTTATGGCTGAAATAATAGTTTGGAGGTAGAAAGTGAATGCATGAAAATGTGAATGAGGGTGCAATAATAATAAGTAAATTATGAATGTGCGAGAATATGTATAATCAATGATATTATAAATATTACTTAGGATTGAGACACGATTCAAACTAGGTACAAAAGTATGCCTTTTTTGATATAATTGAATTAAGGCATTTCAACAAGGTAGGCATGAAACTGAATGGGAAGTAACATATGTATGCTAATTCATCATTACATTTTACCTCCACTTTAATGCGTGGTAATTGAACATAGCATGATTTAAAAAAAATAAATTTTTTAGCTAGCAAAATAAAAAATGCTCAAAAGATAGTCGTTATAAATGATAATAGTTTATATTCTTCTTGGTATGAGTGCATCAAAACCCACAAAATAGTTAAAATAAAGACAATAAGGAGATTGTAATTCATAGTTAAAATAAGCACAAACTACATGTTGCTTCAATTATCTATGAAAAATAAAAAAGTAGAGAGAAGGGATAGAGAATTCATCATGTATAAAATGTTATATGAAAATACTTTGTGTGATGCAACCATGTGCTAAAACTTCACAAAACTTCACATGATGCAAGAATGCAATAAGTCAAAACAAACATCAACAACGTGATCAAATTTTTTCATGATGCAATTTTTGATAAATATTTATTTGATGAAATAAATGAGATAAGTCCCCATACAATTTAGACATGTAATGGGATATGATTCTATGTGGTGTGATACTTGCTAATATTTTTGATAGATAAATGAGGGATTTTCTTGAAGGATTCATCTATGAAAATAGAAAAGAGATATGGTAACCAACAAAAAATGGCTAGGAAGCCACAACCAAAAAAATAAGATAAGACAAGCCTATCAAATTGGTAGAAAAAAGGGGCACTAAGCTTTATCTTAGAAATATGAAAACAAATTGAACTAGATAGTAGCCTTAATTTGTTGTCCAACAAAAAAGAGAAACCAAACCCTACAGAAATATGGTAACTCCTTAATTTCTAACTCCACTCAAAGAACCCTTAGTATTGGAGATATAATCATCCCTATAATTATTTCCATTGCCTCACCTTTTGAGCTTGGAGTTGAATTACCAGAGGAATCATCCAAATGTTGAAACAATTTCATGGGTGACCTCCATCCCTTTAGCAACTAACACACGCTCAACACAAACTTGCCATGAAGTGAGGGAAGGGTGAAAGAGATTGTAGCTTAAAAATAAAGCTTGACATGGGTAATTAACAATTTATTTGACCATTCTTAGATCAACGAAAAATTAAAGGCATTGTAGAGGAGGAAGCACCTTCATTTGGTCACAATAAATACACAACATGATTATGCATAATATTTGAAACTTCTAATTCAATCTTTTGAAGGAAACTCAAATAGATAGAAGCCTTAGATTTCACTATACCTATATTGTTGAATCCTTGATGGTGAGTATGCATTTGAACCCATTATGTAATGTATAGCTCATTCTTGTGCTTGTTTCCTTGAGTGTTGAATGATGTTTTAGCTTCATCATTTTCTTTGTGAGTTTTGGTGGCTCCTATTCTTCTTGAGTGTTGTGTTTAGACTACTCGCATATTTATTCATCAATATTTCAGTTTTTGGTCTTTAATACAAGTTAAGGTTCTTTTGTTATCTTTATATGCATGGTTTATTTGAATGCTTCAGTTCATAGATGTGATGAATTAATGATCTTGGTATATAGAGTTTTAATGGATTTTTGTAATAGGACTACAACACCTAGTAAGGACTACATCACCTGATAGTGACTCCAACACTTGAATATGACTCTAACACAATATTGGGATTATAGTACTAGATCTACACTTGATGACACATGTTAGTGCCCTCTTTGGGTGCTAGTGTCCTCTCATGCCAATGTTCATCATTTTATCATCCAATTGAGTCTTTTGGTCTTTTTTGAGGAAAATTTGTGTACAATATTTGTTATCCTTATCCTTGAGAGTCTTATCATATTTTTGTTTCATTGAAAAGTTTCATACATAAAATTTTATGGGATTTGAGCCTTGATTGGGGAAGCATGACCCTTTTTGGAAGCGACCTAGATTGTTATGTGAATTAGTGGAGGGTTTGTATCTCTTGGATAGGAAACTTATTTGGAAGGTTGGCCCTTGTGTTTAGGCATTACTTAGGGATATTTTAGAGTGTATTTGAGGTGAAAGTGTGCTCTTCCTACTCTTTGTTTCATAAATTTATGGTTGCATAGTCTAGTCAAGTGATGCTAACTCCTAGTTATTCGACCATATGAGTTGGTTTTTGTGGGTGTTCTTTAAGTTGGTAAGTGTGTCTTAGTGTGGATTCAAGGACACGATACCCTCATCCTACCCTTATGTCTTGTTGCAAGAAAACATCATCATGGGCTAGTACTCGATCATTGTTTGGGTGTCATATCCCCTCTCGTAGGTTCATTGTGCCAATCTTATTTCATGATTTTTAAGTCTTTTTCTTGTGTCGCCTTGTGCAATGGTGAAGTTTTTCTTGTTGTCATTTCCCTTGTGTTGATTTGTTTCACATGATACTTATGTGTATGTTGTTACGCAAGTGTGGCATCTTGTTGTCATTTTTAAAATAATTTATCAATTTTTCATAGTTATGTTGGCATTGGGAATTACACATTCAAAGAAACATTATCACAATTTAAAAAAAAAAGAGAAGAAAAATTCTAGCCTTAGAAACCAAAACCTTTAGAAAGAAAAAAATATTTTCTCCCAAACTAACCTGTCTTAAAGCATAGATAGATTATACAAATAACATTATAAAAATAAATAAGAAAAAATGTGAAACACAAGATCCCAAATAACCTATCTTGAAGGGCCTCACATGAACATGCATACAACAAAAAGTCCTTTACAAACTATGCACCATGAGACACCAAGGACAAATTAAATAATGATGAAGAGTAATAAGGTGGCAACAAATATTAGCATGGCTTGTATCATATCAATTATAACTCAAATGTTGTTGAAAATTAGATGTTTTGATTAGTTAAGCATGTGGAGGGTCCAAAACCATAACATGTCAACCATGAAGTAAAAAGGAATGAATCTCACAAGAGGTGAGATTGGGAAAAAGAAGAAAACAGATAAATCTTTTGAATAGAGTTGGGAATTGGTGGGAGACAAGGGTCCGAGCCTGCATAATAAAATTCTCTTTCGCAACCCCTGAAAGAGTAAGGGGAGAAGGAGAAGGACATTTACTCCTATGGACTACCACCCATGCAAGCTTATCATCCACCACCTTGTTACACGGGGAAACAAGAGGTGAGCCCCCAACAAGAGGATCAATAAAAACCGAAGGAGGGGATTCAAGATTGTGAGGTATATCATCAATTGTTAGAGAAGATTATAGCTATGAGGGGGTAGCATTCATAATCAAAGAAAACTAGGAGTAGGGGGATTAGAGGTAGGGACATCAAGGCATGACAGAGCCACATGCTTACTAAGAAACTCAGTAGAATGTTGTTTAGAGTTAGTCAACTAAGATGTGAGAAAAGGAGGAGTGACCCATGCAGGAAGTGGAATCATCCACCTTTAAAAAATGATGAACCAAGTGACTAATGGCCTCATAATATGTTTCCTCATAGAAATAAAGGGGAAGATTAGGCAATCTAATCCAAACCCAATGCATATAGAGTGGTTCAGTAAGGGGATTGAAACATGGAGTCTAGGGTTTGATAGAAAGATAATGCTCTCCCCAGGCCCAAGGTTGTACCAGCACCAAATTCTTGTCATCAGATGAAGAAAAAGTTGAAAGGAAGCAAAGTGTAGAATAACACTTCCAAATGATAAATCTAAGAGTGAATGAAATTTTTTATTAAAAAATGATGCAGGAGCATCCCCGATCTATGAGCAATCTTGCGTCAACCCAAAAAAATAAAACAATTTCTTTTGTTTAGTTCTTGTTTAGTTCAATGTGCAGTTTTTTGTGTTCCGATAGTTGCTTTCTTTTTGTTGCAGACCATATTTTTGGTTTCTAGGATTGTTCTTGTGTTTAATTCTAGATTCTCAGTCAGTTTGGATTCTTTCTGACAAGTTATTTCTTCCGGTTTGACTGTTTCTAGGTTCTGGAGTAGTTTTGGGCTTACCAGTTGGATATTATTATTTTTCAGAGTGGTTTCTTGGCATGTGGATCTATTTGGGGTCTTGCTCGATGTTCCTAATTCCTTGGCCGATATTCCTAATCCACACTTCTTGGTTTTTCTTTTCCAGAGGGATTTCCTTTCTTTCTTGGGGCCGACCTATTTACATGTTTCATTTTCCTGTCTTGGTAGATGTAATCTTTTGTGATCGACCCAGATATGTTTCAAAGGGTATATATATGGTAGTATGTGATAATTTGTAGCAAGGGGGATGGGTATGGATTCTAGATTCATGATTAGAGATCCAGATGACCCTGAGAGTTTCAGATGAATTTTAATCTCGCATGTCAGCCTGCATGTAACTGGTTGATTAATGAATGTTCTATGATGAATGTATGATGTAACTGGTTGGTTACCGGAGGTTCTAAGATGATAATATGATCTGATTTTGTAATCTTTTAGTGTTTTACTGTTGCTTCCATTGTGTTACTCTTGTTGCATGACCTGGTTAATCCTCTTTGAGGACCCACTGGATCGTGATTGCACCAAAAACCCTCTAGCTATTACAAATTAGATAAACACATACAACTTCGTATTTAAACAAATACAATCATAACATCAAATAGACATAGGAAAACCCTTTCAACAAAACACACACACTCTAAAAGCCAGAGCTCAATTATATTATCAACAATAAGTTGCAATACAATGCAAAGAGGCAGTGCTCTTAAGCAGTAACAACAACAAACACATAACTTATTAGAAGATATCCAACCTATCAAAAAAATACACTAAGAAGGAATATATTTATAGAGCTCAACACTTGAGTGGAAAGTGCCCATGGTTTCCAAAACCAACTCATACACTCAAAAGCTAAGTGGTATAAAACAACAAGTTTCCATTTCTATGAAACGTCACAGATAGAAACTTTCCAAGCCACTAACTCATGACTCACCCATAAAGTTCATCTTGTCATATACTACACCTACCTCACATCACTTGACAAAAGTGAACTTCACTGTAAATACCAACTGCCAAGTAATAATTATCCATGACTCTTCCACCAAACTAGTAATCATCATAGTAAATAAAAGAAATTGTCACAATCCCAACACAACAACCTATGACACTAGTCACCTAAGTTTTAGGACTTCCAAAGTGTGTACAATAAATAATTAAATAATAAACATATTAGGACTCTAAGGTTGAAACTGTTATTTTTACTACTTTCAAATTAATATAAACTCAAAAATCAGAATTTAGTTTGATTAGCTGAAAGATTTAGAGATTTCTAGATTTAGGCATGACATAGAAATGAACAAAGAAATAAGAACAACACATAGTTACCCTGGGAAAACCTCCTAAGAGGAAAAACCCAGCTAGAAAAGATCCTCAGATCTGATTATGGATTATATTCATATAACAGTTACAACACTTATCTTAGGTCCTTGAAGATGTCTGAAGTGTTTGCTTTTAGGGCTGATGGAATCAACCACAGGTCTGCACTTTCATGTATATCAGGTTTGCTCCTTGAACACACCAATCAACACTCAGACTCAAGCCCTAGATCTGCACTCTTGATGTGTCTTAGATCTGCAATGATTCAGCAACCCTGACACTTTAATTTTGGAACAACTCATCCTTCTTTATGACAGTAAGAACTTGATGTTTGCTTCTTTAATTGGCAGGGATGATTCACATAAATTCCTTCACCAGCTTTTGCATTAACCAAACTGTATACTTCACATCATTAGGCATGTGTGAACTTAAATGTATACTTTGCATCCTTAGGCATGTGTGAACTTCGCATCATTAGCAGATATGTATTTCTCTTGAAGGATGTGTATTAATTGTATTTTGAATGAGGCGGATATGTCTTATATATATGTGATGCAAAATCCTTTTTATGTCAGCCTAATATAAGTTAAATTAATTTTAATTTAATTTGAATCTCTTTAATCTGAAATGCCTTGATAGATAGGGTCGGCCCTATTTAAGTAAGCACGTTATTATGCATGTAGCATGGGGTTTCATTATATAGCGTGGAGTGAAGTGAGGTATAGGGCCCAACCCTACACGTTGGAGAAAGGGGCTGAACCCCTTGGGTGGATTCCACTGTTTCCCAAGGCAATTGGAATCCGCCATTCCCTAATTATAATCAACACTCCCTCTTAATTAGGGAGAAAGATAATCTTACAACCGGGTTACAAGATTAGGGCCCAGCCCTAAGTAATACATACAATGTTTAAATTGTAATCCGAACTTAGCTGTCAACTTCAAATATTCATGAGAGAGGATCACAACAAGTATCTCATAGTATCCATCTTGTACTGCCTGTGGAGGGTGACTTCAATCTTTAACATGCACACTTGCAAGTCATGTATACATACACAATTATTCATGCACATCATGGAGTCTTTCCATGCCATCGATCACGCATATCCATCATTCATTGTCTTTACCTCAGTCTTCTCCCAAAAAAGAATGTAACATCATAATCTTCCATCTTGCACCCAAGCATAGAGTGGAGATACATAATCATTGCTCTCCCTAAGCATAAAATGAAAGCATAGTCCTCCATCTTGCACACAAGCATAGAAAGGAATCTAATAAACATAATCCTCCATCTTGCACACAAGCAAGAAATGGAATATACATAATCAAAATATTGTAGTCTTCCATCTTGCACACAAGCATAGAGTGCAACTAGATAACCTAGTCTTCCAGCTCACACACAAGCATAGACTGGATCCACTTTACATTGCCCATAGAGGGTGGAGAGAATCTTTTCTACCATCTTAAATTGCCCGCAGAGGATGGTAACAATTACTCTTCTCCCTGAGAATAATACATGACCACCTTACATTCCCCATAGAGGGTGGTTGATACAACACAACATATCATAGAGGTTGAGACTCCCTCTCAACCAAGGCGGTGTTCTCCATAGCTCCAAGTCTATCTCAAGCTTCAAGAGACTTGCTGAGAACATCTGCAACACAGGATTGTCCTGCCATAAAACACTGAATTGTCATGTATCTCTATACAACCTTGATAATAAATCAAAACAACATAACAAGAATTTTGAGAAACCACATTGCTTCTCTTGATGCAACATTTGCAACAATATATTTAGCTACAGTAATACTTAATGCAACTGAGGATTGTCCCTGTAGGTCTAAGAGATCGCAGCGAGTGAATGCTTGAAGTGTTTTCCTTGTCCGTAACACTTCTTGACCAATCTGAACCTAAGCAACTTTAGCCCATAATCAATTGTGTCTTGCAAATATCAAAATATGCTTGCCTACAACAATATGCTTAGCTGAAGCACTCGCCAATCAACCCGCCTATATTCAGATGAATCTACAAGATCATAGTTGGCTGTAGACATACTCAACTTCTTCAAGATAGTTTCCATATAAGTTAATAATCCATAATTCTAACATAACAATAGAAAACTTGACTTAGAATAATTTCATTAGATCCTTGCCACACTTCTAACCTAGAAGTAATGCATTTCAGGTTTAGATCTTCCATCTCAATTCTGAGCTAATTCTTTCTTATATTAAATTATGAGACTATCTTTATTAGTCAGAGTTTGATCACCAGAATTAGCATTTCAAATACTTTAAGGAACATGTTAGAATCTTTACAAAAACCCTAATCATATCAAATACTCTTTCATACCAAGAGTTTTATTGAAGGTCATAGGGCTCCCTCTTAATCCTCAATATTAGACTGATAGCCAAGCATCATAGATTATAAGTATTCATAAACAAGGATGAGAAATGCCAACTTCACCTTTTTATGAATTGGACCCATGGTGCAATTATGATCAAGACATATCCTCAAACTTCTTCTAATTGAGTGAGAAGATCCTTATGCCTTATTTCAAGGCTCCCTTTGAAGCCACATCAATCCAAGCTTATGGATTTTTGATGTCAATAAGGCCTTGGCCATCGACATACATCACCTAATATATGAGGTTATATAAAAATGACCTTGGGTGAGGATCACAACATTCATGATAAGTTAGATGCATTTTTTTAACAATATAACCAATGATCCATAGAATGCTGAGACAATACTTATGTGACACAAGTTAAAAGAGCCAGCTTGTAACACATAACCTTGAAAACTTGTACATCACCATACTTTACACTTCATGATAGTAAATACTCAACTGAAAAGTCAGTTTTATGTAACTATTATAGAATCATTCAATTGACAATCAAAACTCAATCCGATCATAGGTGAGGAAGTATTGATAGAATGTTTACAAGGAGTGTGAAGTATACTTACCAATGAAGATACTAACAAAGAAATGATAGTGAGAGCCTATACTTTCATGAATCAATAGCAATTAGTAAGCTACAGTATATAATAAAATAATTCTGATAAAGGTTTTCAGATCAACCTCTAGATATCCAACAACAAATACAAGCATTGTGAACAACAAATTCCTGACTCACTTATTTATGACATTAATTAATACTTCATTTACTCAATTAGCAGCGATACTTATGTAACTGGCTTATTTCCCCTTACGCACATAGATAAAGGCACACACAAATTAAATGAAGTTCAAAACAGAGAGGAAATATTCAAGTTCACAATGTCTTTACAAATATATGAAGTTCAACTTTTCTTCTTTGTTTTGATCTTACTCATTGTAACAATTAAGCACTAGATATTTAATGTGGGCATACATTTCATATTTAATTTTAGTATTTAATTGATCAGGTCACAGACAGGCACGTACACAAAATTTTCCCTACTAGATTTAGGCCTATTTTAACCATAATTAATCTATTTCAAAATACTTATGACTTCAACTAAATTGATTAGAAGACAAAATCTATCTTAACATGAATCAATTTGTGATATTCCATAGTTCAATTAATTTATCAATTATTAATAAGTAAATTGTTCATTTACCATACTAGAGAACTAATTATATCATACTAGATAATTAATTTTATCATCCATAATTCTTAATGCAAGTGTCAACCTATGTTACTACTTCAGTTCTAAGGAAGAAGGGGATGGCTATGTTACCAAAGCACTTAGAGACCAAGATACAATAGTCTCCCTCAAGGTTTACGGTTCCAATCCCTTACCCTATCTTGGGACCATACCCTCAAAGTTTATGGGACACTGATCCTTACCCTATCTTGGGAATCATCCTATTGATTTGATTTAGACTGCCCCTCTTTGGAAACAACTCCATTCTCAACTTCCTTAAATATTGACAGTAGTAAAAAGCAATAGGCTATAAGTATACTAACTTGTCATGTATTATGAATATATATGAAATTAAGTATAACTGTCATACATATTGCAGTGCATATTAATATTATCTTTTAATTCTGCATAAGAACATTATCAGGTATCATATATTAAGCATACATTAAGCACATCCCCATGCATACCACCTAGAACAAAGATGTTACTACATGTAACTTAATAACAGTTATGATCCGATCTGATCTGAGGTGATATCATTGGATGCTTTGATTTATTTCCTTTATATCTCTCAATATGAGGGAGAGGTCACACCTCCTCATCATGTATGTTCTTTAGCAAGAGACACACCCTTTCACAATCAGATCTGCAACTCTTATTTAAATCAGATCTTAACCACTACATAAAGATGCAGCCCAAAATAATAAGCCCTTAACAACAACCTTAATTAACCAAGCATCCTCTTATAATATTCAGTTTAAGAAGGACTAAAATAGAAGATTCATTCATTTAACATTTAATGTTTTCATTGTGATCAAAGTCATCTTATTGAGAGATCCTTATATTTACTAACCTATCACCAAAGAAGGAAAGGACAAGAGACTAAAATTACATGATTAAATATGATCACTGGTTAGTATGAACCTATCTCTGATATTTCCATCAAGCCTATCTTCAACTTTCAGCCCCATTAACCTGACCTGTGATTGAGACAACAATCTAGAAATAAAGGAGTACTCAATTCTGAAAACTGAAAGTTGATCTAGCCTATAGCTCTGATACCATGCTATTTTTACTACTTTCAGATTAATATAAACTCAGAAATCAGAATTTAGTTTGATTAGCCGAAATATTTAGAGATTTCTAGATTTAGGCATTGGCATAGAAATGAACAAAGAAATAAGAACAACACATGGTTACCTTGGGAAAACCTCCTAGGAGGGAAAATCCAGCTAGAAAAGATCCTCAGATTTGATTATGGATTATATTCATATAACAATTACAACACTTAACTTAGGTCCTTGAAGATGTCTGAAGTGTTTTCTCTTAGGGCTGATGGAATCAACCACAAGTCTGCACTTTCATGTATATCAGGTATACTCCTTCAACACACCAATCAACACTCAAACTCAAGCCCTAGATCTGCACTCTTGATGTGTCTTAGATCTGCACTGATTAAGTAACCCTGGCACTTTAATTTTGGAACAGCTCAACCTTCTTTATGACAACAAGAACTTGATGTTTGCTTCTTTAATTGGCAGGGATGATTCACATAAATTCCTTCACTAGCTTTTGCATTAATCAGATTGTATACTTCACATCATTAGGCATGTGTGAACTTAGATGTATACTTCACATCCTTAGGCATGTGTGAACTTTGCATCATTAGTAGATATGTATTTCTCTTGAAGGATGTGTATTAATTGTATTTTGAATGAGGTAGATATGTCTTATATATATGTGATGCAAAATCCTTTTTATGTCAGCCTAATATAAATTAAATTACTTTTAATTTAATTTGAATCTCTTTAATCCGAAATGCCTTGATAGATAGGGTTGACCCTATTTAAGCAAGCACATTATTATGCATGTAGTGTGGGGTTTCATTATGTAGCATGGAGTGAAGTGAGGTATAGGTCCCAGCCCTACACGTTGGAGAAAGGGGCTGCCCCCTTGGGCGGATTCCAATGTTGCCCAAGGCAATTGGAATCTGCCATTCCCTAATTATAATCAACAGAAACACCTTATTCCCAACATTTTTTTCACTTGTCTAAGACTTATCAAGAATCAAAACTTTGATTTTTTTAAGGCCCCAAGATCCATAGAATTAACACCATTTAAAATTCTTAGCTATAACTAGCTTCATCAATGCATCAACAACATTCACCAAAGTATCAAATTTTTCCATATTCACCTTTCCATCTTGTAGGATTTCAACAATGGGTAGATAACTAAGCATGATACCTCAACTTAGAGACCAAAAGTCTTCACTAAGTAGCCATCAATCCCATTAATAAAGCTCATTTATCTATCAACCCAAGAAGGTAAATCTTGAAATGACACAACATTGCTTGTGCACTAATAACTTGTTGGAGTATTCTATCCTAATCTTACTGATAGGATATACCAAAACAAATAAAACCTAAATTGAAATAACAGAAAGAAAATAAAATTGGTAACCATTAACTACTTTCTATTAACGTAAATGTTGTTGAAACATGCTCAAGAATAATAAAACTCTAATTAGTAAAAGAAATTGTTCTACTCTAACTTGACTACATGAACAATCATAGAAGAGATTTTTCATGGATGATGGAACAATCAAGTATTCAAAGCTATACTATGAACAAAATTAGAAACAACTAGAAACTATATAAATGGAATCCTCACCAAGTGGGCCCCCTTGGATGATTCTTCCCAACGTCTAACTTGAAACTTAGATACTATGCATTCAAAATTCCATCATTCACTCATACAGATATTAGAGATAACAAAAGCTTATTCTTTATTTCTAATACTCAATTCAACATAACAAAAAAATTACATATCTTCTCAACCATCCTTCTTGAGAATAGGCTTGGCAAATTTATAAGAGAGAAAAGCTATGATTAGCTAACTACTACAAATGCTTCACTCCTTAGAATCAAGAGGATGATTTTTATTGAAACCATGAAAACTAAGAACATAAAGGTTGAAATAGGGTAGGACAGTGCTCATCCTGATAAATATGCATTATATTCTCGTCCTATATTTACTCTACCAATGGACATGGCGAGTAAATGAGAGGATAATTGTTCTTTAATTGAATCAAATAATCCTCAATTTCTATAACAACTAGCTAGCTATTTGTAATAATTTTTACTCCTTCCTGATCTGTTGTCTTTGATCTCCTCAAGGCTCTGCTACGACCTGACAACTACATTTACTGCTTCCTCAACAACCTAAAAATTCCTCATAATAGCTACATTCAAGGGGCTAATTGTTGAAAGATCCTTGTTCATTCAAAAATATCATTCATAACTAAAAACATATTCATTTAGAATTCATGACATTTATTCAAAGAGGCTTCAAGACATCAAAGGTTTCTTAAGGTTATGGTTTAAAAAAAAAATAATTCATATAATGCCATGTCTTTTAAAAATATAAAGGAGTCTCAAACAACATAAAAGGTCTAAATAAAACATAAAAAATGGGGTCCATCACTCTCCTTGACTTAATCTTCTGCTGGTGCACCAACATGAGGATTTTGATTCTACTCCTAGGTTAAAAGTCTAAAGTCCTGTAGAGTAGTTTCTCATGTAGTCTCTACAATGGGGCTCAAATAAAATTCCTCATCTTTGGTGAAGCTCTCCCACCTTGATTTTTCTTGATTAACATCATAAGATGCAAGATCTTCCCAATATGGAATGGGCCACCAAAGCAATGGTGGCTGAAAAATAAATGGTATCCATCTTTCTTGCAATGACCTACCCAAATGTATGTATGTGGCTGCCCTTCAGAGTGTTGCATGATAGTTCTATAGAGAGTGAGGCTCTACTTGTTTCAATTCATCTGGCGAGAAATTCCACTATTGAGCTAGGTGACCAAAAATTGTTGTGGCTGAAGTATCCATCATTGCTTCATATTCTTGGCGAGCCTCTTTTCTCAGATTCATGAATCTACCCTTTTCTTCAGGATTATAGATAATTTGGTTCCATTTATAGAATATCTTGTCGAGGTCATCTACTTCATCTTGTGAAGGTAGTGGAAAAACTTGTTTCATCTCCTAATAATCTTTAAATTGCATGCCCTTGTTATTCTCATTGTAAATGTAGGACATAAATGCCCTCAAATGTATGTCCCCTATAGTAAATAGTGGGTTCCTTTGTGAATCATATGGGACAACATAACTGTGCAAATAAAATTCACAAAGTTGGTTTCTAAGTTGAGTGGAGGTTCTATATGCAAAGAGGAAATCATCAGGGTTGATAAGAGATGAATTTGAACCTTGGAGATACCTAGATAGTTTGTAGGAAAAGCATAAATCCCTCGGATATAAGGCATAGACCCTAGGTGGCGGTCTTCGTTGAACAAACTGAGGGACAAGAGTTAACTTT
This sequence comes from Cryptomeria japonica, assembly GCF_030272615.1. Lineage (NCBI taxonomy): Eukaryota > Viridiplantae > Streptophyta > Pinopsida > Cupressales > Cupressaceae > Cryptomeria > Cryptomeria japonica. The sequence goes on along the minus strand of NC_081406.1, from coordinate 525,058,508 downwards.
TCCATTCTGAGTTTCAAATTGTTTATTTCTGCATTTTTTTCCTTGAGTTCTTTCTAAAATTGCTCTTTTTCTTCCTTCCATTCTCTCTCTTTATCCTCCATTAGCTTCCATAATTTCATTGCAAGTAAAGCCCATGAAAATCGAGGTGACATATGTATGCCTATCCTGACTGTTTTTCCCTATCGTTGATTATTCCTTCCTTCTTTGCTACCAACTTCCACTTGCTCTACTATAGCTGCAAGATTTTCTAAACCATTAGCTAGTTGCTCCTCATTCTTATCTTCCTCTAGATTGGTTCACCTTTGATTAACCTCATTACCCAGCTAGAATGAACTAACACTTCTTCTATTTTCTCTGATGAACTTCGCTCAACATCCTTATCCTTCTTAGTATGATGAGAAGATGATGGGGATGAAGGTGTTTGAAGCAGTGGAGATTGTTTATTAGGGAGTTTCTCTTCTTTTTCATTAGTTGAAATTTCTTTAGTGTCAATGCTCTAATAAAGAATCTCCTTAGTTGTGTTCCCCTTACTCTTAAATATCTTCCTAAACCTTTGGTTGCTCCTTACAGGTTTCTTAACAACCCTCTTTGATTTCTTTGTGGTTTTCTTTACTAGTTAAGTAGCCTTTTTTACTTTCTTAGTGGCTGGAGGCTGCTTAGATTCTTTGGCCTTCTATTTCTAAGGCTTAGGATTCTTGGGAACAAAATTTTAAGTTTTAATTTTATTTTTACCACTCACTTTTTCCTTTGCAGCTTCTTTTCTTTTCTTATTTTTAACTTTTGAAGATGGAGTTGATGCAAGGGTTTCCTCAGGAATAGAACTAGGGCTTCCAACTTCCTTATTATGCTCAGTTAAATGGGTAGTGTCCCTAGCAAGGGTTTCACTAGAGGACTGAGTGGTACGTGGTCTAGAAGAATAAACTCCTTCTATTCCTATGACTGTAGGTCATGTGTTTATTGGCTCAACCCTTGTTATCTTCAAAAAGACATCCCATGGCATCCTTGGGTTTGTCTCTTCTAGGGTCTTTTCTATCAATAACTGAATCAAACAGTGGTGAGAGACAGAGTGCACATTACCTTTTTGAAAATTTTCTAACATTTGCTTCAACATGTTGTAGAGAAAATTTGGAACATTCATCAACTTCCCATGTCAAAGATGACTTAGAAGTATAAAATGTATCAAATGGAGCCGAGACTGCCGACCCTCACAAGTCAAATATTGGATGATACAGACTACCCTAGGAGCCCATTCTGGTGGTAGAGATAATATTCTTGTGCCTTCTTGGTCACTACTAACGAAAGACCACCATGCTCTATAAATCCCGACATCACACCCTTTAGGATATAATCCCCTTGTTGTAGGCAACCCTGTTACTTCTGTAATTTGTTGCTTTGTAACACTGATTCTTAAACCTTTGACTACTACCTGGTCATTCTTCAAAGTACAAGAAAAATCTAAGGCCATAACTTCATTGAAGCCATGAAACTTCAAGAAATAATCTAACCACCCACAATCCCTGAATATTTGACAATCTGGGTCTTCTAAAATGAGGGTGTGATCAATTGGTTCATGATGAATAGGGGATCCTCCCATTTTTGCCAAAAAAAAAATTACCATTGCAATTCCCAACTATGACCAAAACCTTCTAATTATTGCCGTTTTTTTTGAAAGTTCAACTATGCCTTCCTCACCACCACAATTTTCACACTTCTTTCTGATGAATGTTACTATAATTCACATTATCAAGGCTATTTTCTATTATTAAAAGGCCATGACTATAGGCATGTTGTAAAAATAGAAAGTGGGAGAATGACAATAGAAGATAAATAAGGGGTAATAAATGACCTAATTTGGTGTACATGCAACTGACAAGAACTGACTCTATGTTTATCAAGAAATTCCTCTAAATTATCATCACACATATTCACATAATGCTTGGCCAATTTGTCATGGCTAATTCCCTCCCCCCGATTTAAAATAGAACAACTGTCCACACATGTAGGATCTTTGAGGGGGGTTGTCAATTTGAATGCTCAAATGAATATATTTAAGGTGATGAGAAAATGATAAAAGATACATTCTAAGTAATAAAGAATAGAAAATATATTTTACATACCTTGCAACTGAGTTGATTGATATAGTGGGGTGATTTAAGTTCTTGCACATGTGAAGCTGACACCAAAAAGATTGAAAAATCAGATTTTGTTATGAAGTGATAGTTACACAAAAGGAAAGCGAAATGAGATGGACCTAATATGGAATGGGGAGTGGATTAGAGGGTCGTCACAAATCATGGAGAGTTTATTGTGAAAGGATTAAAGTAATCCTTATTAATCACATGGTGAACCTGGAGGTCCACTATCATTGGTTGCAAGAAGAGTCTGATCATTGTTGTCCATAAATTGTTGCATGAACTCTTCTTTGATGGCTAGTTTATGATAGAGATGTAAACGATGCCTATTTACCAATAATTTAAATCTTGCATCATCCAATGTTGTGAGTTTAACAACACCATTTGAAAATACTTTTGCAACTTCATAAGGACCCAATCAACAGGTTTGAAGCTTACCCAAGTTGTCCTTATACTTGGAATCATATAAAAGAGCCCAATCACCTGGTTTGAATGCTTTGTCCTTGATGTACTTGTTATGTCATTTATCTCTCTATTGTTGTATTAATTTTGTATGATTGAGAGCATATATTTACTCATTTCATCTAATTCATTAAGATGCATTACTTTATCTGCTTGGGCTTGTGATAAATTAAAGTCAAGGTCCAAGGCTATTCTAAGAGTCTTGTGTTCAAAATCAATAGGAATCAATGGAGTCAATCATGTTGTCATTTTATATATTGTTCTATAAGCCCACACTGCTTTAGGTAGTTGATTTGCCCAATATTTCCTATGAAGTGCTACAATCTTAATTAATATGGCTTCAATATCCTTGTTATTCACTTCTTCCACCCATTGGTCTGTGGATGATATGGAGTAGACTTCTTGTGTCTGATATTATACTCATTGACCCATGTGGTTACTAGATTGGATGTGAATTGAGCACACTGGTTAATGACTATCCCTCTAGGAACTCCATATCGAGCAAATATTTCTTCATAGAGAAACTCAACTACTTTGTTTTCTTTGGCATGATTCATAGCGTTGACTTTAACCCACTTGGTAAGATAGTCAGTATAAACCAAGATATAGGACTTACATTTGAGGGTGGATCAATAGGTCCTATAAAATCCATATCCCACTTATCAAAAGGGGTGACAACCACTCGGGGATGCAAGGGAATTTCATTAGATCTTGTTGGTCTTCCCATCCATTGGCACCTATCACATTTCTTGGTATACTTCATTGCATCTTTGTGAAGACTAGGCCAATAATATATTTTCTTCAAAATCTTCATTATTGTTATTTTGGCAACAAAATGGCCCCTACAGGGCTCATCACGACAAGAATGGATAATTTAAAATATCTCATCTTCTCTAATGCATCTCCTCATTGCATTATCTAGACCTGTATAAAATAAGTAGCCTAAGATCCAAGTGGATGGAAAAATCCTTTCTATTAGCTGCCTTTTCTCTGTTGGGGAGAAATGTGAAGGGACCTTCCCTGCTACTAGATAGTTTGCAATATATGCATACCATGGTGTCTTGATGTTGATAGAAAAAAGATGTTCATTCGTAAATGAATCATCAATTGTAGGTTTCTGAATATTATTTATCAATCTAGACAAAAAATAAGCTACAACATTTTCTCTTCCTAGTTTGTCAATGATGGTAATATCAAAGTATTGCATAAGAAGCAACCATCTAGCCAACCTTCCTGTCACAAGAGGTTTTTTCATCATGTATTTAATTGCAACATGATCAGTATGGAAAAATACCCGATACCCTATGATATAGTGTCTAAACTTGTTTGAGGCATAAATGACAGCGAGCATTTCTTTTTTTGTGACAATGTAGTTTAGCTTTGCCCCTTGCACTTTTTATTGATGTAATAGATCAGATTCTCTATTGCTCCTTTCTAACCCAAAATTGCTCCTATGTCATTGATCTAAAGCATCCATATGAATATGAAATGGGATGGCCCATCGAGATCCTTTGAGGAAAGGAGCTTGAGTGAGAGCATTCTTGAGGTCTTGGAATGCCTTATCACATTCAAGTGTCTATTGAAATTTTGCATCCTTAGTTAGTAAGCCATACAATGGGCCATCTATCTTGCTAAAATCTTTGATAAACCTTCTATGGTAACCAAAATGGCCCAAGAAACTTCTAACATCTTTTTTCTTGACAAAAGTGGGGAGATTCATGATTACTGCAATTTTAGTAGGATCCACTTGAATTCCTTTATTAGAAATATAGTGTCCAAGGACTATTCCCTCCTGCATTATCATGAAGCATTTTTCACCATTTAGTGAGAGGTTGTGATCCTTGAATATTTTTAGAACCTTTTCCAAATTATCCAACGCTTCTTGGAAAGTGTTCCCATAAGTAGTGAAGTCATCCATGTAGACTTCCATGTAATTGTGAGAGATATATGAGAAAATACTGATTACTACCCTCTAAAAGGTTGTGGGTGCATTGTACAGGCCAAATAGAAAGACTAAATAGGAATAGATTGCCCATGGGCATGTGAATGTGGTCTTTTCCTAATCTTTTGGTGAAATTTATATCTGGTTATACCCACTGAAACCATCAAGAAATGAAAAATATTTCTTGCTTGACAAGGAATCTAGAACTTGATCTATAAAAGGTAGTTGAAAATGACCCTTCTTAGTTGTTGTATTTAATTATTTGTAATCTACGTAAACTCTCCATTTTCCTCCTTTTTTAGGAACAATAACCAAAGGAGACATCCATTGGCTATGAGAGATAGGGTAGATGAATCCTGCATCCAACAACTTCTGCAATTATCCTTTAACTATTTCTCTAACTGCATGGTTAAGTCTTCTTTGAGGCCATCTAATAGGTCTTTTATCCTCCTAATACAGATTCTATGGGTGAAAATATTTAGATCCAATCCCCTCATATCAATGTAATCCCAAGAAAATGCATATTTGTGTAACTGTAGAAGTTCAATAAGGGATTGTTGTTGATCTGAAATGAGCTTATTATTGATATTCAAATGCCCTCTTGGAGAATCTTCTATTTGCTTGGTTAACTCCATCATAGAGACCTCATTAATGAAAGGGATTTTTATCTCATGGGGCAAAAATGCATGTAGGAGATGTGATGTTGTAAGATATGTAGATGCAACAGATTTTGGCAAGAGTATTTGTAGTGCATAGTATTTGAGACAACACTTCTTCATCACCTTGGAGTTGCATAAGATAGATTCTATCAATCATCATGAGAGTCTGTAAAGAGTTCACTTCTTCCTCTTGTTATTCTCCTAGGTTGGGCCAAATAGGCTGATCTAATTCCCCGTGTGGCTGGGTTGGAAGATACAACATAAGTTTTTTGGTACTATCTCCATTGGAGATAGTCATATCCCTTGACCTACATCCTATATAGGCATATGTTGTGGCCAACCAAGGCCTCCCTAAGATGATTGGATATCCCCCTAGGGTAGATTTAGGAGATATGACCATAAATTTAGTAGGGTACACCCAAGAATCCATTGTAACAACAAGATCTTCTATAATATCATCTTGTTTAACAATAGAGCTATCAACCAATTGAAGGACAATAGGAGTAGGTCTTAGATTGGTGACTTTGTGATGTTGCATTATATCCTTAGTCAAGACATTAATAGCAATCCCTAGATCAATAAGGGAATTCTGAACTACAATCCCATTAACATTTATTGCTACCACTGGACTACTAGGATCAAAATATTTAGGTACAATTACATTGCCTAGCATTATTTCTTCTAGCTGACGAGTTACATGGATTGTTGTTGGATCTTTATTTTTCTTGCTTGATTTCTTCAGGAATCCATCCCTTATTGCCTTGCTATAGATAGGTACATCCTTAATGGCTTGGAATAAGGGTATCTTTACACACATGCTTTAGTTGATCCAAAAAGTCAAAAACTGGTTCTATCTTAGGCTCTGTAGTTACCAACCTCTAAGGAAATGGTGGTAGTGAATCTTTTTCTTGGATTGGCTTAGGATTCTTTAACTAATTTTGTTGAAGAACTTCATTTGAGGTTAGATTGGTATTTATCTTCTCTCCTTCTTCCATAGGGAGCTCAGTAATAACAAGAGGGGTAGGTGTTGGCAAGGTTGTTACTAAACACAAGTGTATGTCACTTATGGTCATAGAATATGCATTATATATAATATAATCTCTAGAATAGGCCTGCTGCTACTGTGGCCTGTTATTGGGATTGGGTGTAGGTTGAGTTGGTAAGTGAGTAGTCTTTGGTGCATTGGTTTTTGCATTTTTAGGAGGAATAATAGCTGGTTGGTTAGGTGGTTCTTATGGTTGTAGGTAACCAATTGACTGGATAGACCATTGTTGTCCTCCTCTCCATTATGGTGGTTGTTGCCAGTTTCTTGGTGGTGGTTTCTACTAAGGTGGAGTACTAGGATTTTGATAATTTGGCCAAGAATTTTTTTGGTAATTCAATTGTTGTGGTCTATAATTACCAAATTTTGGAGGATATGAGGGTTGCGATTGATTGTTAGGTGCATAAGAATTTGAATAAGGACCATTGAAAGATAGAGGGTTTAGAGGCATACCTTATCTTGGAGCCCATGTCCTCCTTTGTGAAATGTAGAAGATCTATCCTTCATTAACTTCAATTGACCTAAATTATGGCTGCACTTGTTTGCTTTCTATACTGGCTACCCTCTTATATCTACAATATATTTTCTTCTATTTGTAATGGGGGTAAAACTTAGCCAACATTGCATCTGCCTCATCATGTTTCTTCTTGGCTTGTAATGTATTGAATTATGTAGCCATGTTGTTGTTGATGTCTTGTTTAAAATCCTTCAGCAAATGTGTTATTTCCATCCTTGAAACTCTAGAGGTTGTCTTGTTTATGCTAGGTGTGTAACCTCTAGCCTTTTTGAGAGTGGCTCTAGAATAATTTTGACAAAGCTTCCTTATATCATTCTATAAAGGGGAAAATTTGATTTGGAAATTTGCAACATGGGAGGGAGAAATTACCAAATCAATTTTTACTTGGAAACCTTTACATTCAAAAGGGAGTTGGAATCCACTAGAGTTAGTCACAAATCAGATAAGGACTGGACACTAAATGGATTGGGTTGATTTGGTTTTCCTCTTTTGTAAGTTGAAATGATGAAATAGGTATAGTGCTAAAAATGAAGGTAAAACAAAGAAAATAATGAGCTATAGATGCAGGATTGAGTTGGGCACCTGGAATTGAGAAATGCAAGCACATTGAGATCTGACCCTCGAAAAAGCTCCTAAAACTTTGAGACTAGGATGTGACACCATGGTCCTCTAAATTTTATGCATGTCGAAAAGGGTTGATTCATATCTATGAATGAAGTTTATTATGAAGAGTACAACTTTGTACCTATTCGCTGCAAACGGAAAGAAGGGAAAAAAGATTGGGAATAGGGGTTTTCCTAAGTCAAACCCTGGTTTGGAATCAACCTTGAATAAAATATTATAAATACTTGAAATAAATGATGGAAAGGTATACCTCAAATCTACAATGAATGATGATGATGGTTTGCTTCTTGAATGCAATCATATATGTTGTATGAAATGGCATGAACATGGAAAAACCCTAACACACACACATGCTTGGAAATGAATGATTTAGTGTTTCTTGATGACTAATATGTAACCTTGAAGACCTCTAGAAATGCTTGATGATGAATGCTTCAACACTTGAATGCTTGATTGCTTGTGCTCCCAATTTTACCTATCATGAATGTCTTATCAAAATGAGAGGGGAATACCTCCTTATATACTTGCCCATCATCAAACATATTAATTTTCTAACATATACCGACATGCAGAGGAGATTCCCACCCAAAATTTGGATAGGGAAAGGGGTTCAAACTAGGGCCCACCTAAGTGAGGACCAAGGTGCCACACCCTGCTGCTACCCCATATTTGGGCCAAGGTTAAGGTGTTATGTAAGGTGAAATGATATGATATGAACATAGGCATAAATAGGTCCAGATCAAGCGTGAGGATGAGAACACTAAAGTGAGGGCCCCAAATACGGTCAAAATTGTAAAGGGTACAATTTTAGCACGCTACACATTCCAAATAGCTTGGGTAATATTTCCTCCTCCCATAAAGTCCAAAGCATCCATACAATCATCATTAATCCCTTTTAAGAAGATAAAATTATGAGAATCTTCATTGAGTGCATTATGCTTAAATTTCTTGAAGCTAAACAAGAATATTTCAACATGGTCTTCTAGGCTCTCATATTATTTCTATGACATCCTGAAAATATCATCTCCACGCATATCACTACCTCTACAATAGTCTTTATATTTCTCAAGGAATTTCTCCTTCATTACATCCCAACCAATTATGGTATCAACACCTAGACTCAAACCATCTCAAAGTATACTCCTTCAATATGGTATGAAACAACTTAAGCCTATGAGCATCAGTAGTGTAGTCATAGATTCTACATAGGATATCAAACTCAAACAAGAAGGTGTCTAGGATTTTATAACCAAACCATAGAAATTGGGAAGGAATGAAGATAGAATATTTTTGAAGTTAGGAAGGTAGTTTTGGTCATGAATAGGAAACTCAAAAGTGGGTTGAGAATTATTATTATCTTGGTCAGCCATATTTTCTTGATAGACAATGATAGGCCAAGAATCTTCAAGGGGTTTCTCAATTGGTGGTTCTTGAGGAGATGGTTCAAATTTTCTCAAATCTCAAAAAATGTCGATATAAGGGTTTATTTCATATGCATCAAAAGGGTCAAGTTCTTGGTCAGTTGAGTAATTTTTAGGATTAGGTTCATGAGGAAGGAATCTCCCATAAGCATGCCTTCTCCTTCTCATATGCATGTAGTTTTTTACTCAATTCCAGTGTGCCTACCCAAAATTAATATTGTGATATAATTTGTTCATATCTAGTCCTACTAATTATGAAAAAAAAATTTATACTTCTTTGAAAATGCAACAAAAACTCTCTAACTCCCAACAAACTCTTAGCTTCACACCATCCCTGAGAACGGTGCCAAAAAAGTAGGACTTAAAAAATGGGTAGATAATTGGGCATGACACCTCAACTTAGAGACCAAATGTCTTCACTAAGTAGGCATCAATCCCATTACTAAAGCTCATTTATCTGTCAACCTAGGAATGTAAAGCTTTAAATGGGACAATATTGTTTGTGCACTAAGATCTTCTCAGAGTATTCTATCCTAACCCTAATGATAGGAGATACTGAAAAAAATAACAAGAAAGGAAATAGAAAAAAGAAAATAAACCTGGTAACCATTAACTACTTTTTATTAAGGTAAGTGTTGTTGAAATATGCTCAAGAAAAATTAAACTCTAACCAGTTAAGAAACTATTTTTTTCTGACTTGGCTATAGGAACAGTCACATAATAGAGTTTCCATGGTTGCAAGAACATTCAAGTATTTAAAGCTATACTATGAATAAAATTGGAAATAAATGAAAATTGAATAAATGGAATCCTCACTAAGTGGCCCCCCTTGGATGATTCTTCCCAACGTATAACTTGAAACTCAAATACTATACATGCAAAATTCCATCATTCACTCATATGGATAACAGAGATAACAAAAGCTTATTCTTTATTTCTAATACCCAGTTCAACAAAATAGAAAAATTACATATCTTCTCAACCAACCTTCTTGAGAATAGGCTTGGTGAATTTATAAGATAAAATCTATGATTAACTAACTACTACAACCACTCCACTCCTTAGAATTAGGAGGATGACTTTTATTGAAAGCATGAAAACTAGGAACAAAAAGGTTTAAATAGGGTAGGACATTGCTCATGATTATTAATATTCATTATATTATCCTCCTATATTTACTCTACCACTAGACATGATGATTAAATGAGAGGATAAATGTTCTTTAACTGAATCAAAGAGTCCTTGATTGCCATAACAGTTGGCTAGCTATTTGTAATAATTTTGACTCCTTCCTCATTTGTTGTCTTTGATCTCCTCAAGATGCTACTGCAACTTGGAAACCACATTTACTACTTCCTCAACAACCTAAAACATCCTCATAATAGCTACATTAAAGGGGATAATCATGTAAAGATCCTTGTTCATTCAAAATCACTTAAAAAATAACATTTACTGTCATTCATAACCAAAAATGCATTCATTTAGCATTCGTGGCATTCATTCAAAAAGGATTCAAGACATCAAAGGCTGCTTACAGTTGTGTTTTAAAACAGACATAAGTCATATAATGCCAAGTCTTTTAGAAACATAGAGGACTCTCAAACAACATAAAAGGTCTAAATAAAACATCAAAAATGAGGCCCACCACATCTTCCACTATATCATGAACAAAGTGAAACCATTCATCGATATGCTTTGTTTTAGCATGGAAAAGATGACTCTTTTCTAAACAAATAGCATTATGGTTGTCACAACAAACAATAATTTATCCTAGATCAAAAGGAATATCAAAACACAATTTTTTAAGCCAAATGGCTTCCTTACAATAATAAGTAGTTTTCATGTACTTTAATTTTGTAGTGGTCAAAGTGACTACAACCTATCACTTACTCATCCAACTGATAGCACCACTAAACATCATGAAAACATACCCACTAGTGGATCTTATTTTGTTAATGTGACTTGCCCAATTTGAATCCACACACCCACAAATGCATATTGAATGTCAAGGTCTAGCAGGATAACCATAAAAACATAAGGAATACTCAAAATTACCCCTCATTAAATACATAAACACATCCAAATGCACCTTTCTAGGTTTAGCCATAAACCGACTAAGGACTCCCACTACTTGGGCAATGTATGGCCTAGTACAAACCATGGAATACATCAAACTACCAAAAATAATTGCATAAGGTACTATATTCATGGCCTCCATCTCAAAAGGAGATTTTGGAGAATCCTCAACAAAAATATTCATCTCCTATAACCCTAGATCAACTAACTGGCTACGAGTTTTCATGTTGAATCTCTTCAACACATGGTTAAAATACTTACACTAGCTTGTCCAAAGATTTATGATATCTCTATCTCTCATAATCTCAATCCCAATAATATATCTTGTTGCACCTAGACCTTTCATCTCAAACCATGCTACTAACTAAGACTTCAAATCTAAAATCTTTCTTTTACCATTCCCAATAAAAAACCTATTATCCACCTACAAGACTGTGATAATAATGTGACCAATTTTATTTTTTTAATACATGCAATGGCTGGATTTTACTATCAAAAATCCCAAAGACTTGATACATAGGTGTCAAAATTTTGATACCACATTCTAGGTGACTATTTCAAACCATAGAGAGATTTCTTTAACTTTCAAGCAAGGTTCTCTTTAGCTTTTTCAATGAAATGCTCTAGTTGCAATTTATAAATTTTCTCCTCAAAATCACCATGAAGGAACATTGTATTCACAACCAATTGTGCCTTAGGCTTCTCAACACTACCCTTTGGACACAGTTTCTTATTAAACACCCATTTACATCCAATAGGTTGTCATACTTTAGGCAATGGTACCAAATCCCATGTAGGATTATTCTTCCATGCATCTATCTCCTCATTCATGACTTGCTTCCAAGAATATACATCATGCATACCCATAGACTATCTAATAGACCTAGGTTCATTAGTGTTAGCAATCAAAACAAATATGCAACTAGAATCCAACAATGAATAGCCAAACCTTTTTGGTGAATAACCATATCTTTCAGGTTGTCACCTCTCATGAGTAACCTCCTCAATTGTTGAGGTTGAGGTTCTTTCACTTCTTAGTAACTTTCAGAGCTACTTGATCCCTCATCATCAAGTCCAATAGGAGTGCATAGTTCATTTTTCATTAGAGTAGGTAGTGTTGACTCTTAATTTTACATTAAATGCTAACAACCTTATGAGAAATTCAGTGATGGGGGACCTTTTGGGCGAGATTCACTGAATAACCTTTGGGTTTGAGAAGCCAAATCTTCATACAATAGGGGAAGAAAAGGGGATGAGGAAAACTTAAAAAGATACAATACTTAGGCGATATGCCAGAATATTTTTGGGACACTAGCAACATATAAAACCTAGATACATGCAATTTTAAAGCTCATTTAATAATCTACATGCTCAACATAGTTAGAGAACAAGATCAAACTACATTTCATTCAACATAATATGACATTCATCATTCATCCAACAGATAACAAGTCCTAAAACATAGTTTAATATATAGAGTCTCACAACATATATCATAGAAGTTACTGAATCTGAATACACCACATAAGTCAATTTACTAAGCTTCAAATAAAACAACCAGAGAGGCCATAGGCACAATGTGATATGTTTATCATTTACCTAATTTAATTAACATAAAGGCTTTTGAATGAACCAAACTCTAATCAGTTCTCCCAAAAATATGAACCCCATAAAAAGCAGAAAATAAGGCCTATATAGAGCCCTTGGCCCTAAACAAACAACACAAAAACATCAAAAAAATCCTAGCAACCACTTCTGGTTAGGAATCTCCTAGTGTGGCAATCCATGAGATGCTACCCAGTGAAAACAACCTTTAATGTTGTTACTCCAACCGCATCATGGCGGTCCCTGCACCTACCAAACAAGAAACTTGTGGTGCAAACAACATTCTAGTTCATGAACCATCAAAGAAGACACGTGGCGACTCAGGGGAGACCCGAAGTCGAGCACAAAGAAGAGAAATGGAACATGCAATGTAGGGGCACCAAGTGTCGCTACCAGCACATGGAAGACGATGGGGCTAGAAAACATACACCAAAGAAAAGACTTGAGCCACACGGAAGCTCTGTGTCCTCTCAACACTGGGCGAGAAGATCAAGCCACTTAGAGAAACGTTGAGACACCACTTGGCACATGCGTGAATGATTGGAAGAGCAAGCTAAAAATTAAAGGAAGGGGGCGAAACTTTAGCAAAATGCTGCACATGAACCACTCTGAAAGAATATTAACATTTCTTGGTGACTTAATGGGGAATTATACCTGTGGAATGCTAGGACCCAAAATTTTTGGTTTAGAGACCAGACTTCATGCTTGAATAAGGAAAAGCAGATCAAAGACCTCCTACAATGGAAACCAATTATCCTCTGAGGGTAACACATGAGCCTCCATATTTTGACAATTCTGGTCCAAACAGATCACTTCATCAAATGGCAAGCTTGTCGATTCATCATGGACCATCTTTAGGAGCATGTAGAGCTGGGCCAAGGGGTGAAAGAGATGCTCAACTTCCTCTGTTGAAATAGGATTTTTAAGGCGTTGTAGGAAAGTTCAATCTTGTTGCAATTGCTCGATTTGATTCATGACTTTCTCAATCCCTAGCAAAAAGCCATCTGTGAGAAAAGGTGAAGGCAGACTCAGGAACACAAACTTCTCTACATGTCGCTTGATATCCAAAACTGGAATCTTCAAGGACTCAAGTGCTACTGATGCTTGCATGGTTGCCCTGTATTGGTTAATGAAAATTTTGGCCTTCCTGATCAATTGTTTGCAATTTGCTACCCTTTTGTGTTTAACTCCTCATCTGAAGCAACATACAATAGCTGAATAAAACTATGGGGACTTTAGGACCAATGAAAAGTGTAATGCTATCAATAAGAGTGCCTGCTCCGGCATAGAGAAATTGCACCTCACCCAGGAACCTCAGCATGGGCTACAGCGAAGGGAAATACTGCTTGATCTTCTCCCAATGAGAAACATATAATTTTTCCACGACTGGAGGTAGATCTTGAGGAAGTTCTAGAGGGAGAGGAAGATGAGATAAGAACGTGATTTTATCATCCTTTGCTCATATCTCATTCTGTAGATTTTTGTATTTGTCCTTCTCATGGGACAATTGATGTTCCAAAGTGAGGATCTTAGTACCTCCATCTTGAAAAGCCTCCTGAATATGCATTGTGCGATCCTGCTCTAGCTATAATAATCTCTTTATATCCTAGAATTTATTCTCAGTTTATTCCAGGTTACTCTGCATCTCGCACGTTTCTGTTTCAAACATTTCTCTTTCTTCAGAAAGCATGACCTGTGCTTCACTCAGTTGCCGAGCGTATTCTTCCTTTAGGCAGACCTCCTCTTGCAACTAGGTATGGATCTGGGTAGAATCTCTGGAAGCTTCTTTCAGTTTTTGTATCTCTTTCCCCTTCTCCTGCAATTCTTTCAGTGCCACATTCCTCGTTGCTTCTTTCCCTTAAAATTGAGAGCTCACGTTGTTTAGGGCAGATTGCAATTTCCCTTTTTTCAGAATTGGCTTGAGTTAATAAGCCCTACAAGTAGTTTATCTCAACACTTATAGCTTTGTCTTCTTTCCTCTGAGTATCAAAAGATTCTCTGAGGTGGATGAGCTCTGCTTGCATCTTGTCTAGGTGATAACTCTTCTTGATGAAATCCAAAGACACCGCCTTCAAAGTTTCTTCCATCATTTCTTCTTTATCCATAGCTATGGCATTTGAGAGATTAGCCCTGACAACATGTAGAGTGTAATAATTGGGCTTCATTTGGGCCTTCATCTTGTTGACCTTTGGGAACATGGTTGGAAAGAGGAGATTATCATTTTCCTCACCGAAAAGTGTTTGCACATGTGGTTAGGCTAGCTTAGCACCATCTTTCTCCTTTCTCTTGTGTACCTAGATAACCCATGTAGATTTGAAATAGGAAACTTGTTGATAAAAATTATCCGAGACCAGAATGGCTTTCCCTACAAATGCTGCACCAAGAGGGGCGACATAGTGGAAATAGGAAATAGGGTCGGCGAAAATGGTTTGAATGGGTTGTGCTAACTTGGTCAGAGAGAACAATGGTACAAAGGGAGAGGCTCATGAAAGAGAAGGATCAGTGGATGTTGCACTGACATTTAGGGGAGGAGTGGACTCTCCAAAACCAAGCCTATGCAAAACGACAGTTGTAGCAAAAATCTACAGGAAATACGACATCGGGGCAGGGAGTGAAGAAATGACCTGTGATGATGCAACTTGAGGCTCAATTGACATTTCGATGAGGGCTAGTGTAAGAGATTTAGGGACTTGAGAAAACATCAACGCAACTTGGGGGGCTGAGGAAACTACAGATTGAGTAGAGAAGAAGGGAAGAGTAGAGTGCAACTGACTCATAGAAGCCATCGATTGTTGAGGGGCTGGAGGAACCATAGGGACTTGAGAAGACAAACCTGATGGTATGATGAAAGAATAAGTATTTGGTCAACTATTGAGAGGGGGGTGAATGAGTAGATAGAAAAACTGATATTAAACTTCACCAATCAATCTCTCAAAGTAAACTTAGAATAATAACTCTGTCAAGATAAAAACTTATAAGATAAACCGGTTGTCTGTTACAACAAATTAACAGTAACAACTTCTTCATATCTCAATACTTTTGGTTATCATGACTTTTCAAAAATAGTTAAGTAGTTAAGTAAATCAACCATGAAAACATAACCACAAAAAAATTCACCACTTGACACAAATATTTTTGACGTGGAAACCCAAATAGGTAAAAACCATGGTGAGATGAGACTCACAAGATAATATTTGAACTCTTCTAAAGTTCTCCCTATTAGGAGCCTAGCCTGTTAAAGCTTTACAAAAGGTCCTGTTAAGAACTGATCTTGTTAGGAATCACTCGGTTAAGGGATTGACTACAAATGCCTTGTTAGAAGCAATACATTGTAAGGAGTAACCTCAGTAGAGGATTTGAACATCCAATGTAATGGACCACCTTGTTAGAGGATTCGAATAGCACCAAGCTTGTTAGAGCTTACCGGTTAGGGGATTTCAATTCTACTATAATTGTTAGAAAACAAGAGGAGTTTTCTAATCTGTCTGAATAGAACTACACTTGCTTGATTAGATCCATTTCATGCTCCTATCTGCCTTTACTCAAACTATAGATACATCATCTGGTTCAACAACCACATAGTCAACTGAACTGTGTCTATCTCTTTGCCAACTCTCTTAAAACTAAACAACTTCATCGACCTTAAATACAAATCAATCAGGTCGGTAACATAACAAAAACCTAACTCTCATCAAGATTCCAAACAAATTCAGTTCAAGTATGACCATTGGATTACATAACAATCTCTGCACATCAATCAAGAAAACCTTGATCGCTCCTTGATCACCTCTTCATTGAAATTAGTAACTCGTCACATGCTTTGCATTAGATGCAATACATTTTCTCATTCCCT
Organism: Cryptomeria japonica; assembly: GCF_030272615.1. Lineage (NCBI taxonomy): Eukaryota > Viridiplantae > Streptophyta > Pinopsida > Cupressales > Cupressaceae > Cryptomeria > Cryptomeria japonica. The sequence goes on along the minus strand of NC_081406.1, from coordinate 525,042,175 downwards.
AGAAAAAAACCATTACAACAACTCACCAAAATCTCTTGGAATTGTCTTCATACAATAATCATGCATGTCATCATCATTACCGCTCAACATCATATCATCAACCAATATAACCAATTCACCAAACTTAATCGTTTAGGGTTTATCAAAACCAATAGGTAGGGTTTACTAGTTACAACAATAGACAAGGTTTACACCATTACACTGGTTACTAGTTCTTCTCACAAATTCTTCCTACTGGTTGTAGTAACAATATTACAACAATAGATAAGGTTTAAATGACATCAATGACAACATAACATATCAATAATGCAATCTTCATGCAAATGCCAACAATCTCCCCCTTTGGCATTAATGACAATACAAATACTAATACCACTGATTGTTGTGCGATTGTGAATAGGAATCCAAGTATTCACCATGCTCACTTATGTCTTTAGCTTATCGCTGGTTCTCCTTCCAATAATCACATAATTCTTCTCCCCCTTTGACAACAATGTCAAATTGAATGTAAAACATGTAAAGTCAAATTTGATGGTATGATGAAAGAATAAGCATCCGGTAGAATACTGAGAGGGGGGTGAATCAGTATATTAAAAAATTGATACAAAGTTCCCAAACTCAAACTCAGTCAAACAAAAAAAACATATCTCAGTCAAGATCAATATTTATAAGAATACTTGACATCAACCGGTTTAACTGTTATGACAACTTTAACAGTAAACAACTTCAATCTTGTAAACATCAACAATGCTTTACCATAACTCAACATATTCAACTCTCAATGCTTCTGCTTAACATGCCTAATTAGAAGTTAACCAAATCAACAAATAAGATCACAACCACAAAAGCATTCACCACTTGACACAAATGTTTATATGTGGAAAACCCAAATAGGTAAAAACCACGGTGAGATGAGACTCACAAGGATAGCTATCTAAACTCTTCTAAAGTTCACCCTATTAGGAGCCAAGTTTGTTAAAGCTTTACAATAAGTCCTATTAAGAACTAATTCCAATTAGGAATCACCTGGTTAAGGGATTTACAAATATGCCTTGATGAAAAGAACAATACCCTATTAGGAGTAACCTTGTTGGAGGATTTAAGAATCCAAGCTAATGGACCACCCTGTTAGAGGATTTAATGAGTAACCAAGCTTGTTAGAGCTTACCCGATTAAGGGATTTCACTTCTGCTATAATTGTTAGAAAACAACAAGTTTTTCTTGATCTGTATGAGTAGCACTACATTTTCTTGATCAGATCCTTCTAAGCTTCAATTTGCCTTCACTCAAAGTGTAGATCCATTCACTGGACAGACAACTACACACTCAACAGGTTTCTATCAATCTTGCCAACACTCTTTACAAACAACTTCATCGACCTTAAATACAAATCAATTAGGTCAGTAACATAATAAAAACCTAATTCCTCATCATTGAGATTACAAACAAGTCAGTACAATCTTGACCGTTAGAAATCATGACAATCTCTTCACATTCTTCAAGAAAATTCCAACCGCTCCATGATGACCGCTTCATCAGACTTTGTAACTCATCACGCGTTATGCATTAGATGCAATCCACTTTGCTCCTTTCCTAGACAAGAAACAAATACGCCAAAACAATTTGAACATCTCCTCATACAATGATCACATGTGTCTCTATCATTACCGCTTATCAGATAATAAACCATCAAACTTGATCGGTTAGGGTTTAACAATTGATAGGGTTTATCGGTTACAATACATAGAAAGGTTTAACCCTTTACACCGGTTCACCGGTTTAACTCACAAACTTTACATACCAATTTACAACATCTTCCACAAAGCTCTTCTTATCGGTTACTAGCCAATATAAAAAACAACAATATCAGCAATAACATGAATACCATTACCGGTTCGATTGACATCAATGACAACATATCATTAATGCAATCTCTATGCAAAATGCCAACAAACTCAAAATTCCAACAATCTCCCCCTTTGGCATTGATGGCAATACAAATATTAATGCCTCTGATTGCTGCTGAAATTGGTGAATAGGAATCCTAGTTTACATTACCAAGTATTCACCTTGCTATGTCTGTCTTCAGCCTGCCGCTAGTTCACCTAATCAAACACATAATTCTTCTCCTCAATCACATAATTCTTCTCCCCCTTTGACAAAAATGCCAAAGTGAAAGTAAAACATGTAATTCTGCTCTCACTGTGCATCAACATCATTCTACAACTTGATGCTCCCCCTATGGAATACATCCACTTCTTCATCAATCCATGTAAAATTCTACAAGTAGTTCAGGGACTAATGCAATCAGCATCATGCTCAACTAACTTCATGAAGAGGGACAACCCCCAATTGAATTCTAAGATACTCAAAAGTGGTCTTAGGCAGAGGTTTGATAAAGATATCTGCAAGCTGCTCCTTGGTAGAAACATGCTCCAAGATAACATCTTTACTTTGAGCTTTTTCCCTCAAGAAGTGATATTTCAATTCAATGTGCTTATTCCTTGCGTGCAAAACAAGATTTTTAGAAATGTTTATTGCACTTGTATTATCACACAAAATCTTTATTGGTTATGAGATTTCCATCTTCAAACCTTCCAAAATGTGCCTCATCCACATAGCTTGTGTGCAATTCATATAAGCTGCTACATACTCAACTTCAATAGTAGATTGTGAAGTGCAACTCTTCTTTTTACTGCTCCATGAAACTAGCCTTCCTCCTAGAAAGAATGCTCCACCGGTAGTACTCTTCTGGTCATCAATATTTCCTACCCAATCAAAATATGTGTATACTTTCAAATCAAAATTTCCACCATATGGATACCATAACCCATAGTCAACAGTGCCTTTCAGATATCTAAAAATTCTCTTGGTTGCCATCAAATGTGCCTCCTTTGGATTCTTCTGAAATATAGCAACAAATACCAACTGCATGGGCAATATCCGGTCGACTGTGAACAACATAGTGTAATTTGCCAATCATTGAACTGTATTCCTTTTCATCTATAGACTTAGATGCATCTTCCCTAGAAAATTTACAACCTATAACCATTGGGGCTCCAATTGGCATACAGTCACTCATACCGAAAGTCTTCAAAACCTCTTTCACATACTTGGATTGAGTAATGAAAATACCATTCTTCATCTGTTGTATCTATAAGCCTATGAAATTTTTTATTTCCCCTACTAATGACATCTCAAATTCATTCTTCATTTCATCTGCAAAACAATTACTCATGTCATCATTACCTCCAAATATAATGTCATCTACAAATACTTCAGTGTCTAGTAATTCATCTCCTTCAGACTTGAGATAAATGTTGTTGTCATCATTGGTTCTAGAAAATCCTATCTTCTTCAAATGAGTATGAAGCCATTCATACCATGCTCTGGGTGCCTTCTTTAATCCATACAAGGCTTTATGCAATTTGCATACCATGTCTACCTTATCTGTCAATGCATAACCATCAGGTTGCTCTATACAAACCTCTTCTTCCAATATCCCATTCAAGAATGCAGACTTAACATCCATCTGGTATACCTTGAACTTCTTATGAGTTGAAAATGCAAGCAATGTTCTGACACCTTCCAGTCTTGCTACTGGTGCAAAAGTTTCTCCATAATCCTCTCCTTCTTCTTGCACATAACCTTTGCATACTAATATTTCCTTATTGTGAACTACAACACCATCTTCATTTAATTTGTTTCTGAACACCCATTTAGTACCTATAACATTCTTGTTTACCGGTCGGGGTACCAGGGTCCAAGTGTTGTTCTTCTCAATTTGATCCAACTCCTCCTCCATATCTTTCACCCAATGATCATCACCAAATGTCTCCTTAGCACTTCTAGGTTCAAAGGTGGAGATCATGCAAGAGTTCTCTCTTATTCTCCTTCTAGTTAGTACACCAACATCCTTATCCCCAATTATCTATTTAGGACTGTGATTCAGTCTCACACACCTAGGAATAACATGATTATTCTCTTCAAGTTCATTTTCTTCATTATCATCTTCCTCTGAATTTATTTGTTCCGGTTGAACAAGTACATCAGGATTTGCTTTACCAGTTTCTGATTTAACAGTTTCAGGATCCAAAAGCAAAATGCAAGGATCTTCATCCTTCTTCTCAGAACTGGTTCCTTTTGAAACTTCAGGTCATTCATCTACACAAACATCAACACTCTCAACAATTTTTCGTGTCCAGTTGTTGAAGCATTTATAGGCCTTACTCTTGGTGGAATAGCCAAAAAATATGCCTTCATCACTCTTAGCTTCAAACTTGCTTATGTAATCATCTCTTTTAATAAAACATTTTCTTCTAAATATCTTAAAATAGCTAACATCAGGTGATCTCCCATACCAGTACTCATATGGGGTCTTGTCCTTACCTCTTTTCACCAGAACTCGATTCATTGTGTAGACAGTTGTACTTACAGCTTCTTTCCAAAATGTTTTTGTTACACCTCCTTGTGTCAACATAGTCCTAGTGTAAGGATTCCCAAAGATACTGAGAGGGGGGGGGGGGGGGGGGGTGAATCAGTATCTAACCGGTATATAAGTTTACTTGACTTAAAACATGAAAAATATATTACTGTGTACCGGTAAACCAAAAATAATGCAATAAACAAGAATAACAACAACAACATGAGAAACACACCATAACATAGTATTTTAACGATGAAACCCGGTGTGGGAAAAATCTCGATGGGATTTGTGACCCACAATATTCACTTACTGGCCAGTAAGGGAATATTACTCTTACAATAGGGGCCTGCACATGCAGGAAGGCCAAGAGCCTAGAGCTCACTGCTCAATTACAAAAGAAGTCACACTGACTTACAAAAATAGATTATATTAATCCAAAGTCTTGTACTACTTTAGATTAGCATCTGCTATGCCAGATCCAGTACCGGTTTAAGCTCTACTACATGTTGGTGCCCAAAACCGCAGATTGGAAAACCCAAAGACTTGCCAACTCCTTAGGAAATCTAATCAGCCTTGGCCAACGAACAGGGATGGTCGAAGACCAAATCCCTCTGCACTTCAGGCTCCACAAGACGTAGGCGGGTGTACCCTTCCCTCTCAAGCACAAAAGAGTTATTTAAATGTGGATTTAATCCTCTAAGCAAGTTTACACAACTGGCAAATTAGTGTTCTACAACTATGCTATATCATGTGCTTTAGCTGAATACTTTGAAAACTAAAAACTGAATATGAATAAAAGTGTATGTTAAAAATATTATATATTGAAAATGAAATGCTTTCAAGACTTGAATGAAATCTGCAAGGATTAGATCAAATAGGATATGGAAGAATGTTTCTCTATAAGGACCTTATGCATACAAATCAAAATCTTAGAAATAAATAATAGACCAGTGCCTCTATCCAGGAATATGCACGATACTTTGTGGACAAATAATTCAATTAAACTCTTGAGACAGTTTTCAGGCAACTTGTAACACAAGACTATCAATACAGAGGTTCCATTAAGTGCTAGAAGAACATGAAGAAGCAAATCTTATATTCAACTATAGCAACTTATGGTGGCACACTGTATTAAACCCTTTATCAGATTTATCAAGAGGACAAAATGAAATTCATCAACACAAAAGTATACACGAATTGTGGAATTCAAATAGCGAATCTTGTATATTAATTTTTGGAAAGTGAATGCATACAATAGCTACACTTACAGATACTCCATTACACAATGATTTCTCAAAATGATACTTCCATTCCTACAGACTTCTCCAATACAGACATCCCATAGCCCCTACTGGCACCCTGACAGATTGTGAATTTTTCTCTCTTTTTTTTTAATTGAAAACAACTCCCTCTAAATACCTGATCCAAAAGACATATGTGAAAGGACACACCCTTTCGCATACAGGAGGGAGTTACAGACAATTGTTTTTCCAAAGGACACACCCTTTGGTTTACAGAGATAATTACATTTGAATCCCTAAAATACACACTAAATAAAGCTTTAATAATATATCCTTTATCCTCCGCTTTTGATAATACTTCCTGTAAATATTCAATATCTCCTGCACATAAAATAAACCAATCAAATCCCTTATTAATTAAAGATTAAATATATTCCACTTTAGATTAGGCAATAATCATTTTACCCTATGTAAAATACTTATTTACAATAATTCACTTAAATCAAAGTATTAAACACTTGTAAATATTTATTCCAATAATAGTTTTTATTAAATAACATAAGGTAAAAGATTTTGTATAGTAAGTAAAAGAAAATACTTCCCTTCCGATAATGTTACAATACTTTCTCACCTTTTGGTAATCTTTAATTTGGGTCAGAAATATTATATCATATAAAGTAACCTTTGCAAAAACCAATCAAGCATTAAATGACTCACCCTAATGAATATGTTCAAATTATTTACCTAGGGTGAAAATAATATGTAAATGGAAGGATCACTTAAATAAATAAATGCTTTTCATCATTTTACTTATGGTAAAAGTACATTTTCTCCAAAATAATAATAACCATTCTTTGATCTTTTTTTATTAAGAATAAGGAGATCACAAAGTCAACAAATACCACTGAGAATCAAAGTATCAGAGGACAAGCCTCACACAACAAAAAAGACGAATGCTATGCACAACCAGACTGATACAAAAACTGGACTAGAGCAGAAAACAACATCTAATGCAACACATCTTCAAAAGAGTCCACCCACGCAGTCCACCCCAAAGCACCTTCCATCCAAACCAAGTTCTTTTGATCTTGGATTTGCTTCCGCATGTATAACATCTCTCCAGTAGTACACTGAGGGTTTCTTTTAATTTCCTTGCAGATGCGATCAAAAGTAAGGTTGAAATTGCGGATATTGTCCAGGTGCAGCCTCCAGAAGTATCCATTCTTAACTTCGTTAGTAAAGAACATAGCATGTCCATCCCTAAGCAACCTTTTGAACTTAGCTTTGTTAACCGTCATAGTAATTTGAATCTGCGAATTTTTCTTGAAATAAGTGAGACTTCAAAAAGACTCAGTAAACAATCTGGGGACATTTTGAAATCTTTCTTCATTTCTGCACTTCCAAATTTGCCACAAAATGTTAGCTGAGAGAATATCCCATAACATATTAACATCTTTTTTAATATTAAAAATAAAGCCAGTAATAACTTCAAGAATATTGAAGGAAGCAGGGATAGAAATACCAAACATCAACCAAACCTCTTTAGTAAAAGAGCATTCAAAGAATATATGTCTTCCCGTTTCCGGGGTTCTACAAATGTTGCACATGTTAGTCTCAGAGAAGTAATTCCTAATAGGAAGTTTATTAAGAATAAGTAACCATTTAAAGAATTTGATTTTAGGATCTATAGAACTTTTCCAGAGATTGTCAAAAATCTTATTCCAAGAATGAACATCCAAATTAACATACCAAGTATCATTAATGTGCTTGATAATGTCATTATTGTTGTTAATGATGAAGTAAATGTTTTTAGATTTAAGCCCGGAAATGATAATACCACCAGGCCATTTGATTTTCTGATAACTATTAGAATCAACATGGAAAACATTAGGAATACTCCTGCTGGCCCTGACAATCATATTATACGTTCTCTTATGAGAATCTGAGAGATTAAATTTACTTTTAAGATCATCCCAATGAATAAGCCTATCATTTTCAAAAATATCAATAAGCTGCTTGATCCCAAGGTTAGCCCAGCATTTGGCAGAACAACCTTGGGTAAGGGCAAGGGGCTTATTGCCAAGCTTAAGGTTCCACCAAATGGACCTCTCACCATGGAGGGTCTTATCATAAAAAAAATCCTTATTCTTAATGAATTGTCTAACATGGTTCCAGGCTTTCCAGATAGACTTGAACACAGCCGAGCCTTGAACAATGATAGGGAATTCACTACAAATAAGATCAGTAAGAGGGAGATTTTTCCAAAATTTAGCGTTCTTAGGATAACCCCTTTCAATATTGTTACGAATAAGAACTCTCCAAGGGTCATCCCCCTCCAAGGCATGAAAGATCCATTTGGAGGCCAAAGCAAGACCACTCAGTCTTAGGTCTTTAAGCCCCAAGCCCCCAAAGAGTTTATCCACATGACACCAACTCCATTTAACAGAGTGAGCCTTGTTATTTCCTTTCCCATCCGACCAGAGATACTTCCTGATAGCCTTTTGAATTTCCATAACTTGGTAATCATTAAACATCCAAGCCGAAGCATTCTTTGATCTTGCATAAAATCAACCCTAATATATACAGGTTCCATTTTATTCACTTAGGGTGAAAAATATAAATGATCAAATGATAATATCAAAATGCAAAAATTTATTAAGTCATCAAATTAAAGAATTAACCATGGTAAAAGAACTTATAAAATATAACTTTCTTTGTGATAAAATATATCCTTTTATAACCTCTCAAAAGGTAATTTCAAAAGATAATATTGAAAACTATTATTATCCTATCAAATGTTGTAAACAAGATTTCTTTTGCCAAGGTGCTCCTGAAAATCATCAAATTATAATATCAAAACATTAAATTAAATTTCTTGAGCAAGGGATACTTCCTTGTTAATATGCACCCAAGAAATATAATTTTTGCCTATAGTATCCTACACAAAACATAAAAAAAATCAACTAGCTTGATAGGTCATATGTTCCTATTTCATAGGGATATATTTAATAAAAATATTTTCCCACTAAAGAGACATGATCTTTGCACACAATTAAGGTAAAATATTTCTAATAAAATATGATATTAACATAAAACTCCAAAAGTAAATGGAAACTTCTTGAGTAAACATTCAAATAAGGATATTAAAGATTTGAGAGTGTTTTTACTTTCACTTGAATAATTTCCAAAGTAACAAAGAATTTTCCATAATAACCTCTTGAAATTAATTTTACCTTTAAAATAATAAATCAAAAGCAAATGATTAAAACATACCTACCTCAGCTTGATAAAAATACATTACCTTGGCAAATATTCTAGAATAGATTTTCATCTTGAAGGCAAACTCAATTTGGTTGGAAATAATTTAGCACATGGGATGCATACTTGCAACAAACCAATCAAACCATTAACTACATGATAAAATGGTTTACCCTAATATAAATTATTCAATTTATTACCTCTAGGGTGAATAATATGCATATGAAAAGATTAAAAATCCACTTAAATAAACAAATGCTTTTTATTATCTCCACTTGTGATTTGAAACATTTCACACCTTTGAAACATTTTTCAAAATAAGATCCATTTATATGAAATAACATTTTACCTTAATATATATTTTACCAATGTTTTAGGGTAAAAATAATTTATTTAAATCACATATTTAAAAATGTATTTCCACATTTCAAGATTATTTTAATAAATTAAAATCTTGTGGAAATATTTGCAAATTATTATCCATAGTAATTTACCTTAATAAACATTTTCAAGTAATACAATAGAGCAATTGGTAAAAGGGGAGGGTAGGTATGGGTAGTTAGGAAGGTCAGGTTGAGAGGTTGAGTGTTCAACTCCCTCTCCCTGCCCTTTTGTAAAAATATATTTTATTTTTAAATCATTTATATGCAAAATATAATCACATTGCAAAAAATATTCTTACCTGCCCTTTTGTAAAAATATATTTTATTTTTAAATCATTTATATGCAAAATATAATCACATTGCAAAAAATATTCTTACCTTAATTACCAAGTTTTTGCCTGTAATTTTAGGTTCCACCAATGGCTCTGATTGGGGACGTGCGTTCGAGCAGACCATCCTTTAAATTCTCAGTAAATACGTTCCAATTGAGATGTATTATCTCTTTCAATTATCGAGTCCCACTTGATTTTTCATCAGCATAGCTATGTCTCAAAGGATGCATTGTTTTGAAACTTTCCTCTGTTGTTACAAAATCTGCTGGCCGTTTTTGGACATATTTGGGCAATTTTGAGGTTGTTGGCGCCTCATAAACATGTAAATTTGTAATAAACTTATCTTTTATCCATGGGATAAGGTCTGGAAGCTTTTTTACAAGTACAAACAGTCATTTAGAGCCCCAAAACAACTTCAAAACTCTGCCAGAAAATTAAAAACGTGATTTCATCTCTTGAGCAGCAACAAAAATTATTTACTCTCTATCATTTTAATATTTCACATAATGGATTACATTTAGATTTACATATGATAATGTAACATAATAATATAATAATATCTGAAATGTAAACCAAAATGAGAATGTATCCTACTTTCAAATGAAACATTAGGGTTGTGAGAGAGCGCCCCTGGCATGATTTGAATTTGTGAAATATATACATACCTGGAGTTAATTGTCTGATGTGTGAATCAAACTCAGGTGGCCCAAGGCCACCCACAAATCGACATTTTCTCTTTCCTCTATCAAATACCTAATTTTGGTTATGTAACAATATGTCCTTCCTGAAAATATTAACATTTGCTTCACCATTCTTTAATATATTGTTCTTTTTCATTTGGACTGGAATATGATACACATAGTTTCCTTCACACTCCTTTATCCACCTTAATTTAGATAAATTATATCTCAGTAATATTTTACTCTTACTCTGAAACCCTATTACTTCATTGTATCCCTTCTCTTTTAGGCAATTTTGGAAATCAACCTTGTCATCCCATGATAACATTTTTTGGAAGATAGATATTTGGTAAATTTCCTTTACAACTTTGCTCTTTGGAAATATTTATGCCTCCCAACTTAATATCCAAATTTAATTCCACACAACCTTTATTGCAACATTCTAAAAAATTTATCCCTTTCAGATTATGTTCCATTATTTTTACCATCTCCTTATTTTGGAAAAATATTTCACTTTTCTCAAATAATAGATTAGGGAACTCATCACATATGACTTTACTATAATGTAAATTTGATAAAAAAATTATACCATCTTTAGACATATTTTCTTTTTCCTCATGTTCTGGAAATAACTTATCCTTTTCACATAAAAACTATTTCCTTTTCCTCATGTATCGTTCTTGGCAATATTTGGCAAAAATACTATTTCCTTTTCCCCTAAAACTTTATCATATAATATTTCTGCAACATCATCATTTGGTATATTTTTTCTTATGTCCTCTTCAAACAATGAATTTGAAAACATAGAATATATATGCATAACCTCATGAAAACCCTTTTCTAGTTTATTGCACAAAAAATCATCTGACAAATCACAATGCATACCTTCATAAAATTTTTCTTGAGAGTTATCATCATATGCTTCACACACTTCATCTTCAATAACAATGTCTTTACAAATGTCCTTCATTGAAGTATCTTCTTGTGCTTGAAATATATGAACATCAACTTCACAGAGAGAATTAAAAGATGATTCACTCTGGAAATATAATTCTTCATACTTCCCAGGGGTCTCATCATACAAGGGATTGTTGTAACTATCATATAATACCTTTTCTTTTTTATATTTATTTTTTTCTTTGGAATCATTATTTACTTCATCAAACATACCTTGAATGTGTCCAAATTCATTAATTTGCTCTTTTTGAAAAAAAATTGGACCATTTTTCTGAATGTACCTTTCATATTCCTTCTCTAATAAATAAGAGATTTCCTCTGTACTAAGCAATGTTTCTTCCTCTTCCTTACATTCAGCTACACACATGCCCTCTTCCTTTTTTAAACCTATATTTTCTACCTCATGTGGGGTTCAAATAATACCATGTCTTTCTAAAGATTTAAATATACGCTTTAATTTAGGATCATGGGATATCCCTAATTCATCCATTTTGTTTGAAAATGAAGGCATGCTATCTACGGGTATTTTTACATAAATGTTTATCATCCTGGTGAGCAATCCTGCTATAGATTCATCTCGTATCTTTCTAAATCAAAGAAGGCATCCAAAGGGGATATGCATGATTCTTCTTCCATATTGCAAATCTGTTCCTCATCCTCTTTATAGTAAATGTCATCTTCTTCATCATCTGCAACATGAAACTCATATAAGAACCACTGCTCAAATTCCCTCATTGATGAAATACTCTGTGTAGGTAATGATTTAAGCTTCTCTCGCATAACCCCATAATGTCTTGATGAAGAGCTTCATCACTAGATCCTCTGCATCGATTTCATAATCTTTTACAAATGTGTAAAATGCATTTAAATGATCAATCGTTGATTCATCCCATTCTCCATGAAACTTTGGTATGAGTGGTGAAAGTTTAGGGAGTATGCACTTAGTAGGGACACATTGAAATCCTTTGAGATCCAATGGCCTGATGCCATTTGGAATAAATGGTTTTCTTTGAAATGGTTGTCCAATTCGATACATCATGAATTAATTTCAACTAAAAATAAATTTTTCATTTCCTTCTGGATTGTCTCCCTTAGTAGCCTCTTGTGTTCTCTGCACTGTACCAGTGAGTATGTGCATTTGCTCTTCTGGTGTCTTCAGTTTGGGAACCAGAGCTTCGGATATTTCTTTTCTCAAGGAAATAAGATACTCTAGTCTTGGACTAAGTCTGCATTTTAAGTCCTTTGCCTTATTCTTTATTCCTTGTTTGTCTTTCTCCAATTTCTTGATTTTTTCTTCCTGTTCTGCAATCTTCTTCTCTAACTCCAAAAATGAATCTGATGTTCCAATCAAATTGTCAGCAATATTATTTATCTTTTATTGAGCTTTGTTGATTGCCTTGTCAAGATCCTCTGTTAGGACATTTGTTTTGCAAGTATCCCTGTACAGTTTCTTGAAGTCATAGATTATTTCTCCAAGTTCTAGTAAAAGGGTGTCCATTTCTTCCGTGTTTTTCTTTACAATATCCTCAAAGAATTTCTCTTTTTCTTTTATTAGTCTTTCCTTAAATTTATCCTCATTTATTTTATCAATTGTCAATAGGTTGCCAGTGATGAACTTAAACAATGTGTCTAGTTGCATAAAAAATCTTTATTCTGAACATTGCACTTTGGTGCAATCAATTTAAGAATTGGTATTGTATCATCAATAGCCTTATAGGCTTGTGCATTGCATTCTGTGATCTTCTTTATTGAATCTAACAGGACCTCTGTTACATTAGTAGGTCTAAATTCTGTCATAGCTGTACCAAATGTTTGTCCAATAATTTTTATAATAGCCATGCTACTGGTTGTGGTAATTTCCTTGCTTGATTCGACCTCTGGTAGGTCTGTCTGTGTTTGCATTTCTACGAACAAAGGTTTATGCTTTTCTGTTTGGGCCGGTAGTATTGTCTCCATCTGTACCTGTTCTTCAACCTGTACCGGTTTTGGTTTCTCTAACTGTGTCTTAGAAGGTTTCTCAGATGTAATCTTGGTCCGTGTCTTTGAACTTTCCTTAGCCGGTTCTTCAGATGGTTTATCTATTGTATCTACCAGTTTCTCAATGGTATCCTTTGTCAGTTGCTCTGCCAGTGTTGGTTTTTCTGTGTTTGTCACAATTTTTGCAGCTGGTGACTCAGTAGTCACATCTTTCTTCTTATCCTCAGTGGTTTCTCTATCAACCACAACATTAACTTCCTGAGTATCTATATTTACTATATACAAAAATTTTGATTTAGGATTTGTATCTTCTACCAGAGTCTCCATACTCTTAGTGGCCTGTTGATTTGTAGTAGTGTCTACTGGTGAAGTATCTAAAAGAGGTGGGGGCATATTGTCAGTTATTTTCAGGCTTGGTGGTCCACCAACCTTACCTTTTCCCTTATCTCTATCCTTTTGATATACTTTGATAGTTTTAGGCCTGAGTAATTCCTCCTCTTTTTCTTTCTCTACAAAGAAAATATCCCATCCATCTGCAGTTTCCATAGAAACTTCCTTTACTCTTCTTGCCATTAATGATACATGTCGGTGAGCAGTAGAAAACACTATCCGGTTAGCCTCACTGATTAATTTGTCTATTTCATCAGGTGAGTTAACTGGATGCACTACCAGTAATTTTTCAATCTTAATCTTTTTATCCAATTCAACAATAGCTAATCTCCTAGCTTCCAATCTCCTATACAAGTTATTTGGAATTTCATCAACAACTTCCATTAAGAATTTCTTGTATATATATAAGTGCAAAATTACACTATTCTCTATACTTTCCTTATCATCAGCTAATAGTGTATTGTACATTTTATTGATGTTCTTCAACTTACCATCCTCTGTTATTTCACTAAGAAGTTTGTCTATAGGAGCAATAGTTTGTTTCACCTTCTTCTTATGAGTCATCTTCTTCGTCGAAGGCCTTACTACCTATTGCTTCTATCTTGTCCTTTTAGGTGTAGGAGAGGGTGCCAGTGAGGGTTTTCTTTTTCTTTCAACTCTTTTAAATACAACAGGTATATCACTTTCAGAAGAAGTTCCAACCGATGAAAGATGAGTTTCCAGTTGAGGTGCTTCCAACTCACTTTCACTTATACCAGTTTGTCTCAGAACATCTTCCTTGATTGCCTTTGCCTATCGGGTTCCTTTTCTTACAGTTGCTTCAACCTTCTTAACCCTTTTTCTAGATTGAATTACACTTTCTATTGTTTCAGCATTTCCAAAAACTTCCTCTTCCAGTTCCTTTGGAGCTTAAAGGAGGGCTTTTGCATATGTTTCTATGATGTTGTCGTCTATTTTATAGCCCATTTCAGTTACCCAAATAGATCGAGGGACAACTGCTTCCATCCAAATTTCATCTTTCTTGATCACAAAACATATTTCCTTTTGATACTTATCCACAATAGCTTGTGACAATCTTACTCTAGTCTTCATTCGAGCCTTCAATGATTGAAAATACCCATTTATGTTTTTCTCCCCGTTCTCTCCCATATTGTTCAATAGATCTAACAGTTGTTTTCCTACCGATATGTCAAAACCAAAATCTCTAGCACCAATATCGAGTACTTGTTTGGTTACGTATAGAATCAAACAAGAAAGTTTCCAAATCTGAATGTTCCTTTCTTATCTCTTTTGATCTTTCCCAAATTGTCTATCAACTCATCTTTAAGCCATTCGCATATGTCTATCCTTGCATTATCATTGACCATATCATAGGCACTCTTGATACATAGACTGGAAACCAAGATTTAACCTATTTGCATGTGTAGCTTTATAACCTAAGATCATGCTTATAAATTTGACATTTATATCCTTCATATCGTTTACCCTTAGAGATCTCTTATCAAATGTTGCACCAGTAAGGTTTGTCACTATGTCATTTGAGACCACCTTTGTTTTGTTTGGTCTATTACCAATGGAGGGTAACCCTATTACAACTTTTACTGCTTCTTTTCTGATTTTATGAATAAAGTCTAACCAAAAAAATTCACCATGTACTCTGCTTAACACAATCCTTATGATATCCTTGGGAAAATCCGGGATACTAAGAATTTCCGTGAAACCTAGGGTTTCTACTATCTTGTGTTCATGTTTGACATTTCCGGATTCATCATAGATTACAGTTTTAAACATGTTCTTAATCTCATTATCACCTAGTTCATCAATATGATAATGTATATACATCCTAGGTTCTTCAGCATATACTACTATTTTAGGGATTTGAAATAATGCACCTATGCTATCATCTTTCTTAGCAATTTTGGGAAATAGCTAAAATATGGGTCTAGGTCGCTTAACAACTTCAACAACAGTAGGGTTTGCAATAAATTTAAGAGTGGATGAAGATGCCATAGCTATAAATACCTCAATCTTCCTTAAGGATGGATGATTTGATGATTAGCTTCACTTCTTCGCTTGGAATGCCTTTGCTCAGGAATTTTTGCGCTCTCGATGATTTGAATGCTCAGTGAATGAAAAGGAGCCAAAACACTTACTTTATAATGTTATTTTTGCCAACTACCACATTTAATGCTTGCTGGTTAAGTCACAACTTAACTCATCTGCATGTATAGAAGTAATTTCAACTTCTTACCATCAATTGAGGGAATAATAGCATGTTTTTCATTTTGTTGCTAAACCCTCAAAAGAATTTTCTTCATTTAGATGAAGATTCTCCTACCAGTGGAGTGTTACTTTGTTATGTCAGTGGAGGAGTATTCCCATCAATATTCTGATCTGACTTTCTGATCCATTGTTTTGAGAATTCTTGCTTTACCTCTTCAACTTTTTCTTTACCTTTCAAGCTCAGACCTTTGTTATTTGCCGGTGAGGACTTGTTTCTACAAAATTTAGCAATATGTCCAATCTTGTTACAGGCATAACAAGTCACATTGTTCTTCTGAATAGCTTTCCCATATCCTATGCCGATATGTGTTCTGCATTGATTAGATAAGTGCCCAAATCTTCCACAAACATAACATCTCACATTCATTCTGCAATTTTTTGAATTATGACCAACTTTGTTGCATTTGGAACATTGACTGGTGGGTGTATTAGTGTTCTGATAATTTCTAGATCTACGATGATTTGCTCTATGACCATACTTGTTACAGTTAAAGCATTTGCCATTAAATTTGTAAGTAGTAGATTGTCTTACCGGTTTGTTATGATCATGATTGTTTGCAGTACTGGAGCTTTCACCAATTTCAAAGCCAAGGCCATTTGTATCACCATTAGGTTTCTGATTCTTCAGCATGTCACCAAGTTCTTCTGAACTTTTCTTGAATTTATCCTTGTGATGATTTGCAGCAGTTAGTTCATTCTCCAAAAAGTCTTTTTGTCTCATGAGTTTAGTTTTGTCATACTCTAAGTGAATTAGATCTGTCTTTAGCATATCATTCTCATGATTGAGTCTTATGTTTTCATTTCCAGCATCATTTAGTCTTCTAACCAAGTCTTCTTCATTCTTCTTTCTATCTTCAATTTCTTTACAAAATCTCATAGTCATATCCTACATCTCATTCCTTGTTGTACTGATTTCTTGTCTTAGCTTGTTTACTAGATCATGAAGAGTTTCCTTTTCATTTTCCTCATTCTGAATTTTTTTCACAAAATTCTCTTCTCTTGTTCCTTGCAATAGTAAAATTTTCTTTTGCAAAATTTTCTTGAAGTTCTTGAATAATATCCTGAGCAGCCTTTAGATCATCTTCAAGTTTGATATTCTTCACCTTTTCTGCATCATAGTCTGCAAGAGCTGTTTCCAATTGTTTTCTCAAGTTTTCCATCTCTACCGGTGACAAGATCTTCCTCAAGCTATTAGGCTTTTGAAAATAGAGGACCAAGATCCGATACCAATTGTTAGGATTCCCAAAGATACTGAGAGTGGGGGGGGTGAATCAGTATCTAACTGGTATATAAGTTTACTTGACTTAAAACATGAAAAACATATTAAAACTGTGTACTAGTAAACCAAAAATAATGCAATAAACAAGAATAACAACAACAATATGAGAAGCACACCATAACATAGTATTTTAACGAGGAAACTCGGTGTGGGAAAAACCTTGGTGAGATTTGTGACCCACAATATTCACTTACTAGCCAATAAGGGAATATTACTCTTACAATAGGGGCCTACACATGCAGGAAGGCCAAGTGCCTAGAGCTCACTGCTCAATTACAAAAGAAGTCACACTGACTTACAAAAATGGATTATATTAATCCAAAGTCTTGTACTTCTTCAGATTACCATCTGCTATGCCAGATCTAGTACTGATTTAAGCTCTGCTACATGCATAAACCCTTAACCAATGATTCACATATTAGGTCTGCATTTTTTTGCCTATTATCCTTCTTCTTCTCTACACAATGATCTCATACATATATGAGTCATATTACAACTCACCATGTCGGCTTACAATGATTTTACAATTAATTACAAAATATATTTCAAACAAAATTGAAGTCGACCAAGGTGTTGGTATCCTTCCTTTCACTGTCGATGTCCTGTGTGTCGGTGTAGAGTTTGTCAGTGCCAATGCTAGTGTCGGTAGTCTTGCCGGTATCATATGATTGCAAGGTTGCCATCAATGACAAAACCTTCAATCACCTACAATTTCTCATTGGAGTGTGCATTTGCCAACACCTAGCAGCTTCAACCATTGACCAATTGTTTCTCTCTGCTATACCATTCTGTTGTGGTGTCCTTGGTGCAGAAAGTTGTCACTTGATACCATTATCATCACAATACTTAGTGAACTCCACATAAGTGAATTCACCACCTTGATATGTTCTTAGACATTTTATCTTTTTACCACTCTCTTTCTTATCTAAGGCTCTGAATGCCTTGAATTTACCAAAAGCTTCATTCTTATCCTTCAAGAATGTGACCCACATCATCCTTGAACAATCATCAGTGAAGATCATGAAGTATCTGTCACCTTGAATGCTTCTTGTTCTTATTGGTCCACATAGATCCGTATGAACCAAATCTAACAAGTTCTCTGCTGAGAAGGACTTGCTCTTAAAAGTTGAAGAAGTCATCTTTCCTAGTTGACATTCTTTACAAAGAGCATTAACCGGTTTGTCTAGCTGAGGTAGACCTCTTATTGTCTTAGACTTACTTACTTTAACAATATTGTCAAAATTTATATGACAAAATATCCTATGCCAAATCTAGCTATCATCCATTTTTGTAATCAAACAGTTGCTAACTTTAGTATTGAGATGAAATAGGTTACCTCTGGTTTGTTTCTCGGTTGCAATCAATTCACCTTTGTTGTCAAATATTTTGCACATTCCATTTCTAAACTCTAATGGGTATCCTTTATCATTAAGTTGTGCCACACTTAAAATATTGTTCTTTAGGCCTTCGACCCAATAGACATCGTCAGCACTGCTCTTCCCATTAAGAGAAATAAATCCCTTACCTTTAACCATACAGGGCGAGTCATTGCCAAATCTGACAACACCACCATCAAAGTCCTTCAGGGAAATAAATTTGCTTCGATCACCGGTCATGTGATGTGAACAACCACTATCAATGATCCAATCATCAAAATTATCCATTATAGCATATCAATAATGCAATCTTCGTGCAAATCTTCTTGCAAATTCCAACAATCTCCACCTTTGGCATTGACGACAATACAAATATCAATACCATTGATTGTTGTGTGATTGTGAATAGGAAACCAAGTATTCACCATGCTCACTTATGTCTTCAGCTTTTCGCTGGTTCTCCTTCCCATAATCACATAATTTTTCTCCCCCTTTGACAACAATGTCAAATTGAAAGTAAAACATGTAATGTCAAATTTGATGGTATGATGAAAGAATAAGTATCCGGTAGAATACTGAGAGGGGGGGTGAATTAGTATATTGAAAAACTAATACAAAGCTCCCAAACTCAAACTTATTCAAAAAAAGAAAACATATCTGAGTCAAGATCAATATTCATAAGAATACTTGATATCAACTGGTTTAACTGTTATGACAACTTTAACAGTAAACAACTTCAATCTTGTAAATATCAACAATGCTTAACTATAACTCAACATTTTCAACTCTCAATACTTCTTCTTAACATGCCTAATCAGAAGTTAACCAAATCAACAAATAAGATCACAACCACAAAAGCATTCACCAATTGACACAAATGTTTATACGTGGAAAACCCAAATAGGTTAAAACCACGGTGAGATGAGACTCACAAGGATAGCTATCTGAACTCTTCTGAAGTTTGCCCCATTAGGAGCCAAGCCTATTAAAGATTTACAATAAGTCATGTTAAGAACTAATTCCGGTTAGGAATCACCTAGATAAGGGATTTACAAATATGCCTTGATGAAAATCATAATACCCTATTAGGAGTAACCTCGCTAGAGGATTTAAGAATCCAAGCTAATGGACCAACTTGTTATAGGATTTAATGAGTAACCAAGCTTGTTAGAGCTTACATGGTTAAGGGATTTCACTTCTGTTGTAATTGTTAGAAAACAACAGGTTTTTCTTGATCTGTCTGAGTAGCACTACATTTGCTTGATCAGATCCTTCTAAGCTTCAATCTGCCTTCACTCAAAGTGCAGATCCATTCACTGGTTAGGCAACTACACACTCAACAAGTTTCTATCAATCTTGCCAACACTCTTTACAAACAACTTCATCGACCTTAAACACAAATCAATTAGGTCGGTAACACAACAACAAAAACCTAATTCTCATCATCGAGATTACAAACAAGTCAGTACAATCTTGACCATTAGAAATCATGACAATCTCTTCGCATTCTTCAAGAAAATTCCAACCACTCCATGATCACCGCTTCATCGAACTTTGTAACTCATCATGTGTTGTGCATTAGAAGCAATCCACTTTGCTCCTTCCCTAGACAAGAAACAAACGCGCCAAAACAATTTGAACATATCCTCATACAATGATCACACGTGTCTCCATCATTGCCGCTTATCAGATAATAAACCATGAAACTTGATCGGTTAGAGCTTTAGCAGTAGATAGGGTTTATCGGTTACAATACATAGAAAGGTTTAACCCCTTACTGGTTACTAGCCAATATGAAAAACAACAATATCAGCAATAATATGAATCCCATTACTGGTTCAATTGACATCAATGACAACATATCATTAATGCAATCTCTATGCAAAATGCCAACAAACTCAAAATGACAACAAAATTACACTGTGCATCATCAATATTCTGCAACTTGATGCTCCCCTTGTGGAATACACCCACTTTTACACCAATCCTCCTGTAAAATTATTCAAGTAGCTCCAGGACTAATGAAATCTACATCATACTTAACTGACTTCATGAAGAGGGGAAATTGCTAACTAACATCTAAGATACTTAAAAGTAGTCTTAGACAGAGGTTTAGTAAAAATATATGCAAGCTACTGCTTGGTAGAAACATGCTCCAAGATAACATCTTTACACTGAACTTTTTCCCTCAAGAAATGATACTTCAATTCAATATGCTTGGTTCGTGCATGCAAAATAGGGTTCTTGGAAATATTTATGGCACTTGTGTTATCACATAAAATCTTTATAGGTTCTGAAATATTCATCTTAAAACCTTCCAAAATGTGCATCATCCATATAGCCTATGCGCAATTCATATAAGTTGCAACATACTCAGCTTCAGTAGTAGATTGTGATGTACAACTCTTCTTCTTACTACATGAAACAAGCCTTCCTCCAAGAAAAAATGCTCCATCGGTTGTGCTTTTCCAGTCATCAACATTTCCTGCCCAATTTGCATCTATGTACACCTTCAAGTCAAAATTTCCTCCATATGGATACCATAACCCATAATCAACAACACCTTTCAAGTATCTAAAAATTCTTTTGGTTGCTATCAAATGTGTCTCCTTAGGATTCTTCTGAAATCTAGCAACTATGCCAACTGCATGAGCTATGTTTGGTCTGTTGTGAACAACATAGTGCAATTTTCCAATCATTGACCTGTATTCCTTCTCATCAACAAATTTGGACTCATCTTCCTTAGACAACTTACAATGTGTAACCACAGGTGTCCCAACTAGTTTATAGTTACTCATGCCAAATGTCTTCAAGACCTATTTCACATACTTAGACTATGTGATGAAAACACCATTCTTCATTTGTTGTATTTGCAAGCCTATGAAATTTTTTATTTCCCCCACTAAAGACATTTCAAACTCATTTTTAATCTCATCTGCAAAATTGTTGCTCATGTCATCATTACCTCCAAATATGATATCATCAACAAATACTTCACTGACTAGTATTTTATCTCCTTCAGATTTGAGATATATTTTACTATCATCATTGGTTCTTAGAAAGCCTATCTTCATTAGATGTGTATGAATCCTTTCATACCATGCTCTAGGTGCCTGCTTTAATCCATATAAATCTGTATGCAATTTGCATACCATGTCTTTCTTATCAGTCAGAGCATAACCATTTGGTTTCTCAATGTATACTTCTTCTTCAAGTATCCCATTCAAAAACGTAGACTTAACATCCATCTGGTATACCTTGAATTTCTTGTGTGTAACAAATGCAAGTAAAGTTCTGAAACCTTCTAGTCTTGCCATTGGTGCAAAAGTCTTACCAAAATATTCTCCTTCCTCTTGTGCATAACCTTTGCAAACCAACCTAGCTTTATTGCGAACCACAACACCTTATTCATTCAACTTGTTCTTGAAAAACCACTTAGTTCCTATCACATTTTATTTATCGGTCAGGGTACTAGGGTCCATGTGTTGTTCTTCTCAATTTGATCTAATTCCTCCTCCATATCTTTAACCCAATGATCATCACCAAATGATTCCTTCGCAGTTCTTGGTTCAATAGTGGAGATCATGCAATAATTTTCTTTGATTCTTCTTCTAGTTAGTACTCCAGCATCCTTATCCCCAATAATCTATTCAGGATTGTGATTCAGTCTCACATATCTTGGAATAACATGATCATTATCTTTAGGTTAAGCTTCTTCATTATCAACATCTTCTGAATTTATATGTTCTAGTTGGACTGGTACATCAATATTTTTTGTCAGTTTCAGATTTCGCAATTTCTGGTTCCAAAATCAAAATGCAAGGATCTTCATCCTTTTTCTCTGAATTGGTTTCCTCTGAGACTTCAAAAAATTCATCCACTCGAACATTAGTACTCTCAACAATTCTCTGTGTCCAATTGTTAAAACACTTGTAGGCCTTACTCTTGGTGGAATAGCTAAGAAATATACCTTCATCACTTTTAGCCTCAAATTTGCTAATATAATCATCTCTCTTAATAAAACATTTTCTTCCAAATATTCTGAAATAACTAACATCAGGTGATCTACCATACCAATATTCATAAGGAGTATTGTCCTTACCTCTCTTTACTAGAATCTGGTTCATTGTGTAGACAGTTGTGCTGACAACTTCTCTCCAGAAAGTTTTCGCTACACCTCCTTGTATCAACATCGTCCTAGCAACTTCAACAACTAACCGGTTATTTCTCTCTATGATACCATTATGTTGTGGTGTCCTTGGTGCAGAAAGCTATCGCTTGATACCATTTCCTTCACAATACCTAGTGAATTCCTTTGAAGTAAATTCACCGCCCTGATCTGTCCTCAGACACTTTATCTTCTTACAACTCTCTTTCTCAACCAAGGCCCTGAATGCCTTGAACTTACCAAAAGCTTCAGTCTTATCCTTCAAGAATGTGACCCAAATCATCCTTGAGCAATCATTAGTGAAAATCGTGAAATATCTGTCACCTTGAATACTTTTTGTTCTTATTGGTCCACAAAGATCTGTATGAACCAAATATAACAAATGTTCTACTAAAAAATATTTGCTCTTGAAAATTGAGGATGTCATCTTTCCCAACTGAAATTATATGCACAAAGCATTAATTGGTTTGTCTAATTGAGGCAAACCTCTCACTAGCTTGGACTTACTCACTTTAACAATGTTATCAAAGTTTATATGATAAAATCTCCTATGCCAAAGCCAACTATCATCTATCTTTGCAATTAAACAATTTTTGACTTCAGGATTAAGATGAAACAAGTTAACTTTAGTTTGCTTCCCGGTTGCAATCAATTCACCTTTATTGTCATAGATCTTGCACATACCATTTTTAAATTCCAATGGGTATACTCTATCATTGAGTTGTGCCATGCTCAAAAGATTGTGATTTAGACCTTCAACCTAGTAGACATCATCTGCACTACTCTTTCCATTAAGAGAAATAGTTCCCTTACCTTTAACCATGCAGAGTGAGTCATTACCAAATCTTACAACTCCGTCATCAAATTCCTTCAGAGAAATAAATTTGCTTTGATCACCGGTCATGTGATGTGAACAACCACTATCAATGATCCAATCATCAGTGTTAACCATCCTGGATACTAATGCCTTCTGGTCTAACATCTCTTCTTTAATGGCTACAAACATAATGTATTCATTAACATCACCATCACATTCCTCATCCGTGATACCACCATTAACAACAACAAGATAATCTCTTTGCCTTCACCCTTGTACTTCTTGAATTTATCTCATTTGTGCTCATTATCACCATTAGGACAATTAGCAGCAATGTGTCCAATCTTGTTGCATGCAAAACATTTCAAAGGTACTTTGCCTCTATATTTACCTGTACCTCTAGGCAACCACTTGGCCAACAATGCTTCAAGCTCAACTAAATTGTCTTCATCATCAGTTTCTCTGCTAGATCTGTATTCATAAATGTGATTGAAATCTCTACTTTTCCTCACAAATGGTTTAGAAATAGAAGCACTAAATACAGACTCAGATTTTACACACTACCATCATAACCATTTAATTAAAAAGCAGTAAGCTTGCCAATGATAGAGTCAAGATTTACCTTAGTTTTGTTAATGGACTTTAGCTTCTGAATAGCTACAACTCGGATAGCGTAGACCAGTAGCAGGGTTCTCAGTACTTTACTAATCACTGTGGAATCTTCCACTTTACCTCCTGCACTCTTAATTTCACCGACTATCTCTTTTATTCTTTGACCATACTGCTGGATATTCTCACCTTCAGCCATCTGCATGTCATCAAACTTTCCTCTTAGACTCTCCTCTTTAGCAATCTTAACATGTTCATCACCGCTATAAATCTCTTCAAGTTTTTTCCATACCTCATATGCAGTTTCAAGACCATGAACATCTACATACTCTACATCAGAAAAAGAACTAATAATAGCCTTCAATGCTTGATGATTTTCTTGTTTCTCTTTCTTTTGATCATCAGTCAACATCCCGGTAGGTGCAACATACTTAGTATCGACATGTTCCCAATATTGACTTCCCAGACTCGTGATATAAATTTTCATTCTGTAACTCCATATCTTGTAGTTCTCTTTATTAAACTTCGGACCTTCCTTCTTCATCATGATTAGTAGATCTTTACCTCAAGCTATTAGGCTTAGACCTTAGAGGACCTGAATTGCTATGATACCAATTGATGGTATGATGAAAGAATAAATATCCTGTCAACTACTGAGAGGCGGGGGTGAATTAGAAGATAGAAAAAGTGATATTAAACTTGGAATAATAACTATGTCAAGATAAAAACTTATAAGATAAACCAGTTGTCTGTTACATCAAATTAACAGTAAAAAAATTCTTCATATCTCAATACTTCCGATTATCATGACTTATCAAAAATAGTTAAGTAGTTAAGTAAATCAACCATGAAAACATAACCACAAAAACATTCACCACTTGACACAAATAGGGGATTTCAATTATGTTGTAATTGTTAGAAAACAACACGAGTTTACTGATCTGTCTGAATAGCACTACACTTACTTGATCAGATCCATTTCATGCTGCTATCTACCTTTACTCAAATTGTAGATACATCATCTGATTCAACAACCACACACTCAACTGAACTGTGTCTATCTCTTTTCCAACTCTCTCAAAACTAGACAACTTCATCGACCTTAAATACAAATCAATCAGGTTGGTAACACAACAAAAACCTAACTCTCATCGAGATTACAAACAAAGTCGGTTCAACTATGACCATTGGATTACATAGCAATCTTTTCACATCAATCAAGAAAACCTTGATTGCTCCTTGATCACCACTTCATTGAACTTAGTAACTCGTCACACGCTTTACATTAGATGCAATATGTGTGCAGGAAAAGCAGGTCAATGAAACTTAAAATGTGAAAAATATGTTCAAAGGGACTTGTCCACACACCCATAGGACTTCTTGGTGCAAGTTATGGAGTCATGAAGAATGACTCAACTTCCCAAGGTAGGTTCCATGGTTCTCTATCTCACAAGGTCTCTCAAGTCAATGCCTTTGCTCTTAGATCACTGAGCAAAGTGACTTAGGGATGACGAATGCAAGAACGAGGGATGCTTTAGATTGATTTTAATATGAAATGCATCCTATCTATGCATGATTTTACAAATGAAGTAAGCTAGATTATAAGATGACAAGGTTATTAGCAATAATTTCCTAACATGATATACTAGTTAATGATTTAAGCTAATGATAAAGGAAATACTCTAAAATGCTTATTAGATTAATTCCTATTACAAAGAGAAGCTAGATGTATTGATAAATTTGAGCATAAATGAAATACTAAAAGCTTGGATGATCTCTGAAATGGAGGAATGAGAGCTCTATTTATAGTGAAAATAGGGCAATGGAAGGTCAGGATTGAAGGAGTTAATCAAGGGTCATGATTGGAAGTTATCAATCCATGTTTACAATTTTCACCAATGAATTGGTGACAATTGTCAACATAAGACTGCTTGAGAGGAGATGTAAGAAGCATTAAATGCTTGAGAAGACCTCATGGTTACCTTAGAAGATAAGGGTTAAGGTTAGGTTAGGTTTATCCAATGGATAAAGCTTTTACCCAAAGGGTAAACTCTTGTGCAAAGGTTAGAGGGATAACCATGGTCAAAGCAATGAATGCTTGATGAGACCCCTGGGTTAGATGAGGGTTAAGTTAGGCAAAAAGTCTCTAACCATGCCACTAAGGGTTAGTTAACCATTAATGGTTTGAAGACTTTGGGGACAAATTTGTAAGAGTCCTTCCAAATTTGGGGGTATTCAACAAGTTAGCTTGTTGAAGGCATAAAGGATTTAATGCCTTTTGAAGACTTTACTCCAAATTTGAGAAGTGACCTCCTCAAATTTAGGGAAAAGGGATAATGGATGGGTTTAGGTTAGTTTATTAGGATTAGATGGATTCTAGAAGAAATTAGGAATAGGATTAGGATGCAAGTGGGAGATGTAGGAAAATGCAAGTGGATGAGGGATAATAGGATTAATTAAAATAAATTGCTTTATTTCAATTTGGTTGCAAATTGGACATTTAAATAAATTAGATTTATTTAATTGGGGTAAACTATTTAATTAAATGTAAAATTAATTAAAAAGTAGAGAAGGGATTTAATTAAATAAAATGATTTATTCAATTAAATGATGTAAAGAGCTTAAGTGAATTTAAATAAATAAATTGAATAATTTATCTAATTAAATAGAGGAATGTGGGTGATTTAATTAAATTAGATTTAACTAAATAGAGGAATGAGAATAAAATGAACATTAAATATTCATTTAGGAATATGGTCATTTTTATACGTCTACATTTTGCCCCTCTTTGAAGTGACGTGTGTGCACATGTTGATTCAAAGAAAATGATGTGTCGTCATGATTTGGTTATGATCAACGTGATGTCATGTCAAGATGCTCATGTCGTGCCCCAGATTTGATAAATGATGTTGATAATGCCCCCTCAGGAGATGAATCAAAAATTTCAAAATTTGATTTGTTTTGATAATTTTGATTGCATTTTAATTTTTTGTCTATGTTGAATGTGATAAGTTAATTCATCTCCCGATAATGATGTTTGTGTAGGAGTAAATAGGAGACCATGAGAAATTTACACGTTCGTCCACGCAACCCTAATTTTCATTTACCCTATAAAAAAGTAAAAAGTGATTTATTTTGTCTCATTTGTGCTTGTTGACTTTGGAGAAAGTGACAGTTGGAGAAATAAGACAAAATGTTGATTCCTTATGCTTCTCATTGATTTGAGCGTGCTCGGAGGTATCAAAGGCCCGCCACATATGGACCACCGGTAAGTCATCCTTTTTGACCCTTTTTAGATTTTTGTTTTGTCATGTTTGATCATGTTTTTGAATTTTCACATGCAATTTTAACGGTTTAGCGCGTCGGGGGTAAACTGTAGTGCATACGATAGGTTGCGTAGCGCGTAGGGTTTAATAAAATAGGGTAGCATCCGAGTAGATTAGGATAGCACAACAGTAGGTTAGGGTAGCACTTAGGGTTAGGTTAGCGCACCGAGAGCATAGGGTAGCGCATAGGGGTAAACAGGTAGCGCGTAGGAAAGACCTAGCGCATAGGGTTAGCCGTGGCTCGCAGGGGTAGTGTAGGATGGCTCATAGGTATACCCTAACATGTAGGGTTAGGTGTGTGGCATAGAGACCAAGTAGCATAGCGCATAGTGTACAAGCAATGCAAGGGGTAGATTAGGTATCGCGTCGATAGGACCAGGTAGCGCATAGGTGTCGGCTAGTGCGTAGGGTGATTTGGGTAGTGCATTGATAAGACAGGGTAGCGCATAGCCAGCAGCTTAGTGCTTAGACAAAATAGTTTAGCACATAAGCAGAAAAAATTGGGTAAAGTAGGATTTTGGATGAAGAAAAATGGGTAAGTTTTTGACAGTTTTGTCGGGATAGGTGTGAATTGTCAGTCTATGTGTCTATTGTCATTGTTTTGATAAGTTGTCCAATATGAGCTCTGATATAACTTGATTTGATTTGCAATGTTTCAAGTTGACATTGATTGGATGTTGGTATGATGTGTTTTTTTTAATATGGATGTTTTGATGTGAACTTGATTTGATATGCAATGTTTCAAGTTGATATATATGTGGAGCTTGAGTTGTTTTACAAGCTGATATGGTTGTGGAACTTGAGTTGTTTTACAAGTCGATTTGATTGTGAAACT
Source organism: Cryptomeria japonica (assembly GCF_030272615.1). NCBI lineage: Eukaryota > Viridiplantae > Streptophyta > Pinopsida > Cupressales > Cupressaceae > Cryptomeria > Cryptomeria japonica. The sequence continues at coordinate 525,013,838 of NC_081406.1, read as the reverse complement.
TGAGTTGTGTTACAAGTTGATGTAATTGTGGAACTTGAGTTGTGTTACAAGTTGATATGATTTGATATGGAAATGGATTTGATATGATGTGGAACTTGATTAGATTTTCAATGTTTCAAGTTGGTATGAATTTGATTTGATAAAAATTGATTTGATGAGGAAACTAATATTGAACTTGTTTTGTTTGTGACATGAGTGCATTGGAGTTGTTCAGTCACGATAGCGATTTCTGAGACCATGGTCATTGATACCACGATTGACACAGGCTGACAAGGATATTATTGAGAGGTGTGGCCTATCTTCTTTGGTAGAGATGCCCCAGTTTATCATTAACTGGGGTTTGTTGATAGTGTTGGCCAAGAGGTGGCATAGAGACACCAACACCTTCCATTTGGTGACAGGTGAGATTACAGTGACACCTGAGGATTGCTACCAGATTCTATGGATTCCTGTGGTAGGTGCATTGTTACCTTATGAGTAGACAGAGGAGGGCGGGACAGAGGCACTTTGCCGGATTCTTCAGGATGATACAGTTTGTGGATATGAGAGCCCCTAGCAGGAGTTCATAGATTTGGATTGCGTTGCTCTACCATCAGTGCTGGCATGATTTAAAGGGTGGTTTCTTATGTCCCGACCATAGGTTGAAGGGACTGGCAGGAGGATGGGGGTTGGTTATGGAGGACATGGTGACATGGGGTCGCCGATTCGCATGGGGGTCGGCTATGCTGGCCCACTTATACAGGGATCTGCATCAGGTGGTGTACTTGGGTTATAGCAGTCTATCTGCTAGAGTGACATTGCTATAGGTATGGGCATGGGAGCATATTCCCGCAGCTAGGCCACTGGTGGACAGAGATAGGCCTGCTGGGTGTGCATATGCATACAGACATTGAGGGATAGTTGTCCAGTGTAAGCTAGGCAAACAAGAGCATTGGAGGAGAGTTTTGGATGATATTGATACGGTCGTCTGGTGACCATACATGGAGTGTGAGTTATGAGCAGAGGATGGTATGGAGATGCCCTATGTATATATATCCCAATTTTGATAGGGCAGACATCCTTTTTCATTGAGAGATTCTTGCATAGCTGAGTGTTGCGGCAGTATGGTCAGTAGTAGGGAGTTCCACAGGGAGCATGCTTGTATGCTCGATGGAGAAAGAATATACCAGAGTGGGGACCCACTATTGATAGCGTGGTGGTAGTTGAGGAGTTCTTTCACTTAGCCAGCCAGATATGGGACTACACCTATGGAGTAGTAGATGCAAGGATGATAGAGGAGTTCGCCACATTGTTTGCGGCACATGCTTTTGCCAGGATATCAGATCCAGCGGAGATGATTCTCGCTTTTGATGATGATGAGGATGATGATCAGCTTGAGAGGATAGGGAGATGGAGAGAGGATGGAGAGGAGCTGGATGGGGGAGGTAGGGATGGTGGAGATGGTAGAGGAGGTGGCTGAGGTTGGCGAGGGGATAGAGGGTGGAGAGGAGATCAGGCTAGGAGAGGAGATCGGGGTGGAGATCAGGGGAGGAGAGGAGATCAGGGTGGAGATGGTGGTGATAGAGGGGTTTGGGTGGAGAGAGCAGTGCAGCGAGCGGTGGTGGAGAGAGGGAGAGGAGGTTTGGCTATTGGAGCTAGGGGTGAGGAGAGAGTAGGAGAGGTGATAGCAGCGGTGGGAGGGACTGACGAGTTTAGATAGCTAACTCAGAGGAGGAGGTTCGATGTGTTACCCCCACCAGCACCAAGGATAGGGAGAGGGATGGGGGGTACCACTTCATAGGTACCCATCTAGATGTGGATTCCAATGCACTGAGAGGATGCATAGATTAGGTCATTGCAGTTATCAGTGCAGTACCTGCAGACACAACTACTAATGCATCAGCAGTAGATTATACAGCTGACCACAGAGTGGGATATAGTTTTGGAGCAGTTGGATCGAGCGGAGGCTCGAGCAGAGGCATTGGAGAGAGCAGCAGTGGGTGGCCCGATGAGAGACACTTTGAGAGAGTTGGCTTTGAGAGCCAAGGAGACGAAGTACTATAGGAGGCATTATGAGGATGCAGTGCCCCGGGAGCATCGAGTGTAGAGTTTTACAACTTTGAGATCGAATTGATCCTGAGAGACTGGGTCAAGGATAGAGAGTAGAGGCGTGACAGGGCCTCCTAGATAGGATCCACCTGAAGATCGACGTGTTGGGACATCTATAGCGAGACCGTCCCCTTCAGAAGATAGTCATACCTGAGAGACGTTGTCTCCATTGTATTTTGATCATATTGTTGTATTGGCACAGACATGACATATTTTGTACATTGATCATTTTTGAGATATATATGACACCATTTTCCTTGATCCTCGTGTGATGTGTTATGGATGATGCTTTCTATATGATTTTGATTATTCTATGATGATGATGTAATGCTTAGCTATATGTGTGCTGAGAATTGATGAATATGATGTGATAATGCATGATGTTTATGAGATGTATGATATGATATGATATGTTGTGAGATGTATTTTGAGATGTATGATAATGATATGTTGTGAGATGTATCTTGAAAATGAGATGTATGATAATGATATGGAAAATGAAATGATACTGATGCAAGATTAATGTGATATGCAACTAATTGTAAAATGATATGCAACTAATTTGAGCATCCTCATTTTGTGTTCATCATCTCTGTATAGTCACATGTTTTTGCTTTTGTTGAAGGTATCATCATTGAGAATTGGTTTGTTGGGATATGTTGAAAATTTATATAAGCATAATGGTATAATTGAACCATAATAACCTGAGTTTAATTTACATGATTTCTTATTTTGCAAGATAGCACAAGCGTCAAGGTATAATTGAACCAGGACGACCTGAGTGCGAATTGCGTAAAAACAGACAAGATTAAACTATTTGTATGTGCAAAGTGGAATCATGTCTTCAATGATATGCTTTGAATCACATCTCGAGACAAGTATCTGCACAGTACAAATGATCGCCTCACAGATAGAAAACTAAAAAAAATATTGGAGTCCTCACGACTTTCTCTAGCTTGATGCATTTGTTGAGAAAATGTAGAGGATCGAATAATTCAAAAAGTTCAAGTGCAAAATAGTCAAAAATTTATGCAAGATGCAAAAATTTGATACTTCAGAAAATCATCCATCATGTTTTGTGAATCTTTTAAGTTATCAATGTTTGGTTTTGTGATTGTTGAGTTGTTTGTTGGATATGATGTTCTGAGTTTGTTACAAGTTTTGATGCTCTGAATTTGCTGCAAGTTCTGATCAATGCTGCCCCTAGCTGAGTTTTCCTCTTAATGTGGATATGTACAGTGATTACCAAGCCATGGTGAGATGTAGTGAAAGAATAGGCAGATAAACCAGGATAGTGACTACGCTAAGTATGTCCTGGATGGATATTGTGATAAAAATGTCAGGCGATGGCCTATAGTGCTTAATTGTGGATATAACGGCATGGTAGTAAAAGATAGATAGAGGAGATGTCCTCTCACAATAGCGCCCATTGCCAGGTTTTCACCAGTTGTTTTTATTGTACCTTTTTATTTGATTTTTTTTCTTGATTTTTTATATTTTTGACTTTTCCGTGCATTAGACTACTTAGGTGTAGTATTTCTTTAAATGGATGTTGTTAGTTGGTTCATCAAGCACATCTCCTTCTGAATTCGTTAGCTGATAAGTGTCTGATCCATAGGATGATATGATGACATAGGGACCTAACCAGTTAGGTTCAAATTTCCCTTTCTTTTCCCAATCTTGCTGATTTCTAGGATTTTCCTTGAGTACTAGGTCACCAATTTTAAAAATTATGGGAAAGACCTTGTGGTTGTAGCTTCTATACATGTGTTGTTGATATGCTTTGAGGTGAGTGTAAGCACGTTGGCATCTTTCATCTAGAAGTTCTAGCTCTTGCAGTCGGTTGACTCGATACTCTTCATCTGGAATTAGGCCTTTCAAAGAGACTCTAAGAGATGGAATTTCTACCTCCAATGGTAAAATTGCTTCTGATCCATATACCAATGAATATGGTGTAGCTCTTGTAGGTGTGTGGATGCTAGTTCTGTATGCCCAAAGTGCTGGATTGAGTTGTACATGTCAATCTTTGCCTTGGATGCTTTTGCCTAACCATTCCCCTATGGGTAGTAAGGTGTAGAGAAACGATGTTGGATTTTTAATTTTTCACATAGTTCTCACACATCTTGGTTCTTGAAAGGTCATCCATTATCTGTGATGATGGAACTTGGAATGCCATATCTGCAAATCAGATAATTAAGGATAAAAGAGGCTATTTGTTTCCCAATTATTGTGGTCATGGGGACCGCTTCAATCCATTTCGTGAAGTATTCTATTGCAGTTATAATGAACTTGTGTCCATTTGAAGATGAAGGATGAATTTTGCCGACTTAGTCCAGTCCCCACTGGCAAAAGGGTCAGGATGCTGTGAATGGCTATAGTTCCTGTGCTGGTGCATATATAAGATTGCCATGGATTTGGCATTGAGGACACTTCTTTGCAAAATGATAAGAGTCTTTTTCCATTGTCGACCAGTAATATCCCATTGTTATAAGATTTTTAGCAAGAGTAGGACCACTTGAATGTGTGCCATAGATACCTTCATGAAGCTCTTGTAAAGCGAAGTCAGATTCATTACAATCAAGGCAACAAAGAAGAGTACCATCTAGACCTCAATGGCACAAAGTATCAACAGTGAGATTATAACGGGCGGGTTGCTGAATAAAGTTGTGTTTTTGGTTTCAGGATAGGTCAATGGGTAGGATATTGATTTTAAGATAGTCGTATATGGGTTCATATACTGGAGAGTCAGAACTAGACAAGGCATAGATAACATGGGAATCGGAATGGTCATAGGTTGGGGAGAACAGTTGCTCTACCAAAAAATCGTAATGACTCTGTTGCTCTAGAATCTGCAGTAGTGAGGCGATAGTAGCCATTGCATCGCCTACTCGGTTGTCCAATATTGGTATTTGCTTGAAGGTGATGTGTGCAAAATATTGTTTAAAATTATCCACCATTCACGTGTATGGTAGCAGCTTGTCGTCCTTTATCTGATGGTCATTGTTGATTTGATGGATGACTAGTTGTGAATCTCCGTAGACTTTTAATTTTGTGATTCTCCATTCCATAGCCATTATGATGCCTATAACAAGTGCCTCATATTCAACAACGTTATTTGTGCATGGAAATATAAGCCTATATGATCTTGGTATGGTGTGCCCTTAAGGAGTGATGAATAGAATGCCAGCACCTGAGCCATGTTGAGTATATGATCCATCAAAGTATAGGGTCCATTGTTTGGTGGAAATAGCAAGAACATCCCTTTCTGAAAATTTGATCTCGATTGGTTGTTTTCTAGGTAACGGTGCTTCAGCTAGTTGATCTGCAATTTCCTGTCCCTTGATAGCTCGTTGCTCTATGTAGTGGATATCAAATTCACTGAGAATCATGACCCATTTAACCAATCTTCTTGTTAGAGCTGCTTTGCTAAGTAAATATTTAAGAGGATCAATTTTTGCTACTAGCTTGATTGTATGTGCTAGCATGTAGTGTCGGAACTTTTGAGAGGCAAACACCACTACTAGGCAAGCCTTCTCAATGAATGAATAGTTGAGTTCATATCCGTTTAATGTCCTGCTAATGTAATAGATAACTCGTTCCTTGCCTTGTTAATCTTCTTGTGCTAATAATGCCCCCAGTGATATATCCGTTGTTGAGATGTAGAGAATGAGCGGCTTTTGTGTTATCGGTGGTACTAGAACTGGTGGATTCATTAGATATTGCTTGATTTGATAGAATGATTTTGCACATTTGGCTTCCCATCTGAATGGTACATTTCTATGTATCAAATGATTGAATGGTAGACTTTTATCTGCTAGTTGAGCAATGAATCGCCTGATTGATTGGAGCCATCCTTGTAGAGATCTGAGCTAGCTGATGTTCTTTGGTGGTGGCATCTCCATTATGGCTTGTACCTTTGCTGGATCCACTTCAATACCCTTAGCTGAAACTTTGTAGCCTAGTAACTTGCCTGATGTAACCCCGAAGACACACTTCTTAGGGTTGAGCCTGACTTGGAATTTCTCCAATTTGTCAAAAATCTTCTCTAAAATGCTTAGATGTTCTACCCAGGTAAATGATTTAGCTAATAAATCATCCACATAGTCCTCCATGAAGGTATGCATCATGTCATGAAATATTGTTGTCATTGCTCATTGATAAGTTGCCCCTACATTCTTTAAGCCAAAAGGCATGACATTCCAATAGTACATTCCCCAAGGATAGGTAAACATTGTTCTATCTTGATCCTCTGGGGCTATCTTGATTTGATTATAGCCTAAAAAACCATCCATTAGTGATAGCATTGCATGACCTGCTGTGAGGTCTACAATTATGTCAATACTAGGCAAAGGAAAGTCATCCTTCGGACAGGCTTTGTTGACATCTCTAAAATCAGTGCATATTCTGATACTGCCATCTAGTTTTGATACTAGTACGATGTTGTAAATCCATTCAGCATAGTTGATAGGTCGAATAAATCTGACGTCTAATAGTTTCTTCAACTCAGCTTTGACCATGAGTGCTACATGTGGATTCATTTTTCTCAGTTTTTGCTTGACTGGCTTAGCTCCTGGAGCAATGGACAAATGATGCATGATTAATTGTGGATCTATCCCGGCTATATCTGCATATGACCAAGAAAAGTTATTTTTCTTTTCTTTAAAAAAATTGATAAACTCTGATCTTTCTTCCTCTGTCAAAGATTCTGCAAGGTGTATATTTTTGGCTTCTTTTTTAGTACCAATGTTGATTGATTGAGTGGGTTCAATCAATATGGGTGATCGCTCGTAATAATGCTCAGGAAGAGTGTCAAGCCTCCCATCTTTAGGTGCCTTAAAAAGGTTTTCACCCTCTGATGCGTCCTTTATTTTTACTTTTTTGTGATCTATTGCTGCCATGGACTGGTTTTCAGCAGTAGATCTTTTATGTTGTTCATTTTTGTGACTGAGAGACTTGCCACTCCCCTGATTGCAGATGTCGTTACTTTGTTCACTAGTAGAGTCTGTTTATGGGTTAACCGTACATAAGTAATAGATAATTGATTCATCATTCAGGAAAATTGGTATGTCATGAGTCTCAGGTTCATCCTAGTCTATGAGGTCAGGAAAGACAAGTGGTAAGGAGTCATTAGGCAGATCAAGTTTAGCTGTTGTAAGTGTCAGGATGGAGGTATCATCATGGTTGGTTGGGGTGTTAAAGAAGTTAAGGATTTCATCGAGGTCTTCGATGGTATCATCTTCTATGTAGACTTGCTCGTAATGTCACTGCTCATTTTCCTTGGCATCATAGATATTTTGCGGACCAAATTCAAGTGTTCTAAATTTTGTGTTGTGTTCTTCTTGAGAGATGGGTGTATGACTGTCATTTGTACCAATATCTTCAGTAACATTAGAACAATTGCCCCATTCATATTCATTGGAATTAGTCTTAGAGGTATTATCCCAGATTCTGGCAGTGACGTGGACTGGTATGTTGTAGGGTGAGAACGGGTCTTTGATGATTGATACAAGTTTGATAGTTTTCTCTGATTCATGTGCTAGAGTGCCTAGTTGAATAAATTTGCCATCAAACTTGGTGATGGGCTGGGTCACTTGATGTGTTGATGTTGTAGGTAATCCATGAGATTTAGGTGATGCTGGTAAGTTGGCTAAACACAAAGGTTCCAAAGAGTATTCTCCCATGCCTTGCTCTTTGATTTTCATTTTTTGCTTGAAATCTTTAGATAATGATTTAGACTTTTCTTGCTGAATATCTGGTGCTAAGTAACTTTGTTTTTCTCTAATATGTGGAACCAAGCTATCTTAGGTTGCCCCCTTAGCATTACAATGTTGAAAAGGGTTATGATCTGCTGATATAGAAATCTCCTGCCCATTGTAGGGGAGCTTAACACACTGATGATAAGTAGAAGGTACTGCTTGCATTTCATGTATCCAAGGTCGACCCAATAAAATATTATATGTGAGTTCTATGTCTAAGCCTTAGCACATGGTGTCCTATTATATTGGTCCTACTTGAATTGGCATCATTATTGTTCCTTTGGATGATCTCTCTTAGTCATCATATGCTTTGATAGTGATCTTTTTGCACGGATCAATAGATTGCTTAGAGAAGCCTAATGCATGGATAAGTTTCAAGGTATAGATATTGAGTCCATCTCCTCCATCTATTAATACTCTATTGACTCGATGCTTGTAGACCAAGACTTCAATGTGGAGTGGAGTATTGTGTGGATGGCTCAATGAGATATTATCATGCTCAGAAAAAGTGAGGTTATGAGGCCCTTTCATATGAGCTACCATGGCTTGGAATTTGTCAGCATCCAGATCTTGAGGTACATTTGTTTCCAATAGCACTTGTTCCAAGATGTCTTTGTGTTTTGGTGAAAGCTTTAGCAACTCCAGTATGGATATTTGAGCAGGAGTTTTGCGCACTTGACTGACTAGATCATATTGAATTTTGGGTATGGTGTTTTTTGTTGACGCATGCCCCTTCAAGACATATTTTTGAGCTCTGGTTGTTACATTGACAGATTCATGTTCACGCTTGTCCTTGATTGTGATAATGCTGACTTGATTGTCCTCGGCAGATATATGATTTATGGTGTTGTTGTAGATATGATTGATACGAGCTCCACGTGTATCATTTGAGGTTGAAGCTCCATCCTTGTAGTTTGGAAGAGCATTCTTAAAGGCTCCATGATCACCATTTGTCTTGAGACCATCGACTGTTAAATCACCTCTATCAATAATGTCTTGAACAATGTTTTTCAATCTCATGCAATCATTTGTTTGATGACCTTTGTTTCAATGAAAATCACAAAAGTGTGAGTCATTCCACTAGGGTGGTTTGATTTGTGGTTCAAAGTGGTTGATTGCTGGTAAGGAGATAATTTTGTTTGCCAGGAGTTCTCTGAATGCTGACTCCAGTGATTGCCCTAATGGTGTGTAAATGCATTTTGGAAAGTTGTTTGCATTACCTCGTGAGTTTGGATTAGGTCCTCGATTGGTATTATTTCTTTGGGTATTGTTGGCATTGTTTGAGTTGAGTTGATCTTGATTGGTATTCGGTGCATAAGTGTTAGTACCTTGGTTAGCACCTTTGGGATTCTTTGTAGCTTGAGAATTACCTAATAATGCTAGTTTGGGTTGCTTGGATTTTGGATCATTTGATTCGTTTCCTCCTTCATTTCCAATGTTTTTGTTTCTGGTCCAGAATCTGGATTTGTCTAAGTTTTTGTTGTTTTGGTTGTTGCAATTGGATGAATTTGTTCCTTCTTTGAAGAATTTTAATGTTCCTTTCTTGACACATGCTTCTTCTACTTGGATGCCATTTTCAATCAATTTGGCAAAACATGGTATGCATTGAAGCTTGAGTATGTAACTCATCTCACTATTCAAGTTGTCGATGAAAATTTCCATCTTTTCTTTTTCAGGCACATCTCGAGGATATCTCGAAACCATATGCCGCCAACGTTGAAGGAATACCATGAATGTTTCATTGTTTTTCTATTTGGTATTACAGACATCTAGCATAGTGATAGCATGTTGAATGTTGTAGGAATATTGAGTTATGAATTTGTTGACTAGTTCATCGAATGATCTGACAGGAGGTGTGATTTTGGATAACCATTCCATTGTTTGTCCTCCCAAGCTTCTTGGGAATAACCTCATCAAATAGGTGTCATCATGGGAGAATTCAAGACTCATGGTACAAAATTCCTAAACATGATCACAAGGATCGCTTTTCCCATCATATTTGTCAAATTTGGGAATATCTAAGTTTGGGGGAAAAGGCACCATGTTTAATCATCTATCAAAAGGATAAGGACAAATTTCAGTTAAGGAGTACCGTACTGTTGTCCCTTGTTGCATGTCTTGTATTTGTCTATAACATTTGTATTTTTTGAGTGAGAGCAATCAAAGGTGCATTATTTTGTTGACGGAAGGGTTCTTCCCTTGCATTAGTTCTAAGCTGAAATGGTGTGTGGAATGGTATGTTTTGCTCTAGGATGTTTTGCTCGGGAAAGTTCTGTTCTGGTAGATTTTTCTCATGTATGTTTTGTTCAGGGTCACGTGCTTCTTCCTCTCTTTGTCATTCTTGATAATCATAATGTTGAGACCTTGTTCTAAAAACGTCAGTGTCAAAGTCATCAAGGAGTTTAAGTCCTTTTGTGAGCATGAGTAGATATTTTTCTTTGTCATTTTCCATGAGTCTTTCCACAAGCCTTTGAAATGAAGCGCTTTCTTGGCACTCTTGGAGGAGTTCCACAGAAATTTCGGTATTCTCTAGATTTGGACACTCGAAAGAATTTGATAATCTTCAATTCATGCTAGACTCTGGTTGCATTTCGCTTTGTTTGTTTCATTCAGATCGAGTAACATCAGGCATCTAGTAGAAGCTTTCTGTGACAAAAGGAATGAACTCTTCTTCGATGTTTTGTTCAGGGGTTGATGGTTCAAATTGCGGTATGTTGTAAGTGACGCATTCTTCGAGGAAGAAAGCCGGATTGATCTTTCCTCCTTGATTTAGATGTTGGCTGAATGCTGATTTTTGATAGAATGCTCTACTCCTCAATGGTTCTTTGTCAAATTCGTTGGTTTTGTTTTGAAGATACAAGCGAATATGATGAAGGAATGTTCAATGAGATTTGAAGAGTTGGCGATTGATGTATAAAAATTTATTCCATTTGGAAAGTTTTAAAGAATTGGGTTGTTGTTTCCTCAACTTAGTGTTATGATAAATATTCTTTCTTCTTAGAATATGAGGATTAGTCATGCACAAGCGATCAATGGTTTCCTTTGATTTGTTTTGGATTTAGTTGGCTTGTTTTTGGAAACTCAATTTTTACTTTATCAAATGAAGGTTTAGATGCCCCCTCACGACAAAGTGCATCAAATGATATGGAATATGAGCTTTCCCGATATGGAAACTCGATTTGACAACTTGGAGTTTTAAAACAAGTGTGTTTTTGGAAAGAAATCATTTTGATTGAAGGACCTATTTGATACTTGTGATGAGGTTTCCTGATTTTGATAGGAGAGATGTGTGTTATCTTGCAACTAGTTTTCAGATTCTAGACAACTTTGTTCGACGGAAAAATCGCTTTGAGAATAGGTTTTGATACTTGGTCTTGATTTTTTGTTTGATGAAGTTCAGATTTGAGGAAGGAAAACTACCTAGATTGCTTTTAGATTTTCCAAAAATGGCCTCTGTTTTGCCCCCTGTTTTCCTAGTTTTCGCCACGCGCTAAGACAGAGACGTAATGCGCTACAGAAAGTCATCAACGCACTGGAGAAAAGGCTCCATACACTAAGCTACCCCTTGTGATGCGCTAACTAGTTTACTTTGATTTTGTTTTGGTTCAAAAGGTTATGTGCTAATATGGGCCACCAATGCGTTAATTGTTAATCTCTATGCGCTAAAGTTTGGTCTCCACGCACTAAGCTGATGCTTAAACGCGTCAGACTATTTTTAAAAGGTACTACTTTAAACTGTTAGTTTTGGATTTCTATGAAGCACTAATGTTAAGACTTAATGCGCTAGTGAAGGTCGAATGCGCTAAAAGATGGTTTCCACACGCCAAGATGTTGCTCTTACATGCTAAACTGCCCTGATAGTATTGACTTGGTTATTTTTCTGCAATTTTTGGAACTTCATTTTTAGTTTTCAGTGATGATAGATGATTTTCTGAAGTAACAAATGAAGACACAACATCAAAGAGACAACCATTTTGCTTAATCTAAACAATAAGTGTATGTTCTGCGAGAATGTGTTCAAATCCTCAATGTTTTGATAGGTTTAGATACAACATGCACTTCAGTCAGACTCTTTATTCAAGGGTCATAAGCAATATCATAGCCCACTAGTCTCGATACTTCGTCAGCTCAAACAGTTGTGTCACCCCCTAGGGGGCGCCCATTTTTTTTGCCTTTTGCTAGAAATTAACCCAAAGTGAATTGCTTCACAATTAAGTAGTTATCTTGGGAGATATATGGTGAGCGATCTTGGGGGCAGATTCTTCCCCACCCTTGCACTATGATATTACAAATGTCTAGATACTGACTCGGCTCAAAGTTTCTATGCTAAATTTTGTAATCAGGATTCCCGTTCGACCGTCAGTAATAAACTCCCTCAGGAGGCTTCCCAACCTTTAGAACAAAGGCTTTACATATCTCAAGGATACTAGGGGAAGGCTAATCGCTACGTGCAACCGTTTAAAAGGACTTTCGTCACCTTCCACTTTTGATTATAGTGGGTTGGAACACTTGGCTTCAAAGTCATTTCCCACTTAGGCCATTCCCTTCACATAGGCCAAAGAATGGCTTTAAGAGTTTTTCAACCCCTCGGGAAGGTAGCCTGCTAAAGGATTTAATGCAATATCACTAAAAGCGTAAGAGTGGTCTGGCTTTTTGATCACCCAGTTAAGGGGAGAGCATATTCCTTCCACTTTCGAGACAAGGCAAACAAGGTTCTTTTTAACTTTTCAAGACAATGATTTGTTAAGATCTATATGGAGATGTTGCTCCACAAAAACATGGTGCTTACTTTATCCCTTTAAAGAAATGATTTTCTGATCTAGAAAAAGAACTTGGTCAACAAAGCAACTTCGATGTTTGGTCAACAAAAGAAATCGATCAAAAGGGGAAGATCTTCCCTCTTTAGTTGTGACTAACTTTGGACATGTGTGATTTTTTTTACTTTGCAAAAATTTGAAATGGATCCTTTTATGCACCAAAGGATGGTGAAGTTATTTTTTAAACCCTTTGTTTGCAAAAATGGAAAAATTGCTTTGTTCTTTTTAGAGCCCAAATTGAAAAATTTTCTCCTAGAAAAGCAAGAAAAGATTATTTTTGTGGTTCTTTTTATAGCCCAAATAAGGTGAGTTCAATTTTATCTAACAAAAATTAAAAAGACTCTAAATTCTAACTAACTTAAATAAGTTAGTAAAAATTTAAACTATTTATAATTCTAAAAATAACACTAAGCTCCTCCCTGCAAGAAAATGTCAGAAATCCTGCAAAATAACGATTTAAAATAGTTAGAAAGAATTTTGCTCTTGTAGACTTCTACAAGTCTAAGTTTTATCTTGGTTACAATTTTAATTTTTGTTTTTTGTTTGTGATGTGCTACAGAAAGGACTGTACACGCTACAAGATGACTGGGATGTGCTATCGGATAGACCCGTTGCGCTGAACTATTTTCTGAATGTGCTACTCTGTTATTTTCCCACGTCAAGACCTACAGGAAAAAAAGTTAATAAAGGTTATGCACCAAGTGATGGTCTACACGCACTGGGGAATGAGTCCCACGTGCTAAACAGTGAGCCGGGTGCGCTGGAATGTTTCCCAGATGTGCTAAGGGATGTTCCCCACGTGTCGATTCATGTTTCTCGTGTACCTACAAAAGTGATTATATTTAAAAACTGATTTGATTAATGGGGTAGAGCCTCACCGTGGGCGCCAGAAATGTGTTCGGGAAAAGTGGATCAATGAAACTTAAAATGCGAAAAATATGTTCAAAGGGACTTGTCCACACACCCACGGGACTTCTTGGTGCAAGTTATGGAGTCATGAAGAATGACTCAACTTCCAAAGGTAGGTTCCATGGTTCTCTATCTCACAAGGTCCCTCAAGCCAATGCCTTTTCTCTTAGATCACTGAGCAAAGTGACTTAGGGATGACGAATGCAAGAACGAGGGATGCTTTAGATTGATTTTAACATGAAATTCATCCTATCTATGCATGATTTTACAAATGAAGTAAACTAGATTATAAGATGACAAGGTTAGTAGCAATACTATCCTAAAATGATATACTAGTTAATGATTTAAGCTAACAATAAAGGAAATACTCTAAAATGCTTATTAGATTAATTCCTATTACAAAGAGAAGCTAGATGTATTGATAAATTTGAGCATAAATGAGATACTAAAAGCTTGGATGATCTCTGAAATGGAGGAATGAGAGCTCTATTTATAGTGAAAATAGGGCAATGGAAGGTCAGGATTGAAAGTTATCAATCCATGTTTACAATTTTCACGAATGAAATCGTGAGAATTGTCAACATAAGACTGCTTGAGAGGAGATGTAAGAAGCATTAAATGCTTGAGAAGACCTCATGGTTACCTTAGAAGGTAAGAGTTAAGGTTAGGTTAGGGTTATCCAATGGATACAGATTTTACCCAAAGGGTAAACTCTTGTGCAAAGGTTAAAGGGATAACCATGGTCAAAGCAATGAATGCTTGATGAGACCCCTAGGTTAGATGAGGGTTAAGTTAGGCAAAAAGTCTCTAACCATGCCACTAGGGTTAGTTAACCATTAATGGTTTGAAGACTTTGGGGACAAATTTGTAAGAGTCCTTCCAAATTTGGGGGTATTCAACAAGTTAGCTTGTTGAAGGCATAAAGGCTTTAATGCCTTTTGAAGACTTTACTCCAAATTTGAGAAGTGACCTCCTCAAATTTAGGGAAAAGGGATAATGGATGGGTTTAGGTTAGTTGATTAGGATTAGATGGATTCTAGAAGAAATTAGGAATAGGATTAGGATGCAAGTGGGAGATGTAGGAAAATGCAAGTGGATGAGGGATAATAGGATTAATTAAAATAAATTGCTTTATTTCAATTTGGTTGCAAATTGGACATTTAAATAAATTAGATTTATTTAATTGGGGTAAACTATTTAATTAAATGTAAAATTAATTAAAAAGTATAGAGAAGGGATTTAATTAAATAAAATGATTTATTCAATTAAATGATGTAAAGGGCTTAAGTGAATTTAAATAAATAAATTGAATAATTTATCTAATTAAATAGAGGAATGTGGGTGATTTAATTAAATTAGATTTAACTAAATAGAGGAATGAGAATAAAATGAACATTAAATATTCATTTAGGAATATGGTCATTTTTATACGTCTACATAATACATTTGCTCATTCCCTAGAAAAAAACTATTACAACAACTCGCCAAAATCTCTTGGAGTTGTCTTCATACAATAATCATGTGTGTCATCATCATTACCACTCAACATCAGATCATAAACCAATATAACCAATTCACCAAACTTAATCGGTTAGGGTTTATCAAAACTAACAAGTAGGGTTTACCAGTTACAAACAATAGATAAGGTTTACACCGTTACACCGGTTACTAGTTCTCCTCACAAATTCTTCCTACTGGTTATATTAACAATATTACAACAATAGATAAGGTTTAATCAACATCAATGACAACATAACATATCAATAATGCAGTCTTCATTCAAATACCAACAAAACCCTTCTTCATTGAACCCGAATATTGTTTCTTCCTAGAAAGGGAATTGGGTGTTTTCTTCTCAGTTGATCTCTTGGTGGATTGGGAATGGGGCCTCCGAACTGAGCTAACAAGAGAAACTGAAATGTCAGCTCAAGTACCTTTCTCTTCTATATTTATAATCTCATCCTCCTGGGGTCGGACCTCCTTAGGGGAGGACTCATTACTTGTCGCTTCTTTTGACTTGATATGATTATGCCATTCTTCCTCAAAACTCTCATCAAAATGGGTGTTCCCCAGATTAGCTCTAGGTTGATTAGTCTCTTGATGGTAGATCCATAAATTATTTCTCTTCTTTTTCGGCCAACAATCATTTTCCATGGTTTGCCACATGTCCCAAGGAATAGACTTAGCCAGATTGTGTCTTTGAAAGATATGGTAAAAAGCCAACCATGGGGGGTGCTCAAGGATAGGAAAGTCACTAGGACCTACATAAAATATTGGATCATTCACTAGCAGGCAGACGCGACCCTCCCATGAGTTCCATGACACATGCTTAATAGCATTTTTCCTATGTTTACTAGACAAACAATTGTCTGGGTCATAGCTCCATACATCATCCAACGCTACTAAGCCTACTTGTACTAGCTTGGAGGTCAGGACCCTCTCGGCGAGGCTTCTTCACTCAAGAATAATAGGGCCAATAACTTTGTCATTCTCATTAATAGATATATCATGCTTTCCTGATCCTGTAGCCTTTTCAACCTCCACCAATTGTCAAGATATCTTGAGAGCCAGTATTCTCTCAGTAACATAAGTAGGAAGGCAGAAGGGTTCTTCAGAGAAGCCATGTACTCGGACAAAATAGAAATCCTTACCCAAGAACCCGTCGCAGCGGGAGTGTTCATTACTCATCCAATTTATTTGGGTTTGAGAAAAATGAACGAGAGACTCCTTAGGGATGACACCAAAATCAAGAAGGACATGAGCCAGGAAATAGTCCAAAAACTAGTATACATCACAAGTGGCTAATAGTACAGGGATCTAGGTGGACATAGGCATTTTGTTTCCTAACTCATCATGAGTAGCCAATGGCATGAATTGACTAAAGAAAGTGACTTTTTGGTGTAAGAACAAATGAACTAGGAATGAGGCAAACTTGAACCGATGTGATTGCTCAAATTCGACCAACTGCCTCACCATTTCTCTGGCTATCAACACAGAGAAGTCAAAATGGAATGGCTCCTTCTGCTTCTGACATTTAAACAAGAAACCCATCATAGGAGCGGTGATCTCTTGATCATAGTCATGACCACATAGGAACATAATGGTAGAGGAGATATATTTGAGATCATTGTTTCTTAAATCGCTATAGTGGATAGGGAGCTTTGGAGGCTTGACCACCAAACTCTGGTTCATATTAGCTTAACAAAATGAGACAATATCCCACCTTCAATGCCAATAGTCTTCCATAGAATCTTTATCAAACACCTTTGTGCTATCAATTCAAGGGAAACATAGGATGTCTCGAATAACTTCTGGGGTTATGACAACCCACAGAGAGGAGCCCTATATCAAAAGAGAGTCTAGCATGAATCTGCTTGCGCATGCAGCCACAAATTCTGGACAATGTGGAAAAATAGGGACCATGAACTGAAGAGTGTTGGAATTCCAAAATTTGAACGTTGTAGACTGCAGCTCGCTTCTGTGATTCAACATTCTTCCAAACCCAACCTCCCTGAGAGCTCTTGGTTATTCGTGTAGTTCAGGCTCAATGACCTCTTCTAAGGAATCAATCACCGCCATGGAATCATGGGTGACTATCTTGGATTTGGGTTTGGTTCTGGGATAGTTTGTCTTGGAGGGCATGGTGTGGGACGAGTATGAAACTTCCCTATATATGTCCACCCACATTTCGCCTTGGGAAGGACTTGAGGCTATGGTATCCATCTCCATTTTTACAAGCGATATTTTCTGACACTATTAAATTTGACACTAGGAATGCAAACCACAAATATGATATGCACTTTTGAAGCTCTCTTCCTTAAATTTATCGCATGCCTAGATTTGTGTGTGAAAAGGAAAAATTTATGATAGGGATCTGCTGACACGTATGGCACTTCATTTTCCAAGCAACATTAATACTAAAAATGGGAAGAAGCTCCGCCACTTGCATTTTTTAAAAGATATCAACCCACTATACCATCATTCCAATCTACTAGAGATGATTTCCCTATCTGGGTGGATCTTCTTATTTAAGAGAAAATACACAGCCAACGATGCTCACACGAGCCAAAATAGACCTACGGACTACTGGGTTAAGGCACGACATAACCAAAAATATGTGTGGCATCTGAGTATATTGTTTTTCTTTTCAAGGCTCTAGATAGGACATGTGCAACCTTCAGGCTTCACTCCATTCACTTGTGTGAGTAATGAGAAAAGACAACCACATCAGAGATCAAGGGTGTTGGCTCTTAATTTGATTTTATTACTCAGAGTTGGAAATCAGCTATAAATATGTCTTTTCAGACATTCCTTTGCACAGAAGTTAGCTCAACGATGGAGTTTCTTGAGTTATGGATACTCCCATCAAGCTTGCCAATAGCAAGGCACAATTCGCTTTCCTTGGCAACATTTCAAACCAAATGTTGCAAGGAATGACGCGAAAGAGAGATCTGTTGATCACTGCTGCAATTAAATAGGTGCTCAGGGAAGATTATATTGACGACATTGACAGATATCGTGTCAACACCAATATCTGCTCCCGCTTCGTGGCTTCATTGCTGGATGTTAGGACAGATGATTACCTGACGACAGAGCTGACCAAGATGCTCTTCCCATCACCCTCAGAGAGAAGGTGACTTGGTATCTACTTATAGGTGGCTTAAAGAGTATATGATTGTCCGCTCATCGCCTACGTGTAGAGCATGCTGTGAAGTTCCTCCTTAGATTCTATCTAATAGTACCCACTCTGGCCGACACAACTACATCTTCCCACGGATCTTGATGCCGCACATTCTTCTGAACCTGGTGCTTGTGTTGATATCTTAGGAATCCAACAGTGACTCTAGCCATGAGTGGATAGGATCTGATGATGATGAAGATGATAACTCTAAATGTCTTGTGAGATTTTGTCAAGATCAAGAGGCAATGGAAAGCACAAATAAGAGAGACAAAATATATGATATAAATAAACTGTATTCTATCAAGATGAAAATACTATATTCTATCAAGATGAAAATACTGATCAACTAGATCATCAATCGTTACATACAATGAATATGAGCCTGCTTATATAGGAAAGGCTATATGGATATGTGAGCACACAAACATGACATGTGGCTCAATAAGAAACAAGAGTAGGTAGGAAATAGGTGTGGGTAGGTAGGAGAAACAATATAATATTCCACATGAGGTGGATCACCCACTGAATGTGGAGTGTAACACCAAGATCACACTATAAAAGGTGGAAATTCTCCTACACACACTATCCCAATGTGGCACAAACACCCAAGTGTCTCATACCCAAACTACTATGAAATGTATTTCCTAAGTAAACTTAAGTAAGGTGTAATAATATCCAAGATGAATAATTATTTACACCAACATGTCTCATGGATGAGGATGAGGACGAGGGAGACAACTGAAAGACTGCCACCTTGGCACTAAGATTTATGGGTTGCAAGTCTATTTATGCATTGTATAAACATACTAATATATATAATATAATGAATATTTTTCCATTTGACTCACAGTTAATTGTGAAGAGTTGTGCACAACTGTTGGAAAGAAGTAAACTCAGAAAACAGAAGTTTTTCTCTAATATCTTTTTGTAAATTAGAAATAAAGATTCTTTGAATATCATTGTCAGGTACTGGAAAAGAAATTTGAGCATACAAATGCTTATATCTACCAATGAAATCAATCACTTTTTCTTTAACACCTTGTTTACAATGCATTAAATCAATCAAAGTAACTTTAGGACTTATATTGTTTTGAAATTGTTGAATAAAAGCATTTTCAAGTTGTTTGAAAGAAGTAATAGAATAAGAAGGCAACGAGCAATACCATTGTAGGGCTTTATCTCTTAATGTTCTAGTAAACAGTTTTGCAAGCAACCTTTGGTCATAAGCAAAATCAGTACATATTGTTTGAAAGGTCTTAACATGTGTTAGAGGATCACCCTTACCATTATAAAGCTCCAAATGCGGAATTTCAACATGTTTAGCGGGGATAGCTTGAACAATGTCAAGAGAAAGTGGGCTCGCAACATCAAATGTGGGCACACTAAACCTAGATTGATTCATAGAGGCAATTTGTTGCTGTAAAAAAGAGACAGTCTGTGCAAGATTGTTAATGGTCGCTTCAGTCGAAGAATTCATATTAGACGTGTTAGATTGTGATGGAGGTGTTATGTTATTGAAAGAAGGTAGAGAGTAAGGTGGCGGGACACTATGATAGTTAGTCATAGGAGAAGATTGGAAAGGAGGAACACTACAAGGAGGAATGGAATGGTTAAATGAATTGCCCCCTTGCGTCATGTTAATTTGTGGAGATGTAAAAGGAACACTCATTGAAGGAATGAATGAAGAAGTTGGATTGAATGAAGGAAGAGGGTTGATTGAAGAAGAGGGATTGCCCCCATGACTGGTGATCATAGGTGGAATGTCTTGTACTGAAGTAGATGTAAAAGTAGGTATACTAGCAATAGGAGTCGTCAAAGGGATAGAATGATTGACTTGAGTAGGAGGTTGTGTATAACCTAAGGTTTCGGCACAACTTTTCATAGGCATCACATTCGAATCCACAATGTGTGCAATACCATGCAAAATATCAATTCCATTCTTATCACTTTGAACCATACGTTTTAGACCCTCAATTAATGAAAGAGCTTCACTATCGGGGTATTCTTGAGACATCCATTTTCGAAAATCATCAAATTGGTTATCCAATTTTGAAAGTTGTTCTACAGAAACCTCATGGAGAGCTTCTTCATCATTAAGAGGATTAGAGGAATTACCCATGTCCTCGTTAAAAAGGCCATTCAAATTAGGTTCCATCTCCTCGGTAATTACACCTTGGAAAGACTTAATTCTAAGGCTTCGTCTAACGGGAATAGTGTAAGTAGGACTTATTGTTGTAAAACTCATGCACTAAAGAAAGAGAGAAGATTTTGAATTTTAGAGGTAGCAAATTTCAATAAAACCAGCCAATCTCCTAGATTTAAGCTGTTAAATGCAATCAGGACAATCTCCCAAAATTTTGGAAAAAATGTCCGGGACCATGGCGAACGGAGTGCACACAGTCCTCGCAACTTTTTTCGAAATTTTCAGGGATGAAAGTTATGATGATTTTAAAGCTAATCTGAAAAAATTGAATGATTTTACGATCTGTAGATAAGCCAAATTAAAGTTGCAATCTCAAAATTGAACCCTACCAAGATTGTTGAAAAATGTAAAATTTGAATTTTGAAAAAGAGGGGGAAACTGAAATTTTGAATTTTATGATTTTAGAGGGAATGCTAAAAGCAATGCAAGTTTTGAAATTTAAAAGTTGACTCGATTTCATGCAAAATTTGAATTTTGAAAATGGAAATCAAAGTTGTTGCAATTAAACACTTAATTTCAAAAGTCACAAACTGCAAAAATTTGAATAAAACACTAAAATTTCGAATGAATGCCAACACACTTTTCAGATTTAGGACTGTAAGAAACACAATTTTGATATGAATTTCAATTTCAATGATTTTTGAATGATTAGAAGCCTTAATCCAAGCAATCGCTAGACCAACTTTGACTTTAATTTTGAAGGTGTTAAAATTGATAAAATAAGCCAAAATTCTGGATTTTAGCAGAAAAATACAGTAAGATCTAGCTCCCGAAATTTTGGAAAAAATGTCGGGGACGATGGTGCTCGGGGTGCACATGGTCCTCGCAACTTTTTTCCAAATTTTCAGGGATGAAAGATATTGTGATTTTATTGCGGAATCCAAAGTTACAGCCGATTTGGAGGTGTTTTGATTAGTGAAATTATCAGTCAAAGGTTGAATCAAGGTCTTAAAAATTAGGGTTTTGACATTTAACCACTTAATTTTCAGAATTAAAGCACAAATATGAATTGACAATTTGCAATAGAAGGGTAGATCTGAAACAAGCATTAACAATTAAACATTTCACAAGTTTAATTACTTAAAAAGAAAATTTTAGGGTTTTTATGCAATCAACCTCTAAAATTTGCAAAAGATCAAACATGGAAATATAATTAGGAAAGCAAAATTTTCAGATCTAACCATGAATAATTAGAATGAGGATGTTCACGTCGGGTTCACCAAAATGTAAAGCAAAAAAATCGAACCCTAGTTGTTCTCCCCTCCCCAACTCCAAGGAGAGAGAAGGGAGAGTCACTAGGGTTGATGGTTTTCACTTAGGAGAGACTTTACAATCAAAAGAGGGGTTGAACCCCACAAGATCCAATCCCACGCAATGCAAGATTGGATTCTAAATGAGTTTCAAGGGTTAAGACATCAAGGATACCCTCTTTTGTAAAGAATGTAGATAGAAAGATTGAACTAGGAATGCATGTAAAGTAGGAAAGATTCGCTTATAAACAAAGATAGGGATATGGGATGAAGCTGCGGACCTGGAATTAGCAGTAAAATGTCGAGACGGTGCTGTTCTACAAATTTGAGTGAAAGTTGACCAGACAATGGAGCCCGGCGTGCAGACGGTCCTCCGAAAAATCTGCAAAACGAAGGGGGATCTGTTCATCTCTGCACAAGGATTCCAGATCTTCAATTACAGCCGCGTACCTGCAACCTACACACAGAAAAGAGAGGACGATTGGGGGGTTAGGGATGAGGGGTTTGCCTTTAGGTCAAACCCCGGTTTTGGAATTAACCAAGAAATGAGAATGTTGTAAATGTAAATGTTTGTAATATAAACAAGTACTGATACCTTGTTGTAAGAATGTTTGTATTCTTACATGCGAGGGTGTAATGTATGTAGTATGTTGTATGTTGTATGTGATCTCCTCTTCAATGGTTGAATCCTTGTCTTGAATGCAACACTTAGCCTTGAATGGAGACTTAGAATGCTTAATTGCTTGAAGGAATGCTTGAATGCTTGAATGTTTGAATGTTCGAATATCGCTTTCGCCTCTTGCTCTTACCTATTTCCTTCCTCCCTTTCTAGGAGAGGAAAAGTAGTTCATATACTTGTGAATTAGGGTTGAGAGACTGATTTTCCTGACCTTAGGCCAACCTAGAAACAATATTTTCCAATTTGCAAACTTCAAGACCCGATGCCCAAAAGGAGACCGGGCCCAAAATAGGGCCAGGGACCAGGGCGCTGGGCCCCATGGTCCCACCTCCCGGGACAGCAGGGTGCAAGGAGGGATCATGCCAAGGTGCAGAAAAATGCAGTTTTTGGTGTTGTAAACAGGTTTCGGGGTCTCCATTCAGGTTCAACATTGCACCGCCATCGTGAAGACCCAAATGCAGTCGAAATTGCAAGTGTCGCAATTTTAGGACGCTACACTAATATATATAATATAATGAATATTTTTCTTGTTTATGACGTATCTTATGATTTACTTCTTTTCCTTATAATTCATGAAGAAACATAATAAAATAAATAAGGCACACTAGAATACATTATTTACATTAAGGGTACTAAACTTAATAGAAAGGTTTAAGATGAAACCTGTTAATCGAGATTTTGAGAGATTCCCCTTGCATATTCTTGAGATCAAATGCATTAAACCCCTTAAAATTCATGATGCGGAAGTGTCCCTCCCATAAACCATCGAACTTAGCATGTTGACCTGGTCTGGCTGCCCTCTCATTATATTTTAAAACAAGATCGCCCGGTTTGAGCTCTGGGTCAAAACTCTTCTTGTTATCAAACCACCTCTTGATTTTTTGTTGGCGGTTCTGAAGAGACTCAAACGTCACTTCCCTTGCTTCTTCTAGCTCCATAAGCTCTAGAAACCTTACCTCAATGGGCTCATTTTTGGCCACCTCAATGGACTTGAGGAGTTGCAAAGCGGGGATGTTCAATGTCACAGGGAATAAGGCATCTTTATCGTAGACCAGTTTGTATGGAGAGTTATTTTAAATCTACTTAGGTGTGATCCGGTCTACCCATAACATGCTTCTCAAGTGGTTATGTCACTCCCTTTTCTGTTCAGACCCCATTCTCTTAATGAGTCTTATAAGGCTCTTAACGGTAGATTCAGCTAGGTCATTTCCTTGAGGGTAATAATTTGAGGAAGTCTTTAGATATATGCCCTGGTAGAGAGCAAATTGAGTTACATAGGAGCCTGTGAATGCGCATGCATTATCCTATATTATGGTCTTTGGCAGACCATACCGGCATACTAGCTCCTCCAAAAATGATAGTATTTTTATTTCTGATGAATTCCTTAGGGGTACAGCCTCGAGCCATCTGGTGAAGTAGTCAATGGCAATAAGGATCCACTTGTGTTTCGCTAAGCCAGGCATATTAATCATCCCTATGAAATCCAGACCCTATTGAGCAAAGGGTTCTTCCACCATTATTGGCCCGAGTGGCATTGTTGCCTTCTTACGCCTACCACTGTAGTATTGACACTCCTCGTTTTCTCTTACCGGAGCATGTGTGTCTTTAAACATCGAGGGCCAAAATTACCCAACACAGGTAATCTTGATGATGGTGGTTTGTGTTGAATAATGACTCCCTAAAAGGCCATGATGGAATTCGTGTAAGATTTTGCGGGATTGGTCTTGGTCTAAGCAGCATAGTAGAATCCCATCAAAATTCCTTTTAAAAAGCGCTCCTTCAACAAGGTGAAAATTGTATTTCGCATCCTGTAGAATCTCCTCTTTTTAGGAGAGATGTCAGCTAGGAAGATTCGAGTCTCCATGAAGTGTCTTTGGCTCTTGATCCAATTTTCTTTTGTTTGCTCAGAGGTGAACATCGCAACCTCCTTTGTAGTAGTCTCAGCTTCTCAAGGGTCAGACTCTTGGGCTATATCATCGCAAAGGCTTTTTCTATGGATTACCTTAGTGGTCCTAACATCAATGTCATATTCTAAGATCTTGGTTATCTAGTTTTCCCTTTTCTCTGTAATGTCACCCTCCATTATATATTCTCTAACTGAAGGATGAGAAACATACACAGTAGTCTTATTGCAAGAAATGAAATGCCTAAACTTTTTGAGGCCTTTGACATTGGCCAGTGCTTGTTTTTCAACAAAGTTGTATTTAGCCTCATACTCCTTTATATTTTTGGAATGAAAGGCTATGGGATGCTCACCCTTTATGTCTACATCTTTCTAGGTTAGTACCATGACAATGCTATAATCGCTAGAGAAAACATATATTATGAAATCCCTAGACATATCAGGGTTTGAGAGTACTGGAGTGGAAGAGATGGTGTCTTTGATTTCTTCAAATGCCTCTTTTGCTTCAGGATTCCATTTAAAATGTTTTTCCCTTTTAACCATTATCATGATAGGTCTCACCATTCCAGCAAAGTCTGAGATGAAACGGCTAACAAAGTTGACCTTGCATAGGAAGGACTGAATGCCCTTCTTGTTGACGGGAAGAGGAAGCTCTTTTATTGCCTTCACTCAATCTGGATTGATGGAGACTCCTTCTTTTGACACTACGTGTCCCAATAATTTCCCTTGCAGGACCCCAAAGATGCATTTCTTTGGGTTCAATGAAATGTCAAATTCCAAACACTTCTGAAAAACCAGCTCGAGATGATCAAAATGATCTTCTTTGTGCTTTTAAAATACTGTCAAGTCATGCGAGTAGATGAGGATGATTTTATTAATCAGCTCCTTAAAAGCTAGATCCATAGCCCTCTGAAAAGTGGAACCTACGTTTGACAATCCAAACAACATTTTCTGGTAAGCAAATGTTCCCCATTTGGTTGTGAAGGTTGTCTTATGTTGGTTCCCTGGCCTTACCAACACTTGGTTATAACCTAAGAATCCATCCAGTATCAAAAACATCTTCGACCCCACCATGATTCTTAACAATTGTTTCGTTGGTGGCAAAGGGTAATGGTCTTTTAGAGAGGCTTGGTTCAAGTCACGGAAGTCCACACAGAGCCATATATCCCCATTCTTCTTTCTGAGTGGTTCGAAATTTGATACCCATGTACTATGCTTGATGGGGTAGACAATCTTGGCCCCATCAGCAATCTCAATGGTGTGTTGAATGATGCTAGAATTGTAACCTCTCAAATCCTCATATGACCATGCTAGCATGCCCATGTATTCATCACAATATCGAGCCAACCTTTCTCGGTCTTCTAGGGGAACTTCCTTTCCAGCCTTAAGTGTTCTCCCATTCCCTACTGAATCTTTGGCATAGTCACCCTTATCGGTCATGAGTGATCAATCCATTTGAGAGATTGTTGGATTTCAATTTAATGATTTGATCCCCGTAAGCCTCCTTTACTTTAGACTGCATTTGATCAGCAAATTATTCAAGGTTTTGAATGAATAGAGCAATTTTCTCATCACTCTCAAAACTTTCTAGTGGGTGTCATTGTCTGGAATAGTTGGTCGAACGATCATGCAGACCACCTAGGGTTGGTGAGCAAGTCCATAGAAAGGTTGAATTGCAACCCAATAGTGGCCATCCGATCAGCGAATGCATTTGTCTTTTGAGGAATCCTCTGAATGTTGAAGGCATCAAATCTTTCAATCAAATACCATGTCTTATGATGGTAAGACCTCATGCGGATGTGCTTGGCACTTGAGATTCCTCAGACCTGGTGCACTATCAACTAATAATCACCCAAAACTTTAAATTGTTTCATTCCCATCCTTTCTGCTAAACTTAGGCCTTGGATTAGCCCTTCATATTCCGCTTCATTGTTGGAGCAAGGAAACTGCAAGCGGAAAGATCTCAGGATTTGTTCACCCAAAGGCGAAGTAAGGAAAATTCCAATGCCTGAACCTACCTCGCATCTTGTACCATCAAAGTGCAAGGTCTAGAGCATAAAAGACAACTCTTCCTCTTCACTATCATGACTATCACAACATGGTTGTCCTTGCCATCATCCAGTAGTGGAGTCATAGTGTATTGCACACCATCTTTGGTCAACTTGTAGACATTTCTCCTCCCATCATGTCTTGAGTCTAGATCATATTTCCATGGCCTTCCAAGGAGTAAATGACAAGCATCCATCTCTACAACATCACACAAGATCTTGTCTCTATATTCATCTATTTGAAAATCAACCCAAACTTGTTCACTTACCAAAGCTTTTGCTCTTTGCTCAACCAGGAGACTTTGTAGGGGCGGGGATGAGGAAGTTTCTTCAATCCAAGCTTGCTGACCATCTCAGTTGAAGCAAGATTATCAGCTAACCCTGAGTCCACAATGACTCTACATACATTTCCACTTACCTTGCAAGTAGTTCTAAACAATGTCTTCCTCTGTGGTGGCTCTTTGATGGTTGGTACCTTCAAGAGGGTCTTTTGGAACATCAAACACTCCCCTTCCTCTAGATCCGCATGCCTTGAAGGAAAGTTCACACTTTGGGTGTCCTCCTCCTGTGCCAAATGGACTCTTCTTTCTCCACCTTGACTATTAGAGCCTTTCTTTTTTGGGCATCTAGATGACTGATGGCCAACTTGATTACATGTGAAACACCTTCTGGTGAACACATTGGCTCCTCTACCCCCAAATCTACCTCATCCATTTGGTCTCCTTCCTCTAAAACTACCCCTGTGACTTGGTTCTCCTTTTGATTCCTCATTACTTGACTCTCCTTGTGGTTCAGGAGAGGTTCCGCTTCCACCAAATCTTCCTCTTCCTCTAAAGTTACCTCCTCTTCCTCTACCTTGTTGGTCTCCCTTTCTTCTAAAATTTTCTTAAATCCTTAGTGCCATATGATAGCTTTTGTGAACTATCTCAGGATTCAAGAGACTTAATTCATCTTTAATGGCATACTTGAGGCTATTCATGTATCTTGCAACTTTTGCTTCTCATTCTCTGGCACCTTTGCTCTTAAGGATAATTTATGGAACTCCTCTATGTATCCACTGACATCCAAATCCTTTTGTCTTAGGCTATGCAACTTCTTATGCATTGTTACTTCATAATCCTTAGGTAAAAATTTCCTTTTCATCTCTTCAACCATCCTCTTCCATGATGAGATGGGGTTCTTTCCCTCTTCTACTCTCTCATTTTGCAAGAAGTTCCACCAACTAAGGGCAGATCCTTTCATATTAGACTTAGCAGTGTTCATCTTTTGGTTCTCAGGCACATCTTCACACTCAAAGTGATTCTCTAAGGCCTCCAACCAATCCATGACCTCCTCTGGGTCCATCTTTCTAGTAAACACAGGCAGGCTTGCTTTGTCATCTCTTCTACCTACTCTCTCAAGGGCTTCAACGAAACTTCTTTGATCTACGGGTATCGTTTCTCTTTCCTACAAAAGAGCATCATCCTCATTCCCTTCTTCTTCTTCTTCTTTAGAGTCTCCTTTCTTCTTATCCATCTTACCCTTCAACCTATCCAATTATTTACTCATCTCTTTGTTGGTTGTTGCCTGCTCTCTTACCAACTTGGCCAGTTCAACGTTGGTCATCCTTCTTCCATCACTAGTGTCTTTTCCTTTTGACATCTTGCCAACATCCTTATTCTACACTCAAGAACCTTTAAGGCTCTGATACCACCTGATGCAGAGTGGGAAACAAGAAGGTAAGAAGACCTAATTCACCCTTCTAAGCCTAGACAAGGCTTACTTCAACCCACAACTAGGGTTCTACACACACACCAATATACTCAATCAACCACAATAATTCCTAAGGAGGGTTAGGGATATTTTACAACCAAAGAAACTCATCCTATTGTTTTCACCCAATTTTGAAGACTTCCTACTGCACCCACATCAAGGAACCCCCAATTATGCCTATTCCTTGTAGCCCTATCTGACCGGTGTTTCTCAAATAATCCAAATTTTCCTCAAAACACCCTAGGAAAAAATTACATTCTAGAGTACCCTTTTGGGGCTTACATCCAATTCCAAAAGATAGAGTTATGACCCTGATCCACCACCCCTAAGCACCTAATGGGTTTGCAGACCTAATAAGCCTAATTAGGCCTATTTTCCAAAGAAACTACTTAAGAATGGGGTTGAAAAACCTAACTCACCCCTTGGGAATTTTCCTTAGGTATCTAATGAGCTAAAACCACCTTTAGACCAGTTTGCAAACACTCCTTAGGTGACTGTCTTCTCATTCCTCCTTGAGGCTAGGTTAAACACACGATTTTATTTAACCTAGGGTATGGTGGAAACCACACCAAAACTCACTCCTAGATTCCACCCTTTTGTAATCACAATATACATAGCCTCAACCTACATTTCCCAAAGGTTCTTTGAATTCTTCAGTAGGATCTGTAAGTTAGGGTCATGTTTTGATGAAACCCTATGAACTGGGTCTTTGAGTGACAGTTTTTGGCAAACTGCCCACCACTTGCTCCAAAATACACTAATTCAAGTTAGAACACTTACATTAAAACCTGCATTCACACCACAATCCAGCCAATTCAAATTTTCATTCCAACCAATCCTCTGTTAGATCGTACAGTATGGAAAACTAGTGAAAAATGGGCAAAATCTGAGTTTTTTGTGTATTCTAACCACCAACTTCATACATTCATCATTCAACTCACTCATAGATGATCTCAAAGTCACAAATATGCCTTCCCCCAATGGATACAACTAATTTCCAACAATTTATGACCATTGGAACTTCTTTGGCAATCGGTGGGTAAATGTTTCTTAGCAACTTTGAAAAGTTGCTTAGCAACTTTTGCAACTTTTGACAACTTTTTAAATTTGACATTCCAAAGTCCCTAATGGACTTGTAGACAAACCCTAGGCCTAAAAAAACTTAGGAAAACCTAACAACATACCTCCTACCCTACATGAACCCATGGTCAGAGTTGGTCACTAGGTTTATAAATGACCTAGAGCCAATTGACCTTACAAATGGTTCTTTATTACATTCCTAGGATCCAAAGATCCAATCTAATCCAAAAAACCATCCTAGGGTTTAAGACCACCTACCAACACACAAATAATAAACAAACTCCAAAACCAAGAGGTTCCTTGCACCATACTCCCGGGGCTAGAAAAAAAATCAAGTCCCTTGAGTTGGCAAATCTGGAGCCTTGCATCCACTTCTTCAAAGCCTACTCTATCATCTAGGTTGCATCTTCTAAGGGTTTGTCCTTCGAGTGGACCATATACTCATAGTAAGTATGCCTCCTTGTTTTCTTACTCACCCTCCTGTCAAGTACATGCTCAACTGCAAGCTTAGGTTGCCTAGGTAGGTCTTGTAACATCTCTTCCCTACTAGAACCGTCTAGACCTGCATCACACACATCAGTAATAGGACCTTTATATGCATAGATATCTGAAACATTGAAAGTGTTAGAGAGACCAATGTCCAGTGGGAGATCAATCTTGTAGGCATTTCTGCCACATTTTTGAATGATCTTGAAAGGGCCTATCTTCTTCATCATCAACTTGGTGTATTTCTCCTTAGGGATTCTCTCCTCGAGATGAATCATCACCATATCTCCAACCTTAAACTACAAATCTCTCCTTGTCTTATTTGCAGCATGCTTGTACTTGTCTGAGGTTTTCTCTAACCTATCCTTGACTTGTTGATGGATATCTCTCATTACTTTTGCAAATTCCTCTGCTTGTGCACTTCTTTTGTCCAAATCTTTCACATCTCTCAACTCCAATACACCTCTACGGTGTGACCCATACACTATTTCAAAGGGACTGTGACCAGTGCTTCTATTTACTGAGTCATTATAAGAAAATTCTACTTGAGGAAGTATTGAATCCCATGTAGTTTCTTGATCCTTAGCTAGACACCTTAATAGGTTTCAAAGTGACCTATTGATGACCTCAGTCTATCCATAAGATTGGGGATGATAAGGTGATGTGAAGGACAAATTGGTACCTAGCCTTCTCGAAAGAGTTTGCCAAAAATGCCCAAGAAACTTAGAGTCCTTATCTAAGATGATTGACAGTGGCAAACCATGTAATCTTATAACCTCCTTGAAGAATATACCTATTATATGGGATGCATCATGTGTGGTTTTACAAGGTAGAAAGTGAGCCATTTTTGAAAATCTATCAACAACTACATAGATGTTGTCATGACCCTGTTTAGTCTTTGGAAGTCCTAATACAAAGTCCATCCTAACTGAATCCCATGGCTTGCTTGGTATGGGCAAAGGAGTATACAAACCTACATTTGAACTACTACCCTTGGCCTTTTGATAGATTACACAGCCTTCCACATACTTTCTGATCTTAGTTTGCATCTTAGGCCAAAAATAGAATCTTCTAACCAACTCAAGGGTCTTGTCGATTCCAAAATGACATGCCAATCCCCCACAATGCTTCTCCTTCACAATGTTTTCCCTCATGGAACCTTTAGGAATGCAAAGTTGACTTCCCTTGAAAAGTAGACCTTCCTGCAGAATAAAATCTGAGAACTCCTTATGGTACTTGTCACCCATTTCCTAACACGCTTGGTATGCTTCCTGGAAATCCTCATCTCCTTGGTACATATCCTTCATGGAAATAATGCCTATGCTCTCCAACTGAATCTTCTTCACTGTCAATTTCCTCCTGCTAAGGGCATCGACTACCTTATTTGCTACTCCTTTCTTGTGCTTGATGGTGAAAGTGAATGGTTGAAGGTATTCTATCCATTTCATATGTCGGTGATTCAACTTGTCCTGCCTATTCAAGAAACTTAGAGCATGGTTATCAGTATAGACTACAAAATCCTTTGGCAACAAATAATGCTTCCATTTCCTCAAGGATTAGACCATTTCATACATCTCTAAGTCATAGGTTGAGTACTTTTGTTTGGCTTCATTCAAATTTTCACTAAAGAAGGCTACTAGTCTACCTTCTTGGCTTAAGATTCCTCCTACTACCTTGTTACTTGCATCACATTCTATGATGAAAACCTTATTAAAATCAGGTAAAACCAATATAGGTTGTTTTGCTACCCTTCTTTTCAAATACTCAAAGGACATATCTGCTTCACTAGTCCATACAAACTGACAGTTTTTAGCCCCCTTGATAGTATCAATCATAGGTGCACATACACCACTAAAATTCTTAATAAACTTCCTATAGAAGCTTGCAATACCATGAAAACTCTTTACCTCACTTGCATTTCTAGGTGTAGGCCAATTGAGGATTGCTTCCACCTTGGAAGGATCCATCTTGAGGCTTCTCTTGGAGATTACAAAACCAAGAAACACCAACTCTTCCTGCAAGAAGACACATTTCTCAAAATTGATCTTCAATTTCTCTTCATTCAACCTTTTCAATACCAAATCCAAATGTATTAGATGCCCATCCCTATTCTTGCTAAAAATTAGAATATCATCTAAGTACACAACAACAAAATGCTTGATAAAAGGTTTCAAGACTTCATTTATGAGTCTCATGATGTACTAGGAGAATTTGAGAGGCCAAATGGCATAACTAGCCATTCATAAATTCCTTCATTTGTTTTGAAGGTTGTCTTCCACTCATCTCCCTCTCTTATCCTGATTTGATGGTAACTGCTCTTCAAATCCACCTTACAGTAGAACTTGGCTCCTACTAAATAGTCCATCGAGTCCTCTATCCGAGATATAGGGAACCTATACCTTATTGTGATCTTATTTATGGCTCTTGAGTCTGTAGATAACCTCCATGTACCTTCTTTCTTAGGAGCCAATACTGCAGGGACAACACAAAGGCTAACGCTCTTCCTTATGAATCATTTTTCTAGCAACTCATGTACTTGCCTTGCAAGTTCTTCATTTTTATCAGGGGTCAATTTATATGTTGCTCTATTGGCCAATGTTGAGCCTGGTATAAGGTTAATACAATGACTCACATCTCTAAAAGGTGGCAAGGTCTCTGGTTTGCTTCCTGCAACTATACCCTTGTATATTTCCAACAACTCTTTCACTTCTCTTGGACTTGCAGTCCATTCTTGCACCTTGTCTTCCTCTTTCTTTCTGATCTTCTCTTGGACTCACCACTAAGGCAAAGCATGGGGTACCCTTCTCTCTAATTGTCTACATAAACTCCTCTTTACCTACTAACATGACACTAGTCACAACATAACTGTCCTCACCATCATCTAGTAGTGGAGTCATAGTGTATTGCACACCATCTTTGGTCAACTTGTAGACATTTCTCCTCCTATCATGTCTTGATTATACATCATATTTCTGTGGTCTTCCAAGGAGTAAATGGCAAGCATCCATCTCTGCAACATCACACAAGATATTGTCTCTATATTCACCTATTTGAAAATCAACCCAAACTTGTTCACTTACCAAAGCTTGCTGCTCTTTGCTCAACCAGAAGACTTTGTAGGGGCAAGGATGAGGAAGTTTCTTCAATCCAATCTTGTTTACCATCTCAGTTGAAGCAAGATTATCAATTGACCCTGAGTCCACAATGACTCTACATACCTTTCCACTTACCTTGCAAGTAGTTCTAAATATTTTCTTCCTCTGTGGTGGCTCTTTGATGGTTGGTACCTTCATGAGGGTCCTTTGGAACATCAGAAACTCCCCTTTCTCTGGATCTGCATACCTTGAAGGCGAGTTCACACTTTGGGTGTCCTCCTCCTATGCCAAATGGACTCTTGTTTCTCCACCTTGACTGTTAGAGCCTTTCTTTTCTGCACATCTAGATGACTAATGGCCAACTTGATTACATGTGAAACGCCTTCTGATGAACACATTGGCTCCTCTACCCCCAAATCTACCTCTGCCATTTGGTCTCCTTCCTCTAAAACTACCCATGTGACTTGGCTCTCCTTCTGATTTTTTATTATTTGACTCTCCTTGTGGTTCAGGAGAGGTTCCTCTTCCACCAAATCTGCCTCTTCCTCTAAAGTTACTTCCTCTTCCTCTAAAGTTACCTCCTCTTCCTCTACCTTGCTGGTCTCCCTTTCTTCTAAACTTTTCTTCAATCCTTAGTGCCATCTGATAGAATTTGTGAATTGTCTTGGGATTGAAGAGACTTAATTCATCTTTAATGGCATACTTGAGGCCATTCATGTATCTTGCCAACTTTTGCTTCTCATTCTTTGACACCTTTGCTCTTAAGGACAATTTGTATAACTCCTTTGTGTATCCACTGACATCAAAATCCTTTTGTTTTAGGATATGCAACTTCTTATGCATTGTTACTTCATAATATTTAGGTACAGATTGTCTTTTCATCTTTGCAACCATCCTCTTCCATTACGAGATGGGGTTCTTTCCCTCTTCTACTCTCTCATTTTGCAATAAGTTCCACCAACTAAGGGCAGATCCTTTCATCTTAGACTTAGCAGTCTTCATCTTTTGGTTCTCAGGCACATCTTCACACTCAAAGTGATTCTCTAAGGCCTCCAACCAATCCATGACCTCCTCTAGGTTCGTCTTTCTAGTAAACATAGGTAGGCTTTCTTTGTCATCTCTACTACCTACTCTCTCAAGGGCTTCAAGGAAATTTCTCTGATCTGTAGGTATACTTTCTCTTTCTTGCAAAAGGACATCATCCTCATTCACTTATTCTTCTTCTTCTTCTTTAGAGTCTCCTTGCTTCTTATCCATCTTACCCTTCAACCTATCCAATTCTTTTCTCATCTTTTAAATGGTTGTCACCTGCTCTCTTACCAACTTGGCCAATTCAATGTTGGTCATCCTTCTTCCATCACTAGTGTCTTCTCCTTCTAAAATATTTCCAACCTCCTTCTTCCACCCTCAAGAACCTTTCAAGCTCTGATACCACCTGATGCAAAGTGGGCAACGAGAAGATAAGAAGACCCAATTCGCCCTTTTAAGCCTAGACAAGGCTTACTTCAACCCACAACTAGGGTTCTACACACACACCAATGTACTCAATCAATCACAAAACTTCCTAAGGAGAGTTAGGGCTATTTGAAAACCAAGGACACCCATCCTATTCCTTTCACCCAAGTTTGAAGACTTCCTACTACACCCAAATCAAGGAACCTCCAATCAGGCCTATTCCTTGTAGCCCTATCTGACTGGTGTTTCTCAAATAATCCAAATTTTCCTCAAAAGACCCTAAGAAAAAATTACATTCTCGAGTAAACTCTTGGGGATTACATCCAATTTCAAAAGATAGATTTATGATCCTTCTCCAACACCCCTAAGCACCTACTGGGTTTGCAGACCTAATAGGCCTAATTAGGCATGTTTTCCAAAGTAACTACTTAATAATGGGGTTGCAAAACCTAACTCACCCCTTGGGCATGTTCCTTAGGTATCTAACAAGCCAAAACCACCTTTAGACTAGTTCCCAAACACTCCTTAGATGACTGTCTTCTCATTCCTCCTCGAGGCTAGGTTAAACACATGGTTTTGTTTAACCTATGGTATGGTGGAAACCACACCAAAACTCACTCCCATATTTCACCCTTTTGTAATCACAATATAAAAATCCTCAACCTTCATTTCCCAAAATTCCATTGAATTCTACAATATAATATGCAAGTTAGGGTCATGTTTTGATGAAACCCTATGAACCGGGTCTTTGAGTGACAGGTTTTGGCAAACTGCCCACCACTTGCTCCAGACTCCACCAATTCAAGTCATACCACTTACATTAAAACTTGCATTCACACCACAATCTAACCAATTCAAATTTTCATGCCAACCAATCCTCTGTTAGATCGTATAGTATGGAAAACCAGTGAAAAATGGGCAAAATATGAGTTTTTTGTGTATTCTAACCACCAACTTCATATATTCATCATTCAACCCACTCATAGATGATCTCAAATGAAAAAATAGGCCTTTCCCCAATGGCTACAACTTAATTCCAACTAGTTATGATCATTGGAACTTCTTTGCCAATCAGTGGGTAAATGTTGCTTAGCAACTTTTGCAACTTTTTACAACTTTTGATAACTTTTCAAATTTGACATTCCAAAGTACCTAATGGACTTGTAGACTAACCCTAGGCCTATAACAACTTAGGAAAACCTAACAACATACCTCCTACCCTACATGAACCCATGGTCAGAGTTGGTCACTAGGTTTATAAATGGCCTAGAGCCAATTGAGCTTACAAAAGGTTCTTTATTACATTCCTAGGATCCAAAGATCCAATCTGATCCAAAACAACATCCTAGGGTGTAAGACCACCTACCAACACACAAACAACAAACAAACTCCAAAACCAAGAGGTGCCCTGCACCACTCGTATTTGATGTTCAAAATATCAGCAATTTGCTTAGGCATGATGGTAGTGCTAGCATCAAAATCTATCATAGAATTATGTAATAGCTTGTCTCCTACTATGAGGGTCAAATAAAAAGGGTTTGGTTTAGGCTTAGCTTCCACTTGGGATCTAGGTGGTACGACCTCATTTGTCAACACTGTCGGCAAGCATGATTGTGCTACGGGGGTCACAAATCTTTCTTCATGAGCTTGTGAAGAACTAGCAACATTCCTGTTAGCAGTTCTCTCCACCTCTAACAGAGCCTCTTTTAATCAATTATTTTGCTCTAGGGTGTTAAGAAGATCCCATAAGGAGATGTTAGTCGGGGCTTTCTTTAGCTGCTCCACCATGTCCAATATTGATGGCACTGATGTTTTTGCTTCTCTCAACTTATAGGAAATAAAATCCTTTCTTGGATATGTGGTAGCAACCGTGGGTTGTTCAAGAACTTTATCTGAGATGAATCTCCCCTGCGTGCCTACATTCTCTCATGTAAAACATCTTTTTTATGGGAGGTTGTAATTTGGCTGCACTTGAGGAGCTCCCAAGCTTGACGCAATTGTGTCATTTGTGAGTAAGACACCCTCATCCTCCATCCAAGAGAATAAAGCATGGTCTGGAGCTATCTCTGTTTCCTACTATATTGACATACCTCGCATCTGTGCGATGAGAGATGCATTGTCCATGCCAGGGGAAGCATAAACCGAATCATCTGAGGCAACACCTTCACTTTGTTGATCTACATTTTTTTGTTGCAAATTGTCTTTTGGGCAATTTATTGTGGCGTGGGCATTGTTACATGGGAAACACCAAGCATTGGTGTCATCTACTAGATTATTATGTCCTACGGTCAACTCTTTATTGGTGTTGGGATAGACAGTTTGCAAAGGATTGGGCACTGGAACTATCTAACCATTCGATTGACTTGAGGAAGCTTGGTTATTTGCATATTGGTTTTGCTGATATATGGGTCTATTCCCTTGGAAATTTTGTTGGAAGGGAGGTCTAGCAGGAGGGGTTTGGGACCTTTTCAAAATAATGATTTCATTTGAGAAAGATCTCAACAAATTTTTCATATCATTGACTTCCACAGACAGAGATGAGGGGGAAGACGTACTCGCTTGTTAGGACCTAGGGTACACATACATAGATTGGGGTGCAGATGTGCTAGGCACGGCTGGCTCAGGAACTTGATTTGATAACTCGGGGAAGAAATGCATGAGCGGTCGTGGCACAAGCTTTCCAACATCAATTAAATTGTTTTTTTCTCAGACCACCAAGTCATACGCATCTGGGAGAGTATTTCCTTTGAGATATTGGATCATCACAGATATATCTAAATTGAAGACTTTTAGATAAAAAAACAAATGCCATATCTGCAGGAGGATGAGCGAACAACGGTATCCTCTACCAGGTCCTCTAAAACCTCATATTGAATTTTTTCACTGCTTCCTGAGGAGCCCTTTTGATGGTAATAAATTGTTGCATTAGAGATGATCTATCAGCCTTGTTGAAAAATCTCTCAAAGAATCGGTCACCCAGCTGGTCCCAATTGGTTATAGAGTTTGGATCAAGAGATTTGTACCAATATAAATCTCTTCCTTTGAATAAAGCTGCAAGCAATCTCAGAGCTACATTTTGCTCTATTATGTTATGGACGATGCAGACGTCGGCCACATCTTGTAGGTGTTCCCCCGACGTCTTGGAACATTCTCTGGTGAATTTAGGGACAACTTTTAGTGCAGAGGTAGGAATTGGCCCCCATATTGTAGATGGAATGAGAGGAATACCACTATTCCAAGTCACAAAGTTTCTAGGAGGAAATTGAGTCATTACTATGGTAATAGGAACCGCAAGGATAATAGGTGGATTCTGAGAAGAAGTAGCTACAGGCGAATGGATGCTTACTAGGGGTGGGAGAAGAAAACTATTGTAGGAGCACCTTATCAACAATCTATTCATGACCCTAAGGATGAATACTAGGATCATTAGGGGGTCTTAGTGTGTCTTGTGTTTCATGTATGCAATAAACCCCACCATGTAAGCCCATGTCACCAATTAGGCAATTTGATAAGCCAATTGGGACAATGTGGTCAATAGGGGTAGTAGATGGTTTAGATTTGTGTTTGATAGGTTTTATACATATTTCTTGAGTGGTTGGTTGATCCATGTATGTGGATTCCAACCTTATCCAATATGACAATATTTTGTGCAAAAATGCAAAAATGCAACTTTTGTAAAATGCAAATTTTGAGTGCAAAAGTGCAACTTTTTGAAAATTAGTTGGGGGAAGCCTTTCAACGGCTCCAACCTACTCCAAATTCAGTGGGAAACAATTGGAGAGTTGTATAAGCCTTGTGGACATGATTCCCAAGGTTGATGTTGTTGTAATTGGAGTTTGTGAAGCAATAATACACAAAATACTACAGTTTTCCCAGAAATTCTGAGTTTGCATGAGTTGCACGTGCCCATACGGATTGATTTGAATCCCACCATCTATGGAGTAGATAGAGGGATGAAATAGATTTATTTTTGTGGTAGTCTGAGGTTCTAATTATTCCAAAATAGAGAGAACCCTCCATTCTTCTAACTGCAACCTGACATTTGAGAGTTTGGAGAGGGTTTTGGATGAAAATGGCCTTATCTTGCATTCTAGTCCATTAAAAGACTCTTCCTTTGGAGGGATGCGGGATAAGCCTCTGTAATTTACATTTTTCATGGTTTTTTTGCAGGGGAAACTGGGTGGTGTGGAGAAAGGAGCAGAATTAGGTAGGCATCTCTATGTGACTACCTAGGACAAGATTTAGGATAGTCATCATAAGTTGTCATAGCGGTGGATTCCAGGCATGCAACACTGGAATTAAAGGTTAATCACCATCCCCCACATGCCCATAGAGTTTTTTTTCCATTTTGGATCCATTGATTGGTAATTGCTTTGGAAAATAGACCTAATTTCCCCTATTAGGTCTCTTGGCTTCTAAAGGGATCAGACCTAGTCAAACCATTTTGGGGATCAGTACAACTTCCAAAAGCATGTTCAAAATGGTAATTTTTTTGCATGGGTGTGTGGAACATTTTTGAGTTAAGGTCCTTTCTATCGCCAAATAGGGCTACAAGCCTAGGGGTAGGTTTCAAAAGGAGGTATAAGGAAATGGAGCCTAATCTCAAAACCAATGCTTGGACCAGTTTTTAATAACCATAAATGAATCAAATCCTAAGCCCTTAGGATTAGGGTGTCATAGGATTTTGTAGGATAGGTATTGAGGCAATTACTCATTTTGAGTAGGCCCAAGCCTAGTGAATGAGTGTGTAGTTTCATCCAAGGTTTGGAGTCCTTCCTTGTAGGACCCTTGTGACCATTTGAGGGGTTAGTAGTCTAACCTTGTTTGGGCTTGCCATTAGGTGTGTGGGTAGGGCTCTGTATCAAGTGGTATTAGAGCATAGGAGTGTTCTTTGGATAGAAGGAGAAGACAAGATGTCGGAAGAAGAGGGATCCCAAGAGGAACCTTCAAGAATGACCAATGTTGAGTTGAATGTCCTGGTGAAGAAGCAAATGGAAAAGAGTAGAGCAGTCAAGGTTGAGAATCAGGCCTTGAGAAATGAGATGGACCGGTTGAAGGACAGAGTGGAGAGGGGAGAGAGAGACTTTGGAGTAGAAGGGGATGAAGAGGAGATCCATATGCAACAAGAGCTAGAGGTCCTTGCAGACCAGAGACCCCCGATGAGTGTCCTCAAGTCCATGGTGAGAAGAAAAATGGATGTGAAGATGGATCTGCCAG
Organism: Cryptomeria japonica; assembly: GCF_030272615.1. Lineage (NCBI taxonomy): Eukaryota > Viridiplantae > Streptophyta > Pinopsida > Cupressales > Cupressaceae > Cryptomeria > Cryptomeria japonica. The sequence goes on along the minus strand of NC_081406.1, from coordinate 524,974,419 downwards.
TATTTGCAGGCAAGATGGCGCCTGACACAGTGATGGAGTGGATAGACTCCTTAGACAATTTTTTTGAAAGTGAAGACATACTAGACCACCAGAGGGTGAAGCTGGCCCAATCCATAATGAAAGGGGTTGCACTAACTTGGTGGACTTTCATCCAAGATGAGAGTGTGAAAGAGGGAAAGAGAAGAGTGGATACATGGAAGAAGATGATGGACTTGGTGAAAGAGGCCTATGTCTCAATGGACTGCAATATCCAATTTCATAGGAGGAGACAAAATTTGAAACAAAAGGAGATGGACATTAGTTCCTCTACCAAGGAGTTCATGAAGTTGTGTGTGAGGACCAAGGTGAAAGAGAGTGAAGATGAGAAGGTGGAAAGGTATCTCAATGGGTTGAGATTTGCAATCCAAGAAGATTTGAATCTCCACACCCTGAAGACAGTCCAAAAGTGCATTAAATTGGCCCTCAAGGTGGAGGAGAATTTGAAGAGAAGGTAGGAACAAAATGGAAGAAGTAAAGGGAGATAGAAAAGAGGAGGAAGAGGCCCTTCCAGAGGTAGAGGAAATGGTTTTGGATACCAGGGTGACTCTAACCAAGAAGGCAATAGATGAGAGAGCAGTTACAACCAAGGAGGGGGCTACAATCCAAGAGGGAGATTTAGGGGTAGAAGACCACCCTCTAGAGGAAGATCCTAAGGTAGAGGACCTCGTAGGTGCTACAATTGCAACCAAGAAGAGCACATGGCCACTAGGTGTTTGAAGAAGGATTCCATCTCCATGGGAGAAAGGAGAAGCAATTTGGTGTAGGAATTTGATTGTCAAAGTGTGGAAAGTACAAACACTTATCAAAGTGTTAATGCTCCTGATAGCTATGGCTATCCTAAAAGAGGAGAGGCTCTGATGATGAGGAGAGTAGTAACCACTATGAAGGTACCTGCCAAGGAGCCCACACAAAGGAAATCTCTTTTCAAAACCACTTGCAAGGCAAGAGGAAAGGTATGAAAGGTCTTGATAGACTCTGGATCCACTAAAATTTTTGTATCACTTGAGATGGTAGAGAAGCTTAAACTTAGAAGGCTGCCTCATCCTTACCCCTACAAGGTTTCATGGCTCACCCAAGGTCAGCAAGCAGTGGTAGACGAGAAGGCTTGGGTCAAGTTTTAGATTGGATCATACAAGGATAGATTGTTATTTGACATAGCCAAAATGGATGCATGCCATCTCTTGTTTGGGAGACGATGACAGTATGACTTGAAAGCTCATCATGATGGGTTGAGAAAAACCTACTCAATCACCAAGGATGGGAAGGTGATAGAACTCTTACCTCTGATAGAGGAAGAGATGGAATCAAAAGGAAAGGATGCAAAGGTGCTGATGGTAGAAGGTAAACAGTTCATGAAGGAGATTGCAGAGAAAGGTGTAGTTTGCTACACTCTCATGCCTAGCTCCAAGGTGACAAGGAAGGAGCAACTTGTAGAAGGGAAAGAAGGAGGACATAAGCACATAGACCATGCAGTCAGATAGTTTCTTGATCAACATCAAGGCATCATCTCAGATGGAATACCAAGATACCTACCACCAGTGACAGACATCAGTCATGGCACAGATCTGATCCCTGGATCTACTCTCCCAAACAAAGCAGCCTACAAACTCACTCTAGACCAGAATGCAGAAATGGCAAGGCAGATTGAAGAATTTCTTGAATCAGGACTAATTGGAAAGAGCTTAAGCCCATGTGTAGTACCTATTGTCCTTGCACCCAAGAAAGAAGGAACTTGGAGGCTTTGTACATACTCAAGAACCATCAACAAGATAACCATAAGGTATAGGTTCCCAATCCCTAGAATAGAGGATTTACTTGATTGCTTGGGGAATGCTAAGTATTTCACCAAAATGGATCTAAAAAGTGGATACCATCAAATTGGAATAAGGCCAGGGGATGAATGGAAAAAAACTTTCAAAACCAATGAGGGGTTGTATGAGTGAAAAGTTATGCCATTTGGGTTGTCCAATGCCCCTAGTACCTTTATGAGGTTGATGAGTGAAGTCTTGGTGGAGTTCATAGGAAAATTTGTCATAGTATACCTAGATGATATCTTGATCTTCAATCACACAAGGGAAGAACACCTCAAACACATAGATATGGTTCTCAAGAGGTTACATGAAGAGTAACCAATGATCAATTTGGATAAGTGTTTGTTCATGCAGGAGGAGATCATCTACTTGGGTTTTGTAATCTCACAAGGTGAGTTGAAAATAGACCAAGAGAAGGTGAGTGCTATACTATCTTGGCCAACACCTAAAACTATGAATTATGTCCAGAGCTTCCACAGTTTAGCATCTTTTTATAGGAAATTCATAAGAGGGTTTAGCCATGTTTGTGCACCCATGCTTGACACCATAAAGGCTAAACAAAAGTGCAGGTTCAGTTGGACCAAAGAGGCCAATGATTCATTTGAAACATTGAAGAAGAAGGTTGCAGAACAACTAGTCCTTGCCTTAGCAGACTTTAACAAGATATTTCAAGTGGAATGTGATGCAAGCCACATGGCTATTGGGGCAGTGCTCAGTCAGGAAGGAAGGCCTATTGCATTTTTCAGTGAAAAGATAAATGATGCCAAGAAAAGCTACTCATCTTATGACTTGGAGATGTATGCTCTAGTACAGTCTTTGAAGAAGTGGAGGCACTATTTATTGCCTAAGGAGTTCATGGTTTTTACTAATAATTAGGCACTCGGTTTCATAAATAGCCAAGAGAATCTAAACCACCGACACATGAAGTGGGTAGAGACCTTGCAAGTGTTCACATTCACCCTCAAACACAAGGGACTCAAGAACAAAGTTGTAGATGCTTTGAGCAGGAAGGTCTTAACTGTCAACCAAATCAAGATGGAGAGTGTTGGTATTGATTCCTTGAAGAGTATGTATAATGTTGATGAAGACTTTGGAGAGACATACAAGGTATGTGAAACCTTTGGTGAGAGATACCATATTGAGTTTTTTGAATTTCTGATACAAGATGGATTTTTGTTCAAAGGAGTGCATATGTGTATTCCTAAGTGTTCCATGAGGTTGAATATTATTAGGGAGAAGCATTGTAGAGCCATGATAGGTCATTTTAACCTTGACAAGACCCTAGACCTTGTGAAGAGACATTATATTTGGCCTAAATTGCAGGCAGATGTAAGAAAGTTTGTGGAGACATGTGTAATCTATCAGAAAGACAAGGGGAAGTCCACAAATGCAGGTTTGTATCAGCCTTTACCCATTCCTTCTAGGCCATGGGAGAGCATAAGTATGGACTTTGTGTTGGGTCTACCTAGGACAAGGATGGGATTTGACAGTGTCTTTGTAGTGGTGGACAAGTTTAGTAAAGTGGCTCATTTCTTTGGATGCAAGACTTATTGTGATGCATCATATGTTGCAGACCTATTCTTCAAAGAGATAGTCTGGATACATGGATTGCCCCTAAACATAGTTTTAGACAAAGATGTGAAGTTCATAGGTCACTTTTGGAGGACCCTTGGAAGAAGGGGACTAACCTAGCTTTCTCATCAGCCTACCATCCTCAAATGGATGGGCAAACTGAAGTTGTCAATAGGTCATTGGGAAACCTATTAAGGTGTTTGACAAGGCAACAAGGAGAAAAATGGGACAGTATACTATCACAGGAAGAGTTCTCTTACAATGATACCATCAATAGAAGCACAGGGAAGTCTCCTTTCTAGATTGTATATGGCATCCACCCAAGGGGAGTGTTGGAGTTAAGGGATTTACCCAAAGAAGAGCCCATTAGTGCAGATGGTGAATCTTTTGCATCAGCCATCAAAGAGGTGCATGACCAAGTCAAGTCTCATATCCAACAATTTGTAGTGAAGTATAAGGCTCATGTTGATAAGAAAAGGAGAGATGTACAGTTTAGTGTTGGGGATTTGGTATGGGTACATTTGAAGAATGAGAGACTCCCAAAAGGCAAATACACCAAGCTCATGCAGAGGAAGATTGGACCATGTCAGCTATTGAAGAAATGTGGACAAAATGCCTATGAGATCCGACTTCCTCTTGAGCTTGGATTATCGCCCATTTTTAATGTGTGTGATCTTACACTTTTCAAAGATAGTGACAATGAAGGGGAGGAACCAATGCATGTTGCAACAGACAATGACATTCCAAGGCATGAATCACCTAATTTGAGCAAAGTGTTAGACACTAGGGTCACAAAAAAGACAAGGAACAAGGAGTAAATTAGGTACTTGGTGGCTTGGCAGGACAAACCAGACTCTGTGGTAGTTTGGATGACAAGTGAGCAAATATCCAATCATGGTGTAGATTTACAAACTCTGATCTCAAGTGGGCTTGATATCTCTTCTCCTGGGGAGTATGGTGTAGGAGCACCTCATCAACAAGTTATTAATAACCCTAAGGATGAAGAATAGGATCATTAGGGTATCTTAGTGTGTCTTGTGTTTCATGTATGCAATAAAACCCACCATGTAAGCCCATGTCACCAATTAGGCAATTTGATAAGCCAATTGGGACAATGTGGTCAATAGGGGTAGTAGATGGTTTAGCTTTGTGTTTGATAGGTTTTAGAAATTTTTCATGATTTTTTGGTTGATCCATGTGTGTGGATTCCAACCTTAGCCAATATGACAACATTTTGTGCAAAATTGCAAAAACACAACTTTTGAGTGCAAAAGTGCAACTTTGTGAAAATCGGTTGAGGGAAGCCTTTCAATGGCTCCAGCCTACTCCAAATTTGGTGTGAAACCATTTTATATTTGTATAAGACTTGTGGACATTATTCCCAAGGTTTTTTCTGTTGTAATTGGAGTTTGTGAAGTAATAATACACAAAATACTACAGTTTTCCAAGAAATTCTGAGTTTGTAGGAGTTGCGCGTGCCTGTACGGATTGATTTGAACCCCACCATCCATGGAGTAGATAGAGGGATGAAATATATTTATTTTTGTGGTAGTATGAGGTTCTAATTGTTCCAGAGTAGAGATAACCCTCCATTCTTTTGACTGCAACTTGGAATTTGAGGGTTTGGAGAGGGTTTTTGATGAAAATGGCCTTATCATGCATTATATTCCATTAGAAAACTCTTCCTTTGGAGGTATGTAGGATAAGCCTTTGTAATTTATATTTTTCATGGTTTGTTGTAGGGGAAACTGGGTGGTGTGCTAAAAGGAGCAAAATTAGGTAGGCATCTCTATGTGACTAACTAGGACAAGATTTAGGACAGTTATGATAAGTTGTCATAGCGGTGGATTCCAGGTGTGAAACCCTAGAATTAAAGGTTACTCACCATCCCCCACATGCCCATAGATTTTTTTTCCAATTTGGATCCATTTATTGGTAGTTGCTTTGCAAAATAGGGCTAATTGCCCCTATTAGGTCTCTTGGTCTCTAAAGGGATCGGACCTTGTAATTGCAGACCTGGTCAAACCATTTTGGGGATCAGTACAAATTCCAAAAGGGTGTTTGAAATGGTAATTTTTTTGTGTGGGTGTGTGGAAATTTTTTGAGTTAAGGTCCTTTCTATCGCTAAATAGGTCTATAAGCCTAGGGGGTAGGTTTCCAAAGGAGGTATAAGGAAATGGAGCCTAATCTCAAAACCAATGCATGGATCAATTTCTAATAACCATAAATGAATCAAATCCTAAGCCCTTAGGAGAAGGGTGTCATAGGATGTTGTAGGATAAGTATTGAGGCAATTACTCATCTTGAGTAGGCCCAAGCCTAGTGAATGAGTGTGTAGTTTCATCCAAGGTGTGGAGTCCTTCCTTGCAGGACCCTTGTGACCATTTGAGGGGTCAGTAGTCTAATCTTGTTTGGGTTTTCCCTTAGGTGTGTGGGTAGGACTCTGCATCACAAACTAGGATTTAAATTTGTTTGACTTCTGGTAACAAGTTTATGGCTCATAAACTTGCTTAGGCTTGTTCAAAATTTGGGTCCCTCCAGGCGTGCTAGAAAAAGAACTGTTGACTCTTAATTTTACATTAAATGCTAACAACCTTATGGGAAATTCAATGATGAGGGACCTTTTGCGCGAGATTCACTGAATAACCTTCGGGTTTGAGAAGTTGTCTCTTCATACAATAGGGGGAGAAAAGGGGAAGAGTAAAACTTAAAAAGCTACACTACTTAGGCGATACACTAGAATATTTCTGGGACACTAGCAGCATATAAAACCCAAATACATGTAGTTTTAAAATTCATTCAACAATCTACATGCTCAACATCGTTAGAGAAGAAGATCAAACAACACTTCATTCAACATAATATGACATTCACCATTCACCATTCATCCAACATATAACAAGTCCTAAAACATAGTTTAATTTGTAGAGCCTCACAACATACATCATAGAAGTTACTGAATCTGATTACACTACATAAGTCAATTTATGTAATGTCCCTACTTAGGAACACTAAAATATATCAGCATGCTCCGATACCACTGTAATGTCCCTATTTAGGAACACCAAATATATCATCTAAATTGAAACATATTTAATAATTGAATGATCAAATGAATAATAAATTGTTGGATGGCTGAGATTGATTATAAGTTTCTTGATTTTCAAATATATAGTCAAATTACAATCCTTTGGTCCTTGCGAGAATGGTAGGCATTGTCTCTGATCATTAATCTTTTACTTCCCTATGTCGATGGTGTACAAGGGTGGAATCGCCTCATTTAATGGTCTTCTTATCAATCTGCTATGGATCAAATAGATAGCCAAAACTTCTTTCCACCAATCGAAATTAATTACTCAACATTGTTCCAATATTAAGATCCTCTCACATTAATTCTGACATATTTATCAGATCAAAGATAAGATCGTAATATATTTGCTATCCTGATGGTCTGAAAATGCATGGTAATTTTATGTTGTGTCTATTATGTTGATATGCTTGAATAATCACAAGGTGTTTCTATATTCGATATAACAATTTGGGTATTTAACAAACTTGGTGATACTTAGAATGATGAAGTTGTTGTTTGTAATCTGAATATGTCTTCTGGCAACAATAATGGTGTTATCTCTAGTGTATATTTAGATGCTAGCAACCAGATTTGCCAATGAGACAAGTGCTCTATATAAATAAATTCAAATATGGATAAAGAGATAAAAGGATTCCCAATTCCCTCCTTCCATGCCTCCTCGAATGAGATGGATCACTTCCTTATACCTTGCAAATGAGATGATAGGATGTGCTCAAGAGATATGTCACATGTCTCTTCAAATGCACATCATTTCCATTTATGCAAATCGCATTAGTTGATTATAATTGTTCTATTTGTTGCCATCCATAATTAATTATTAATGATCTCTCAACAACTGTTGTTATCATCATATGATTAGTTAATTTGATATCCTTGATTATTGGTGAGAATATAATTAAGGGGTGTCACGTCTTCAGGTCGTTCCTTGACACTAACCAAATTGCTACTTCTATCAATACATTTCATTATTCTTAATCGGGCTTGTATAATTCTCCATTTTCCATGATTGAGCTTTGTTTGTCTACCCAATGTTGTTAATTGATAATGTGTATGCTTGTTGTCCTTAGTCCCTTTTTCTTACCAGATGTTGTCCCTTAAGGATTCTTATGGTGATTGATCTTCTTATCATATATCGAGAGTATTGCCTTTATAAGAATCAGAATGCAATGAGTTCATGGTTACCGTCTTCTTGATCATTGTCTCCAACTAATATTTCCCAATGCTTAGCAACGTCTTAGTTGCTTTATTGATCTACATATCATATCATTACCTATTAATCATTAACAATCATGTGTATGATCAATATTCACGATCATTGATTAATAATTTCTTGTCTTTCATTCTTCATACGAACTACCATTCCTATAAGCACTTGGGAATATTTATTACTAATTCCTCATTCATTGATTGTCCTTCCATATTGTTTCCTATTGATCTTGTATAGATTCTTATTGTCTTTAAGTTGAATGGGGACATGACAATTTACTAAGCTTCAAATAAAACAACCATAGAGGCCATAGGCACAATCTGATATGTTTATCATTCACCTAATTTAATTAACATAAAGGCTTTTCAATGAGCCAAAGTCTAATCAGTTCTCCAAAAAATCTGAACCCCATAAAAAGCACAAAAGAAGGCCTATATAGAGCCCTTGACCCTCAATAAACAGCACAAAAGCATAAAAAAAATCCTAGCAATCGCTTTTGATTAGGAATCTCCCAGCGTGGCACTCCATAAGATGCTACTCAATGAAAATAGCCTTTAATGTTGTTACCCCAACTGCATCATGGTGACCCTTGCACTTGCCAAACAAGAAAATTGCGGTACATGCAGCATTCTGGTTCACAAACCATCAAAGAAGACACGTGGCGACTCAGGGGAGACCCGAAGTCAAGTGCAAAGAAGAGAACTAGAACATGCAACGCGAGGGAACCAAGTGTCGTTGCCACCACACAAAAGACGATGGGGCCAAGAAACATATGCCAAAGAAAAGACTTGTGCCACACAGCAGCTCTGCATCCTATCAACACCGGGCGAGAAGAGCGAGCCACTTAGAGAAACATCGAGACACCACTTGGAACACGTGCGAGTGATTAGAAGAGCGGGCCAAAAATTAAAGGAAGGGGCTGAAACTTTACCAAAATGCCACACACGAACCACTCTGAAATAATATTAATAGGTAGTAATTGAACTACCTCCTTTTTTGTTTTTCTTCCTTCTTTGATTGCATATCAATAATGGAAGGTTTCAGCTCACATAAGATCACACTTCTAATATAGAGAACCTTTTCTACAACTGGTTCCCAAAGCTTGTAACCTTTCACACTAACACCTTAGTTCATGAAGATACACTTAACTACCTTATTCTCCAATTTTGATCTTTTTTCACTCAATACATGGGCATATGCCTCACAACCAAAGACTGTGAGATGTCTCAATGAGGGCCTCTTACCAGATCACACTTCCATGGGTTTCTTTTTAACTAGTGCTAAAGTAGAAGACCTATTAATCAAATAACATGTTGTGGCTACAAATTTAGCCTAGAAGTTATGTTCAAGCCCAATAATACTCAACATACTCCTAGCCCTCTCCATAAACATTTTATTCATCCTATATGCAACTCCATTTTTCTATGGGGTTTATGAAATTTTCTTGTGTCTCTCAATCCCATGGTCCTTACAAAACTTGTTGAATTCTATTGAACAAAACTCATCGCCATTGTCAGTCTTCAAATACTTAATTTCTCTACTAGTTTGGTTTTCAACCAAGGTTTTTAATTGCTTAAACCAGCTAAAAACTTCATATTTAATTCTAAGGAAAGACACAAATATCCTTCTTCTGTAATCATCCATGAAAGAGACAAAATGCCTATATCTAGATATCAAAGGAACATTAATATGACCAAACAAATTTGAATGAATATAACCAAAATCCCCAAAAGACTTATAAGAACTAGAATAAAAAGAAACATAGTGATGTTTACCATGAACACAATGTTCAAAAAGTTGAAATTGAGATTACAGTCATCAAGGCCTTCAATAAGGCTTTTATTTTTCAAGGCTCTAAGACCCTTCTCACCAATATGGCTAAGTCTCTAGTGCGATAGCATTGTCTTCTCTACTGCGAGCTTCATCTCCAAATCACTTGTACCCTTGGGTACCCAAAAATATAGACCATTGGATGTAGAAACAATAGTCCTCTTCTTTGCTTGATCTGATGGTGAGGATGAAGAATCCAAAACCCTTTTCTTGCAATTTACAAAAGCACCGTTGTACTTAACCATGCTTGCATCTATCTTATATAGAGTTCCAATCTAAACACCCTTAGCAAGCACCATAAAACCTCTTGTCATCTTGCATCTACCACTCGAGAAAATAACCTACACACCCACATCACTCAGCTTTCTAATTGAAAGTAAGTTTCATGCAAACTAAGGATATGAAAGACGCCATCAATACCCTTCAATCTACCAGTAGGAAATTGAATCTTGACTCTTCTACAACCAACAACCTTCAGGTGAGATTCATCACCAGATACACCTTCCCACCATCAAACTCTTTGTACTTAAAAAACCAACCTGTGTGAGAGGTGATGTAGAAAGAGGCACTTGAATCTGTCAACCACACATCTTCTGATACATATGTTTACAAGGTTGTGATAAAGCATCTGCTTCATCTTGAGAGGATTATCAGAGTTAGAATCAAAGAAATTAATTTTACCTTTCTTTTCTTCTCCTCCTTGCACTCTTTTTAGAAATGACCAAATTTTTTCTAGTTCCAACATTGCACTTTGGATATTTTACTAGGAGACTTAAATCTCCCCAAAGACTTGGATTTACCCTTCTTGTCCTTCTTTCCTTTCTCCATTGGTCTACCATAAGAAACTAGGGCCTCCCTATCCAACTTAAAATATTTCCTTCACATCTTTTCAAATAAAAATGAAGCAACCACATCCTCCATCTTGAAAGTGGTTGTTGTGCTTCCAATGGTCATTGCAAGATGATCTCATGAGTCCAACAAAGAGAATAACATAAGAATTAATTTGTCGTATTCATCTGTCTTGGTACTAATAGAACCCAGTTGGGCAACTAGCATATTTAATGCATTCATGTGATCTACAAGGGATCCTTCTTCCTCCATTCTTAGAGAATACAATTTTTTCTTGGGAATAAATTATTCATCATGGATTTCCCCTGATAAATATCACAAAGCTTCTTCCAAAGCTTAGTTGTAGTCTTTTCTTCATGGACATTCAGGGGCACATGATCAACCTAGCAAAGTCTTATCAAGTGCTTGTCTTTTTTATCCATTGTATCCCATACATCTTGTACTGTAGTTCAGGGTTTCATTGAAGAAATCACAACCCATATATCTCTATTCACAAGAACATCCTCCAATTTGAGTTTCCACAACTCAAAATTGCCGCCACCTCTATTCTTCTTCATGTGCTTCCCATCTCAAAGATACAACAAAGTTATGAAATCACCCTATGCAAAAATACCACTAAAACTAGATCAACACACAAAAAAAATCCTTCTACCCAAAATAAGAACAAATTTGGCCAAGCTCTAATACCAAGTGAAAGAAAGCAAAGTGTGGAATTAGTTCTAAATGCTAAATCCCATAGGAGAGTGAATGTAAAAATATCTTACAAACCCTTTAACTATTATAGATTATATAAATACATACAAATTTAAATTTAAACAAATAAACCCATAAGATGGAATTTATGTGGGAAACCCCTTTTGGGGAAAAAACCCATACTCCAAAAGCCAAAGCTCAATTGTATTATCATCAACAAGAGTTACAATACAATGCACAAATCCAATGCTCTTCATGAGTAATTAAACAACAAAGAACTTTGGAAAATTTCTAACATATAACAGCTTCTTAGAAGATATCCAACCTATCACACAAAATGCACTAAGAAGCCACATATTTATAAAGCCCAACACATGAGTTGAAAGTGCCCATGATTTCCAAAACCAATTCATATTCTCAAAAGGTAAGTGGTATTAAAACAAGTTGTCATTTCCATGACATATTGCACATAGAAACTTTCCAAACCACTAACTCATGACTCACTCGTAATGATCATCATGTCATATGCTACACCTACCTAATAGCACTGGTCAAAAGTGAACTTCACCATAAATACTAGCTGCCAAATAATAACTCTCCATGAGTCCTCCACCTAACTAGTAATCGTCATAGTAAATAAAAAAAATTGTTGTAGTCCCAACATAGCACCGCGTGACACTAGTCTCCTAAATTTTAGGACTTCCAAAGTGGGTGCAATAAATAATTAAATAATAAACACATTAGGACTCTAAGGTGTAGACACCTTGATCCCAACAAAAGCAACTATGAAAAAATCCTTGGTATAGGGAAAGATTTTGATCTTACTAGTCATGAAAGGTTTCCAAGAGGTCTAACCAAGTTGTGAAAGTCAGGAAGAGTAGGCTAGAGTTAGTGGAACCAACACACTAGACCATGTCTTTGGTATAAATCCTCATTATCTGCAACATCCTCACCATAGACAATGATGAGAGCAGATTTGGCATAAGAAAGAGGTCGAAACATACACTAAGGACAAGCAGGTTCAAACTGAGCAGTGTGGGTATAAATGTGGTTTGTAGAAGAGGGAAATATTCTAAGAGAGGTCTTATATGAACCCTAGGACCAAGATCTACAATGTCATGTTTCCCTAAAGTAGGGTTGACAACATCCACGAGAATAGGGCTATCACTACATAGAGCCAACATGCCAAGAAGAGCCACCAATACATTTGACCCAAAAATATTGGGCATATATATAGATGGATCCTTAAGAAGGGAAACATCAGGGAGTGCAGAAGAAACCTCTGCAAGAGAGGGAAGCATAGTCTTAGAGTGCAAAGAGGCATTGGGTGAGACGGACATTTTGAAATTTATATTAGATGTTTAAATTTTCAATAGGGGAAAAAAAAAATCAAAACTACACTCGACACAAAGCTAACAAACTTTGAATCATGAAGGCTTGGAGATCATAATCGAGGAGGTAACTCAACATCTATAAGAACACCCTAACCTTTATTATCTATCTTTGACTAATCAAAGTTAAGAATGAGGGATGATCAATCCCCACATTAACTAAGATGTTTTTTCGTATTGCTAATCATTTATAAATATTTTTCTCATATGATCTTCAACATGAGACCAATACAAGCACTTGTGAGCACATACATGAGGCTAATACAAGATCCTTTTGATAAATCGCACTAGAAATAATGTATAGAAGATCAAGAGTCACATTTAGAAAGCCACTTATTTATAAACCACACCCACAAGAAGTCAACCATGGAAGATCAAGAATCACAACTTATAATTTCATATTAGATGTCCCTTTTAGATTTGAACTTGGGTTTCCATAATGTGAACTTGATATTTCGACCAAGTAGGATCATCCCCTTGGACTAAGCCAAGATATTTGCTACCCTATGCACTCAAGAAAGAAATGCATATAATAAATAGCATCAAAAGACTTACACACCATCAAAGTTTCATCCATCAAACTTCTTTATTTACAACTTAAACACTCTAGTTTAAACCTTGAATAGCCATATAGGAATCATTTCCTAGCTTGCAATCAATCTCTGAGGCTAAGCAGAGACTTGTAACAGTTGTTGTTTATTTAATTTTATAGTGAGTTTTAGATCAAAACAACAATGATTTACCTTTCAAGGCTTGTTGCTTAGCATCCTAAACCACAACATGTACCCTTGTTAGACTTGTATTGCCTCTAGAAACATCATCGAAGTCCATGCAAAATATTTGAGGTTTTGACCAACACAATTTATTTCTAACAACTTTCATCTAAGACCATTAAATGAGGGGGTGCATATTTAAATAGTTATAATCATAGATAATATTTTCATTAGTAAGTAGTGGGATTTGCATCTGCACCCATGTGAAATAAAATATAAATAAAGTTTCTAACCCATAATTAGGGGGCACACACTAATTCTCATTAACCTGGATGCTTGTGAAATTTAACTAACTGAACAAGAGAAAAAATTTCTCCCACCCTAATGGTCTAGATCAAATATCTAAAGGAATCATCAAAATATAATTTGGCTACAACATTCAAATTATTAACTCTTCTTAGCATGGGACCTCAAACTCATTTTGCCTTGCAAGTCCTTATTTTTGGGGAAGATTTCTTCGTTTGTACCATTGTGAAATTTGTCAAGTTTTTTATCTCCACTATCTTCAGGGAGTTGATGATTAACCAATGCAGTGTACTAAAAATATAACTAAACATCCATGTAAGTAGAGGGGGTTGGTAGATTTTTATACACAACAACAATAAGATTTTGAGTAAATTGTTTAACATATAACCCATTCTACTAATCTGCCTGGTTTTATAGATTTTTATGATATTGTATGAATTTTAACTTGATCCAACAAGGTCTTAGTACCTATATCTCCATCACTAGTGTAGCATATGCCTCCTCATCCTAGTCATAAGTATTATCCACCCATTTTGTGGAATAGTAATGGGTATTAGCCTTTTTTCATCATGTTATAGTAGAATGGTGGGCATTAGAGGATTTCTCTAAATTTTATTTATCAATGCTTGTGCAAGAAGAGGTGAAATTATAATGTCCCTATAAAAAAAATCAACAAACTTCCAAATGATTCAACTTGAGCACGCAAAAATTTAATCAAACAGCTGGTAGAGCATTTAAATTTTTGAATTTACTAATTAAAAATAGCCACAACTATCTATTATTATCATAGGAATTTTGAAAAATAATTATCATGCATTGAACACATATTGAAATTTTGATAACTTGAAACACTAATATTAATATTTTAGAAGAAAATATACATATAATTCTAATGTCGGTACAAAATAGTATGTTAATGTAAAAATCAAATATACATACATACATACTTGCATATGTATGTATTTAGATTATATGTGTGTGTGAAAATTAATGTTCTAACTTAAATTATTGATGAATGTATAATTTCATAAATAATTTATGATTAATACCAGGTGAAATCTTGTAGAATTCAGATTGAGAGACCAATTGTAGAATCAAATGATATGACCGATACAAACACTCTTATTGAAATATCAATGTTGCACCCTTAGGTAGCTTTTCAAAAAACTAATGATATAACCAAAAATGCAATATCCACGATAAATCAATTGAAATACACCATTGCTAATCGATACTAGCTCTAAATAGAAATGACGGACCTAATTATTATTGTTTTATATCAATTAATGATATACTAAAAATTAGATTTGCAATAAATAAATGGATCTCATTTAACCAATGTAAGTTGTAAATGGTACGACCAACTTTTGGGGGTTTTATCCTTCACCTAATGCTTATTAAAATAATAAGTATACTTCAAATAAAATAATGCAAATCGAAAACACATACCACTAAAATCTCTAATAAAACTCACAAAACCTAAAATACTAGTAGCCACAACTACAATCCAAGTATCTAAAAATTAAAATTTCACAAATATAATAGGGAACAAATATTATAACTCAATGGTGATCTCCAGGAGAAATCACTTGATCATCTAGGTGGATTTTAGCCCACAAAATTGATTGCTTGAGGGTTTTTGTCCTTCGACTAAAGAATGAACTAAGTTTAATCTCTCCTAATTGAGGTTTGTACAATGAAATGTTGAAAATGAACGTTCTTCTCAAAAACCCCTTTTAGAGGAACTTTTAGCATAACAAAAATATTTTTTGTTCATTGGTGATGTTGTCGATTGTTCCTTCCAAGAAAGGACACCAATCGACATTTAAGTGCGAGCTGAAAATAATTTGACTAATATGCATCATTTGATTTTCCATCCAAATCAAAATTTTGTTGGTTTAAATACTCATTCTTTTCAACTATAAGCATTTACTAATATTATCCTTGATGATTCTATTACCTAAAAGAGATTAACTTTGTTGTTACTCAAGTTTGAAATTAACAACTTATAATCTAGTTTTATCAAAATTGGCAACCTCAAAGCAAAACAACTACAAAAATAGAATTTCCTTACACTAACAAGAAATATGAGCATTCTAATATGATTTTATTGATTCTCAATCATGAATGAATTATGATTCACTACAATGGGATTCTAACATGATATACCTTAGCCACTTCATTACAAATATGCAAATTGATAAATTTAAAAGATATTACAATACAATGCTCAAAATTGACTCTAAACATGAATCTCCAACCTAAAAAAAAAAATGATTATGATTGGTGTTTATATAGCAACTTCTAGCTTAAGTATGATCTTAGTTAGTTGCAAGGAAGTGCAAAATTTAATACCAAATGCGGTGTATAGTCACCCAAATGTATGAAATAATCTTCTAAAATGAATGTGGTGATGGTGGATCAATGAATCTTGATGTAGCTCATACCATAGGCTCTCTTAGGTCCAATGTATCTTGTAATGTGTTCCTTTATTGTGCATGCTTCAAGAAGTTACCACAAACTATGAATAGTTAAACTAGATGTCTTCCTATCATGTCAATACTATATTATGTCTTTGTGGTGATTAGAATCTTTTTGAATTTGAATGTGTAAGAATTTGTCAAATATAGCCGATCAAGAGCATATTGAATAGCACAAAAGAGAGACAATAGATTTGATAAGAATGAACAATATTCTAATCAAGATGCAAAATACTAATCAACTGGATCATCAACATTACATACAAAGTAAATTATCTTTCTTATAAATCCAAGGCCATATGGATATGTGAGCACACAATCATGACATGTGGCTCAATGAGAAACAAGGGTAGGTGAGGGTAGGTAGGAAAAATAATAAAATATTCCACAAGAGATGGATCACCCACCGAAGGTGGAATGTAACAACAAGATAAGACCACAAAAGGTGGAATTTCTCCTACATACATCATCCCTATGTGCACACTTCCCTAAGTGTCTCATATCCAAAATACTATGAAATGCATTATCATAAGTCAACTTAGGTAAAGTGTAATTGTGAGACATAATTTACACCAACACGCTCCCTTAAGTGCAACTTAGGGGAATGAAGACTTAAGTCAACAATGCAAGATGGGTCACGTCTATGAGGCCATGTTAGGTACCCATGTATAAATGCAATTGCATGCAAACCAATGCAATCTCTCACAAATGGAGAAAGAGAAAAAAAACCCAATGGGAAAAAACTCCCCCACAAAAGAGATGAAAAATATATGAAAGAACTCTCAAAGAAGTACGAGAAGGACAAAACCCCATATGAGGAAAAATTCCCCCCCATACGAGAGAAAAAGAGAGACCAAGTAGACCCCCCTCAATGTAGAATCTGCCCCAATGATAGAAGCTCGAAACTGAATGAAGAAACTGCTCCACAATCGTCAAACCATGTTCCTCCCCTTAGGAATAAACAAAACCAAAGGTGTATCCATGAAGTCTCCCCAATCATGAAGGGAAGATGTAGGAAAAAAACTTAAGATGAATGGAGTCTTTGAAAACTCCTCAAGTGTCCCCAAGTCGATGGTGAAATTTACCCCCTCCAAATCAAGTGTATTGATCCACATTGCTGAAAAAGGAAATCCAAGATCTAGTGGAGATGAATGTAGAACAAGATCCAAAGACTCACATGTCTCCTCTAAGGATAAAGAGACCTCATCCAAATGTTATACACAAGTATCCACGATCATGTCAACTTCGAAAGAATGATCATGTAGATAATGATCAAGAGGGTTAGAGTGCTCCCTCGCAAAAATCAACGAAGGATCATCTTCATCAAATATAATATGAATATCATCAATGATGTCTCCCAAATCTTTAATGTCAGTCTCCACAAACAAATTGGGAATTTCTGTCAAGTAGTCATCCCAAGGAACCATAGCTGGAAGACAAGGTTTATCCTGCTGCATGAATTACAAGAAGGAAAAACTGATGCAATATCTGCATCATCAAGTTCAATAGGTGATGTGATATCAACATGAGGAGATGAAATGCAAGGCTCAAGAACAAGGTCACATGTGAGAATCCCCAAGTTCAAGTACCCAAAGTTCTCCTCAATATTTGAATCAACACAAGAAGTGTGATCAACATATGAAGAATCATCCTCATCAATAGGAACAAAATTGGCAAAAGAGTGCAATTGAGATGCATGATCCACCACCCCTCTAGCAATAATATAAGCTCTAGTCTCCAAGTATCTAATGATAACTGAGTCAGGTGTGAACTCCACGGTTTTGCTTGTTGCCCCATGAGTGATTTGATAGATGGAAAGAAGATTGTTTGTCAAATGGGGTACACACAACACATTATTGAAGGAGTTATCCCCAATGGAAATAGATCCTTTCCCAATGACATTCATATATGTGTAGTGTCGTAAATTGTACACCCTTGCTAGGGTGGTACAATTTCACACTTAGGTTAGCACCTGCCTTAGTGTGTTTTGCATCTTGCATTTCTCATTACCCTTTAAGCATTTAATTAATTAATTTAATTTAATCCAAGGTCATGTCTCACCACTTTACACTATAAAGTTGGGCCCTTTACCCTAAGCGTGCCCCTTTTCATTTTATTCCTCCAATGAATCATTTAATCATAAACCCTAATTATGTCTTATTTTGATCGTTTAGGCCCGATTTGACATATCAAAACATTTCGAAATCAGCTGTAACTTTGGGATGCGATCTAATATCACCATATCTAATGGCCCCAAAATTTTGGTGAAAAGTTGGTCAGACTGTGGCGGGAATGCACATGGTCCGCGACTTTTTCCCGAAATTCCGGGAGCACAATCCTATGATATGATAATGCTTAACCCAAAAATATCAGCGGGAAATCAAAATCCTATTTCGGCCTAAACATGAAATTAAGATCTAGGGTTTCATACTTAAGAGCTCTCTTTCTTCATTTGAAGGGGTCTTCTTCTCAGAATCTAAGAACAGGTTTTTGGAGCATTAGATCCTTCTTTGCAGCGAAAGAGTAGATCTTTGAAGTCTTCAACAACAATTTGGCATTCATCCATCAAACATTCATGAAGCATCATTTTAGCAATTGGGGGCTTTTGAAGATGTAGAAGAACAATAGGAGATCACTGACTGATGATTGGCTTGTACCTATCCCTTGGGGTTGGGTATGGTTTCATGTTGTTTTCATGTCTTTGCATAAGCTTCATTTTGATTCATATTCATGCTTTAGATCACTTTGCATTGTGGATTTAGAGAATTTACTTTGTCAATTATAAGTAATTAGGGTTTACTCTTTAGGGTTGCTCTATGTTGTTTACTTTCATTCTTAGGATCTTGCATATACACAAGGTTCTTGTGCACACATTTTCAGTACATTATCGACTATTCATGGAGGTGGAAATCACCAACACAGGGTTTTGACTAAGGAAAAACCCTATATAGCCACCCAAAACCTTCCCTTTTCAGTTGCAGGTGCAGAAATAGGAATCCAGAAGCGGTCTCGGATCTGGAACAAGCATCAACACCACCCAGAAGTCCCAAAAGTGTGGAAATATGTCAAGGACAGGGGCGTGGCGCCTTGGTCCTACCTAGGATAGTGGCGTGGTGCCATGGTCCTGCCCTCTGTCAGCGGGACTTGATAGAATAGTACTTTGCAGATCTCATAATCCCTCTTGTCAGTTGCAGCTCCAAAATTGCAGAATCGGGACAATAATGTGGCACCCTGTCCTGGACATTTCTGCTCAGATTTCAGACATAGGTGCACCTCTGATTTTTCCTTCTGATCTGTACTTCTCAGCAGTGTATCAGTTGTTCTTTGATATGCATTATCAGATTAGGATTCGCTTGCTTATTTGCTTTCTAGGTTAGACTGCATTTTGCATCATTCCTCTCTCTCATTTACAGCAAAGGAATAGAAAACCTAAGAGGTAATCCACAACTCTCTCTTTCTCATAAGAAGTAGCCGACGTGCGTTACCTCCCTAGGCTCTTTCGTATTTCATGAGTGTGTATGAGAGTGGGATTGGGATTTCCATACTTAGTCTCACTTTTTCCCCTACATAATATGTATGATTGTTGATCAAAATTTTTGACATGTTATAGGGCTCAAATGAAGATAATATAGACTGTGAAGATTCCATATGATGAGAAGCTCCTGAATCTAGAAGTCATCTCCTTGAATCATGACTTGTAGTAGCACAAAGAACTTATCCCTTACCTTTTGACTATGAGGAAGGGGAAGGAGATGGATCCGTCTTCTTGTAAGTGGATGGTAAATCAATGTTGTTTTTATTGAGGATGTTGATCAATTCATCAATTTTCTTAGTGTGGCAATGATGCTCATCATGACCATTTTTCTTGCAATATGAACGAGAAAGCCTCTCCTTAAATGATTTTCCCTTAGGTGAGGATGTAGAATCCTTTTTTTGTGGAGAGGAAGAGTGTGCTCTATCTTGTGTCTTAGTCTTGAATTCTTGTTGCTTCTTGTTGAAATCCTTTCCTTGATTCTCTTGATTAACCACCAAAGCCATGGACTTTGAAGACTTGAAAATCCCCATCTTGGTCAACTTAGATTGCTCAAGTATCAACATCTTCGTGAATGCATCAAATGATGGTGGAGTGTATGAGGCACCTTGAGCCAACCGATGGGCATGAAAGCTAGAAACAAAGGCTGCATACTCTAATGGAAGCTTGTCCAATAAGTTCTAAACCAATTGAGCATCCTTCTTGTCAATGCCACAATCCTTCAGTTGCGCTCTTAGCTCATTTGCCTTAGTAACATAATCTTGGATTGTATCAAAGTTCTTGGGATACAACATGATGAGATCATTATCAAGTTGATAGCCTATAATCTCATCAATTTGGCCATACAATTTTCCCAAGACATCCCATGCATCCTTAACTGTTTTACACTTGTCAATGTGAAAGATGAGATCCTTTAATATGTACTTCCTTAATGTTTCAATAGCCATAATGTTATTACTGAGTCATTCCATGTGAGCATTAGGATCAGCTTTAGGATCGGCTGGTGCAGTTATAGTTCCATCAATATAGTGAGTTGATCCTTTTTCCATAAGCTTACTCCATACATGAATTTTCCATGAAGCATAGTTATGCAGAGTTAAAAGTGGAAATTTAGGAGAACCCATAGCAACAAAATGAAAACACAAGATAGAGAGAGGCACAATCACACAAGACACGCCCCCAAATTCACTCAATCAACCCCGCCCCCCAAATGGCACTTTATACTTAGTGCGTGTACAATGGGCCTCTTGCAATAAATGGCAAAGTAGACTTTTGATTTCAACTTTACAACTACCTTAAATAGGCAAAATAAAAGTGATATAAACTGAGATCCAAGCAAAATACAAGTACCAAATTGGTAAAAAAGGACCAAATACTAACAGTACAATTTATACTTAAAATGGCAAAAATTTGATAGTACCATGTGAAATTAGACAAAAAATCATGCACTTTCAAAAAATACGACACCTGAAAAGGAGGTCGTATGAGCCCAAATGAAGCCTCTAAAGTTGCAAAATTGAGGATTGGACAAGTACAGTTGTGAAAATTCTAAAAAAAATGTCCACCAAAATCAGAAAATATCACCACCATTGTGAAGAACACAAAAAAATTAGCCCAAATAAAAAAAAATGCACTAAAAATGGAGCTGAAATGAGCAAGTTATGGGCCTCCAAAAAAAAAAAAGCTCATTGGAAAGGGGCTAATAAATTTTTCAAAAAATTGATGATGCAATGTTGATGTCAGGATTTGAAGGGCTTAAATTTGATGCTCGTCTGCCTGTCAAAAGAACTTCACCTCCATCTTGCGTGTGTTGTCTGTACAATACGGAAAATGTTGTGGCCAAATAAAATGATGACACGTGGTGTACGAAATGCTGACTATGTCCCATGTGGATTGTATGGTGGGTGAGGTGGCAAGTTGATGTGGCAGTATGAATGTACAAGTGTCTCACTAATTGGGCACTGTGTGACGCTGACTAGGCAGTGACTAAGATCTACGTGGGTGTTGACTATGTTCGTCGTGTCCTAAAGAGAAGCGCCGCGTATCACATTTTTTGCTAAGTATGTATTTGACTAGACAGGCCAAGGGAATCAGAGAATGACACATGTATGCCAATTGTGTAGTCGTTGATGAATAACAATGCATCATGTGGTGTTGCTTGTTGTGGGGGCACTTGCTGTAGAATAGAGATTGCAATGGGAGGCTATCGGAGATGCTGGAAGACTATCCAGGTCGTGAGGTAGCGTAACCGGTGGTGAAATCAAGAGCACCCAGAGAAGTGAGACCGGTCGGCAAGGCAACAGAGGGTGGGTGTCGGAGCGGTGGCGATCCTGCCAAAGACAGATAGTTGGCGGACAAGCGATCGAGAACGCAGACAACCGGAGCAGTGAGGGAGGTAGTCAAAACTGGCAGTTAAACAGTGGTAGTGGAGTGGAGGTGACAAGGGGCCTAGGGGGTGGGCGGTGGGGGGGGGACTGTCAAAACCTGTAGACATGAAGGAACAAATTTTTATTTTTTATTTTTTTATATAAAACTTTTACAATAATTATAAAAAAAATTGTGAATATAATAATGCAGAAAATAAATATTTCAAAGAAAATAATTTTTTTTTTTTTTTTTTTTGAAAATTCATACCGTACTACCCAAATTGGGCAATTGTTTCCTCCAAGGGCCCAAATTTGATTTTCATCAAATATAGACAAATTTATACTCAAAATTCATAGAAATGGCCTCTCAGACGCAATGGTGAGGTCAAAATCACCATAGGATGCCCCCAAAACATGCAGCTCCTCAGATTCAAAAATAGAGTGCTCCAAAATGTCTTCAAATAGACTACTCAATGAAGCCCTAATGGCTCTGATACCATGTAAGAATTTGTCAAATATAGCCAAGATCAAGAGCACATTGAATAGCACAAAAGAGAGACAATAGATTTGATAAGAATAAACTATATTCTAATCAAGATGCCAAATACTGATCAACTGGACCATAAAAATTACATACAATGTAGATGAGTCTACTTATAAAGGCAAGGCCATATGGATATGTGTCCACACAATCATGACATGTGGCCCATTGAGATTTATCTATCTATAATTTTCCTTCTCTTCCTTTTGTTGGTTATATCCATCATCAAGTCCTTTTTCAATTTATTTTTGTGATTAGAGCTAACTAATGTGCTTCTTTCGTTATTTGGATATCCCACATGCTCAACTCTTCTTTAATCAATCATCTCAAACCATTGATGTATCTTGCCACTTTATTTACTCTATCATGATGTCTTGATTCAATGTTAGTATGTGGTATTCTTCAATACAGTCTTTCACAATCATATATTTTTAAGAATTCTATATGATAATTTGTAGAACTAAACTTCGATTTTAATTTTTTTCACCAATTTCCCAATTCTAGGTTTACCCATCCCATTTCTTTTCACCAATTGGCAACATTATCCTTAAATTTAGTCTTTGTAAACTTCACCCTATCTACATCATCAATATCTTCATAGTAAAAAATTTCTTCTCAATCAATTATCAAATCTATCAATTCCTCAAGATTTAGACTACCAACATGATTTGGAATCTCTATTCTAGTCTTCTTATCAATGCTTGATATAAATTTAACATCCTTTCTTCTTTTCTTTTGTATTGCTCAACATGGCCTACTTTTTGTTCTTCATCACTCTCATTAGCTCTAGGGTTAGGGTTTCCTCTACAATCTTCTTGAAAGGCATACATCCATATCTTCATTGCCTTCATTATTTCAAACATCTCTTTCATTCTTATGACAATATTAGTAACACCTTGAACTCTTCATGAAGGCATCTCTCTTTAGGCTTTGATGCATATTGTGTCAAGTCAATAGTCGGTCTACAATCACTCGTTGCAACTACCTCCCAATTGACACTCTATTGTCAATCTTCTTGTAAAGTACCTTAGTTTGTTGATTGGTTCACAAGAAAAATCTTTGAGATACAAACCTTAGCTCTTGATATGACTTGATGTAGTCATGGGTGGAGAATCTGATGAAGGATTGTCCCATCATGTGATGAGATGAAACAACACACAATGGAAAATGAATGACAATATGATTTTATTGATTCTTAGTGAATAAATTACAATTTACCATAATGGGCTTCCAGGATGGTAGGTCTCAAACATTTTATTATAAATGTACAAATTATAGAATTTGAAAATATTACGATAATGCTCAAACTTGACTCCAAACTCAAATCGCCAACCTCATTTCTTTCAAATGATTATGAGTGAGTTTTTATATAGCAACTCACAACCATAAAAATTATCTTACTTGGCCACAAAGAGGTGCAAAGCTCAATGCTATGTGTAACATGTCATTCAAAGATGTGAGAACCCTCTAGAATAAACTTGATGATGGTGAATTAATAAATCCTAGTGCAATTCATACCACGAACTCACTTGGGTCCAATATATCACCTAAAGTGTTCTTCTAGTGTTGCATGTTTTAAAAATTCACCACAAACTATTGATAATGAAACTGGTTGTATTCTTGTTATAGTTAGAATTAAGTTATTTTTAACAAATCTCTCAAGTTGGGCATGAGAATAGAGTAGTGCAGCATCTTGAGCACTATTGGTGGTTCTCATATAAGTTGGTGATGATATTGAATACCCACCTTATGATATGGGTCATTATGGAGAAGTTTCAAATCAAAGATGTCATCTAATTTTTAAACTATTTATTTTGCTATACATGGCTCATTGGAATTTACATTTACAATTCTCAAAAGTGCCTCTTTATTTTGGAGTTTTTACATTTTGCCATAGTTTGATGATACATATTTTGGAAAACCATTTGTGGTATTACTCTATCTTTTTTCTATAAATTGGAGGCATGAAATGGTAGATTAATATTTTATTTTTTTTGATACATAGGTGCTACCAAATTAAATTCAAAGTTCTAAGTGTTAGTGTATGGATGTATCTCTACTTTGAAACATACTTGTCCTCTTTCTTGTGGAGTTTTTTTTTTTCCAAAATGATTTCTCTATGTAAATCTTGAGTTATCAATGATTTGTTGGTTTATCTCTTATTGTTGATTTTGTAATCACGTAATATTTATCATATAGTAATCTTTGTTAATTTAAAAAAATTCAAAAAAAATTACAGCAATACTTTCATGTTATTTATCAATAGTTCAAATTTGCACACTTTTAAAACAATTCATTATAGTAGTTTTATGTTGTTTATCAACATTTATGTCAATATGAATCTAAAAGTGAATTGTGTCTTTATAATGATCAAAATCTTTTGAAATTTGAATAGAATGTTCCAAGTTGAACATAAAACATATCTTCCCAACCATAAAGTGAAATGTGTTAAGTGCAGTGAAATTAAATTTAAAATTTTTTGGGCTCAATCATGAAATAGAAGCTTCTACGAAGATGACTAGATAGGATTATGATAAAAACAAGGGCGATAACTTAAAATAGCCCCCTTAAAAGAAAAAGACCAAGTTGATTCAAACAAGGAACTTAGAATATTGATGAACTAAAAAATAAAATGTTGAAAGAACATGAAGATAAACACAACCTAAGAATATCATATTTGTGCATCATAACCTTGAAAAGGCACATTAACTCTTTAGAATTAAAAGAGAAAAGTATTTTTTGAAAGAAAACCTATGAGCCAATTGTTGCCTAATGTGAAGTTCAACAATCACATTGGCCACCCCTTCACATTCTTTATTTTATGTTGCCCCCAAAAGACTTTCAATATATATTCTAAAGATTGATTATTGTAGTGTGTTTTATGAAGAACTTGTATTGTTGTTGTTCATCAAATAAAAGAGATTGTACTCGCATTTATCATAGATGCATCTGTATTGGTGAACCATGTACTCTCTGTATTATTTCGTTGTGTGTGCTTTGTTTATCTAGCAGTTGCTTTGATTAAATATGTATTTTTGTAGTACATTATATGCACTTTATTCTCAACAATTGGTATCAGAGCCAAGGAGATGTTGCAGAGGAAAATTGAGGGAAAATAGAAGAAGCTGATAAATGGAGAATTGAAAATTTCTCCGTGCAAAACTTCGAAATATAGAAACTATAATTATGAGCTCTCCTAATTCAAAAAATACCTCTCAATTGCATTACAGGGAAAGTCAAAGAAACCTGAAAAATGTTCAATGATGATTGGGATGTTTCAGATAAGAAGGTTGCAACAATCATTATCCTCTCTCTTTCCAACAATGTTATGTTTAATGTTGCAATAGAGAAGACAACAAAAAAAATATTTGGGATTGATTATGTAACATGCATGAGAGAAGTTGCACAAAAAATAGAGTTTTCCTAATGAAGAAATTGTTTAATTTGAAGATGAAGGATGGTAGCAATTTTTCAAATCGCCTGAATGAATTTAATACCTTGATCAGCCAATTAATCCCTATTGATATTAATTTTGAAGAAAAAATCAAAGCCATCTTGCTTTTGTGTTCTCTTCCTAGTATTTGGGAAGGAATAGTTATGACAATCAGAAACTTCGTATTTGGAAGAAAAGGATCTGATAAAAAGTAAGACATGTTGAAGTTTGATGATGTTGCAACAACTCTTTTCAATGAAGATATGAGAAGAAAACATCAAGGTACCTCTTCGAGAGAGGCTTTGGTGTTTGGCAATAGGGGGAGTTCCCAAGAAAGAGGAAGAAATCACCACAATAGAAGATCTAAATCCAACACGATATCCAAATCCAACACGATATCCAAATCCAATGACACAAATATAGGATCCTGGTTTTGTGGCAAGGAAGGCCACATAAGGAAAATTTGTTAGTCATTTGAAAAGATGGAAAATCAATCAAAGGAAAATGAGGTAAATGTAGCATGTGAAGATAATGTTGATGCACTAGTTCTTTCTACAAGAGAGGTTGCAACATGTGTGGGTGCCCAGGGCTTCTTTCCATGCCACATCATGCAACGATTTTTTTTTTAAACTATCAAGAGGACAAATTTGGCAAGGTTTATCTTGGTGACGAACCTTGTGACATTATAGCCAAAGATGATGTTTTATTGAAATTAAAAAATGGAAATAGTTGGTTGCTTTGGGATGCTAAACACATGCCTTGAAAATAATTTAATTTCTATGGAGTAGATGTTCAAGGTTGTAGCATCACGTTTGTGTTAAACATGCGAGAGGTAACAAAAGGAGCCTTGGTAATTGCTAGAGGCAAAAAATAGGTATGTTGTATGTGCTAGAGTGTCATGTTGAAGTGGAAGTTGTGATGCTAGTTGCGGACAGCGGCTTAGAGATTTGGCACAAGAGGCTCGGTCATATTTGTAAAAAAGGCCTTGAGATTTTGCATAAAAGAGGTCAACTTCGAGGCTTAAAATCAATTGATTTGGAGGTGTCTCATCATTGTATCTATGGAAAACAAAGAAGGATCAACTTCTCTACCACTAGACATGACAAGAAGACAAGGCCATTGTAGCTCATGCACATGGAAGTCTTTGGTCCCATGGAAATTGCATCATTTGGTGAGTCTAATTTCTTTGTTACTTTACTAGATGACTGCACTAAAAAATTTTGGGTTTATATGCTAAAAAGAAAATCTAAAACGATTAACATATTTAAAAAATTTAAAGCACTTGTAGAAAATCTGACCAGCAATAAAATTAAATGCTTAAAAACAAACAATGGTGGTGAATCTTGTTCGATGGACTTTAACTAGTTTTGTGCAAATAATGGTATTCAAAATATCAAAATTACTCCTTTTACCCCTTAAGAAAATGGTGCAGTTGAGAGGTTGAATACAACAATTTTGGAGAGCGCTTGCAATATGCTCTTCAATGCCGAATTAGGCAAAAACTGTTAATATCTTTGTTTATTCGATTAACCAATGTCCATCGTGTCGGATAGATTTTCCGGAGGAAAAGTGACTAGGAAGGAAATTTTCATAAAATCATTTGCAGGTGTTCGGATGTGAGGCCTTAATTCATATTCTACAGGAAAAGCAAATGAAACTTGATGTCAAGTCAAAGAGATGCATCTTCATTGGATATGGTGATGAGAAATACGGCTATATGTTGTGGGATCCAATTGCCAAACATGTTACTGGCAACAGAGGTGTAATTTTTAATGAAAAAGTGTTCCCAAGTTGTTGGAACAGAGGTAGCTTGCAAAAGGATATGTGCCATTGGAAGTTATCATTTCTGAAAGTGATATGTTTAATTCAAAAAGGACTTCAACTTCTATGCAGGAACAAAGAAGATTAGATCCTTCATAGCATTTGGTGACAAGTTGCCTTTGCATTCATCTTCACGGTCTCAAAACTCATTGTAGCCCTCTTTAAATGGCACAAAAATTTCAAACAATACCCCTGCATTGCCACAAAACTTCACGCAACCTTTACAAACTCCTGCAGTCTTCATTCTAGCCGCCCCTACAGCTAAATGAAAAATAATAATAACAATGAAGTACAGGATATGTCAGTGGTGCAATTTCCTCAATTAAGGAGGTCTACTAAAGAGCATAGAGCATCATCAAAATATGATGATTTTATTCATCATTTATTAATCTCTGATCAAGCTGAACTTGCAACATTCAAACAAGCTTGTAATGGTAGAGATTGCAAAAAATGGATGGAGGCTATGCGTGAAGAGATGGATTCATTGATGACAAATCGGACTTGGGATTTGGTTCCTCTTCCACCTAATCGGAAAGCTTTGAAAAAAATATGGGTATACAAGTTGAAGGAAAAAGATGGTGGCAAGAAGAGGTACAGGGCCAAATTGGTGGTGAAAGGTTACGATTAAATAAAAGGTGTAGATTTCTCAAAAAAGAAATTCACACGGTTGTGAAGATGACTTCCATTCAAGCAATGCTAAAATTAGCCGCTATTTACGATCTTGAATTGGAGCAGCTTGATGTAAAAACCGCATTTCTTCATGGTGATTTGGATGAGTTGTACATGCAACAACCTGAAGGATTCAAAAAATGAGGTAATGAGGATTCAGAAAAGAGAGCTGAAACTATCACAAAGAAAATATATTGAAAAGATTTTGGACAGATTTGGCATGAAAAATGCTAGCCCATTAGCACATGTCTCCACGGATCACTTCAAGCTTTCAGCCGACATGTCTCATAAGACACAAGAAGAAAAAGAGGCTATGGAATGAGCGCCTAATTCCTTTGCAGTTGGGAGTCTCATGTATGCAATAGTTTGCACATGACCCAACATTGCTCATGCAATGGGAGTAGTCAGCAACCTGTTAAATGGATTTTGAGATATTTGAAGGGCTCTTCCGATCATGTTTTGTGTTTTGGAGGAAGAGATGCATAACTGCAAGGTGTTGTTGATTCCAATGTGGCCAGTGCAGAGTTCCAGGACTCGCCAAAACTCGGCAAGTCACGGGTCGAGTCACCCTCGGCGAGTCCTGGGTGGCTCGAACCCGGACTCGGCGAGTTTTGGCCGAGTCCTGGCGAGTCCTGGAACTCGGTGACTCGGCTCGGACCCGGCGAGTCCCGAGCCCAAAACTCGGCCGGCGTAAACAGCCGAAAAAAGCAAAAAAAAAACATTTAAAAAATGGTTTTGCTTGCTTTTTTTTTCATTTATATTTTTAGCTTAGTTGTAAAAGGCATCTCATTTCATTCTATTGAAAAAATAGGAGGAGAAGAGTGAGTTGTGAGGAAAAAGAAGAGAGCATAGTAGGGCAACCAGCAAGGAGGAGGAGTAGAATTTCTTCAACAAATCACATTGGAGCAGTGTAATACTTGCATTTGGTGCATCAAAAGCTTGTTAGAGAGGATTGGAAAGAGGTTGCATTTCATTTCAACCTTCTTATAAGAGGTAAGATTTATATTTTTTGGTTTTTTTGGTCTTTTATAAGCAAAATTTACATTTTTTTTGTTTTCTTAAAACTTAAAGAAATCAGCAAACCCTACAATGTACATTTTTTTTGTTTAAAAATGTACATTGTAGGGTTTGCTGATTTTTTTATGTTTTGAAATGAAAAAACAATCTACATGGTAGGTTTGCTAATTTCTTTGAAAAAAATGATGCAAATTCTATTACATTGTTTTTTGTATCAAAATCAAAACATTGCTATTATATTTTTTTTTGTATTAATTTATAATTTAACAATGGACAAATATTCATTTTTTTTGTAATTGTGTCTTATTCCAGCAACCTTCAACTTTTGAAAACAATGTCTACTTCCAATCCTCCTCATAGAGCAATCCCGGGTAGAAAAGATCCAGCTTGGAAATATACAGAACCTTTTCCTGGGCAAAAAAAAGGAGAGGCAAAATGTAAATTTTGCAAAACAATCTTTCATGGAGGCATAAATAGATTGAAATACCACCTTGCCGGCATACGTGGCCATGATGCAGAGCCTTGCACAAAAGCACTTCCTGAGGCTATTCGTGAGTGCCAAGTGCTATTAGAAACATTTGAGACTCAAAAAGAAATAAAGAAGAGGCAAAGGGAGGAGTTGGCTCAAGCTAGCATTGGTTGTGTTGGAGAGGCCTCTTCCATGCCTTCATATTGTCCTAGTGGGAGTGCTAGTGCTTCTGTTGCCGGTAGTGTCAGTGCTAGTGGTAGTATCACTGCAACTCCAACCATTGGTCCTAGAGTTCGTAAATCTAAGATGGATTCATATTTTGAGCCACGCACTACTCCTGGTGCCCAACCTTCACTTGAGAGCATGGCTTGGAACAAAGAGGTACACAATAAGGCTAAAGCTGCAATTGGAAGATTTTGGTTTTATTGCAATATTCCATTCTTCGCAGCCAGGTAATTCTTTTTAGTTTTTATTTGATTGTTTTAAGTTTTTAAGTTGTTAATATTCTTAATTTGTTTTGTGACTTTGTGATTGTCTAAGACTCTAATTTTATAATTTTATACTTATCTTATTTAATTTATTTGTGATAGGTCTCCTTATTGGCAAAGCATGGTTGATGCCATTGCTATTTGTGGGGCGGGTTTCAAAGCCCCTTCTGATTCCGAGATAAGTGGCCCAATCTTGATATAACCGGTGGCTGATGTAAAAGCCACATTAGAGGAACATCGAGAGATATGGAAGAAGAAGGGTTGCACCATCATGACCGATGGTTGGACTGATAGGAGAAATCGGACGCTCCTAAATTTTCTTGTTTCTTCTGCAGGTGGTTGAATAACTTGAATTTTATTTAATGATTCTTATTCGTATTTTTTTTTTGAGTTGAGATTTATTGAATGATCATAGATCACCGTTTTTGCTTTGTTTTCAAATTTCAAGTGGCACCATGTTCATTAAGTCCATTGATGCTTCCGCACATTCTAAAAATGCCACTTACCTATGTGAGGTTATAGAGGAGGTCATATATGAAGTGGGCGAGGAGAATGTAGTACAAGTGGTGACCGATAATGCAGCAAATTATGTTGCTGCAAGTAAACTTTTGATGGAGAGGCACCCATCTATATTTTGGTCTCCCTGTGCTGCCCATTGCATTGACCTCATGTTGGAGGACATTGCTAAGATTGCATGGATCAGGACATGTGTAGAGAAGGCAAAAAATATTTGCAAATTTGTATACAATCATGCATGGGTCCTTAACTTAATGAGGCAATACACGGGGCAGAAGGAGTTGGCTCGTCCTGAAATCACTAGATTTGCCACTAACTTCATCACACTGCAATCCTTGATTCGCAGTAAGGCAGCTTTGAGACGTATGCTTGTTGGTGAGGAGTGGACTTCCTCATCCTATGCTACGAGTGCTGCAGGAGTTGATGTTGCAGATTACATTTTTGATGAGCCAGGCTTTTGGACCCCTTGTGCTGAGATCGTGAAGGTAAAATTTTTAAGCATTCTAATCTCTACCTTATGTTTTAAGTTTTAAGTTTTTATTTTTATTCGTATTTTTCTTTTATTTGCTTATTTTCATTTACAATTTCACACTTACATTAACTGATATTACATATTGTTTCACAATATTTGCAGTTCATTGAGCCCTTGGTAGTTCTCCTACGTGTTGCTGACGGGGAGAAGCCCACAATGGGCTACATATACGAGGGCATGGATAGGGCCAAGGAGGGCATCAGATCTGCCTATGAAGGGGATGAGAGTAAGTATCGTCCCATTTGGGATATCATTGACAGGAGATGGCAGACCCAGCTTCACAGGCCCCTTCATGCAGCTGCTTATTACCTCAATCCGGCATTCCATTTCCGCCCTGATTTCAAGGCGGATGAGGAGGTTCTTAGTGGGCTCTACTCAGTGATAGAGCGAATGTCGCCTGGTCATAGCAGCAATATAGTCCAGGAGCTAGAGGCTTTTTCTAATGCTGAAGGGGAGGTCTTCTCTCGTATGCTTTGCAAAGAAAATCGGACAAAAATGCAGCCAGGTAAAATGTATATTTTAAGAAATTAAGAGCATAATTTTAATTATATGTTATTCAATTTGTTATTAATTATTAAATGAGGCTGATTTTGTTTTCCTTTTTCTCATCTCAGATAGGTGGTGGCAGATGTTTGGTCCTAAAACACCAAATCTTCAATAGGTAGCCATTCGTATTTTGAGCCAACCATGTAGTGCTTCCGGTTGTGAGCGCAATTGGAGTATGTTTGAGCACATACACTCCAAGAGGCGCAATAGACTATCTGTGGAGAGGTTGAATGATCTAGTCTTTGTTCATTACAACCTCCGTCTTAGACACAAACAGGTTATGGACCATGACAGCACCCTGATCACGCTAGAGGAGGTTGATCCAGAATCTGAGTGGATCAGTGAGGCTACAGATCCTATGTTTGGTGATGAGGACTTAGATTGGATCGACGAGGTAGATAGAGAGGCTGAGGTTGTAGCCATGGCAGAGGAGGAGGTTAGAGCGCGAGGAGAGCCAGAGCCAGAGCCAGAGCTAGAGCCAGACATAGCTGATGTTTGTGAGGGTAGAATGGAGTCACGGGCAGAGAGTATGGCTGTTGATGCATCCAGGACCTACCTTAGGGTTAGACGCCTTCGTAGGAAGGACCCAGGCTCCTTTGAGCCATAGACTTGTAGTTGTTTTACTTTTGATATATGTGTGGAACTGGAACATTTGAATTTTGATGTCATGGATTTGATATTCCATGAGTTTTGTAATATTTTTACATTTGACACTATTTATATATCTATGGTTATTGGTTGCTATTTCCTTCAGCTACAATTTGCGTTTATACTAATGTGATCGATGTATACTTGTGTATGTGATCAAATTAACTTCTATTTGATGATGTTATTGTGTATTTAAGGTTTGTTTAATAAAGGGTGCATGAAACAAGTTTTAAATCCTTAAAAATCGCTAAATTTCTTGGGTTTTTCACTTTGCCGAGTCCTGCCGAGTCCTAGCCGATCCGAGTCACGAGTCCCGAGTCGAGTCACCCTTGCCGAGTCCGCGCCGAGTCCAAGTCCCGTTTCTTTGGGCCAGTGACTTGGACAAATGGAGATCAATCATTGGATACATATTCATCTTTGCAGGGGCGGCGATCATTTGGGTTTCTAGATTGCAATATTTGGTAGCACTCTCTACTACAAAAGTTGAATGCATTGTTCTCACCGAAGGTGCAAAGATGTTGTGGTTGTAGCGTTTGTTAGCCAAGTTGGGAAGCAAACAAAAAGAGTTTACCTTGTACAGTGACAGCAACAATGCTATACATTTGGCCAAAAATGCAACATTTCACAATAGGATTTAGCACATAGAGCTGAGATACCATTTCATCCAGAGTGTTCTTGAAGAGAGCTCAAGTTGGAAAGATACAGACTAGTTTGAACCCTACTGATGCCTGTACCAAGATTGTTCCCAAAGAGAAGTTGGAGTTCTGCAAAGCTCCTCTTGGTTTGACAAAACTGTGACAATAAGCTTGGAAAGGCAAGTGCATCTCAGAGCTGCAGCATGGTTTGGCCTTCAAGTGGGGCATTGTTGCGTAATATGAAGTTCAACAGTCACATTGATTGTCCCTTCACATTCTTTATTTTATGTTGCCCCAAAAGACTTTCAATATATATTCTGACGATTGATTATTGTAGGTTGTTCTATAAAGAACTTGTATTACTGTTGTTCATCAAATAAAAGAGATTGTACTCGCCTTTCCCATGGATGTAGCCATATTGGTGAACCACGTAACCTCTATGTTATTTTGTTATATGTGTGCTCTATTTTATCTTCAACTGTTTTGTTTAAAATTTTAAATCTGTAATTTTGTATTACTTTATCTGCACTTTATTCTCAACACCAATACATGGAAATATACCCTTCTGCTCATATTCAAAAGTGATCCCATATTTGGAATTCGGACATGTGTGACAATCAAGTCATGACGCTTTAAGTATATACACTTGCCAACAATATGCAACTAGTTAGCCAATGTTGTACTCTTATAGAGTTTATGATCATAAAGAAGACAATTGCATGTATTTCACTTGCTTGGTAAGCTTAATTTTATGTACAATAAAAAATGAACTTGGAAGGCTCACACTTTATAAAAATCAATTTTTAGATACCCAACTTCCTGAGCTGTATTTTGGTGGTTTGCTTGGCTTCTAATCTAGTTGCATTTCAACATTCATCTTTCATAACCATTATAGATCGTTAATGTCATGTAATTGTAGAATTCATTCTTTTTTGGGGCCAAACTTGGGCATAGCTAAAATAGAAATTTTCAGATTGATTTTCAAAATTCTGATCAGTATATTACTAGCTTAAGGACACAATTAAATAAAAAATAGAAAGAGAATAAAACTACGCTTATAGAATGTTAGAATTAGATAACATAATTTGATAGCAAAGCTTTTTGGAAACTGAACATGAGTTAGTTTAAAGTGAATGAAAATCATCCAAATAAATTTTGGGAGAAGTAGAACAGACCACAATGCCCAAAGCAACTAATATGTGGGCTCTAGGTTCAGTGGATTTGGGCATCGAGATTGTTCTTATGACATGCTCACTTCATCTAAATCCTACTGGGAATGTGATTTTTAGACCATATCAAACTATATGGAATCTAAATAATCAAAATTGACAAATTGGGGCTTCAGGCTGCTAGAAGCAACGCCCCCAAGATTGGCAGTAAGGACAATAACTTATTAATATAATGCATGGTGCCTCTGTTATAAGTTTGGAAATTGCCACCAGTTGTATTGGTAGCCAGAACCAGCACAAACCAATTGTCTTCAGAAGCAATGCCAGCCGATACAAATTTTGTGTCATTGACATTCTGAATATATTGTGAATGCGTGTAATTCTGAAATGCTATCTGTGGATCTAAACCAGGAACACAATCCGGCATAACTACTCCATCTTTGGTATCAGATACATTCAGATGGCAATTTTCCAAAAACTGTGGATAGTTTGGAAATTGAGGTTCTGTGCCAGGCACAGTGTCTTCACCTGTAGAATTACTACATACTTGGCCTTTGAACTGATCCGCTATCTGCTTTGCCAAACAAGCGGCATTTTCATTTTGGGTCAGAACAGGAAGCTTCATGTCTTGTCTAAACTTGTTAATATTGACCAATAATTCGTCTGACAAATCTGCAATGACAAATGGCATTGTTGTTAAAATTCTTGGTATATAGAACCATCATTCACAGATATATTTCATTTTTAATTCTTGTTGAAGATTTTTGCTAAGCAAAAATAGGAATGGGCCAGATAAAACCAACAACAATCACTCAGCTTTATATAATTGTTAGACCTCCTTGGCTTGAAAAGATGGATTTCATTAACTGAACAATATTAGTCAACAGCAAGGGTAGTGATAGCAGCCATTAAGGTCGCCTTAAATTAGGGGAGTTCTTGCTGCCATAAGATAGGCTTAAATTATTGCAGCTGCAAGTTTCAACTAAATTAGAGTGATAGCATCCATAAGGTAGCCTATAATTATTGCAGCTGCAGGTTTCAACTCAAGTACATTAGAAGACAACATACATACACTACTAAGTTTCAAAACATAAGCATCTGAAATTTTCACAGTTAAACTCTTGAACACAATCATCAGACAGTAATCATGTTTCACAATCTGGTATTACTCTGTGCCAAAAGACTATAAGAAATCTGTTAAGGTCTCATTGTCTACATCTGGGAGCGTTCAAATTTTTCATCCTGAAAAGGATCAAGAAAAGTATCTCCTGTCTGCTTATCTGATGCAACTCAGGTTCCTGCAACATTGCATTAGATCTAGATTGCAACAATAATGATGGAACAAAATTTGTTTCTTCACCAAAATTTGTATTTGCTTGCAACTCTGAAATTTAAGAATGTGCTCATCTCTTCAAACGAATCATATTACCATGGAATTCAGTTTGAGCTCATTCAAAAAAACACAAGTACAAGGAATACAATGATCAGGAAGATTCTCAAGTACTATATAAAGATAACCCCCTACCTCTAAAAATCTGCCAAAGGGTTTGTCATTAGAAACCCTCAGGAATAGAAGAGCATGTTAAGGTTCAAGCACTTCAACCATTAGAAACAAATGTCAAGGAGCAGTTAAAACTTAAAACTTAAACCGTAGGGTACAAATCCCTTGATAATGAAACAGGCAAAGTATATCACTGAGCTAGAAAGGATGCATTTTATGACCCTCCAACCACCTTTGTCGAACTAAATACAGATGGTATGGCCTGGGGTAATATCGTAGACATGGTAACTGATCTATGCCACATTTAACATATTGGAGGCCCTTGCCATGAAGAATTGGTTATGCATTGTCCGTTGCTTCCTATCTATCACTGAATTTAAGAAGGTTTTGCCTAAGGATCAACCCTTTTAAGTGGCAGAGTAGACGAAATAAATATGATATGGACATGGTGGGTGACCACTGTTGGCAACAATTAGCCTGCACCTTCCCAAGGATTTCCAATGGCAAAAGCGCAAGTTGGTCCTTATCACTATGTGTAGATCACTTGATCCGGACTGTATGTTGAGGCAGCATTTATAGAAAACTAGAGACACGAGGGATGCCGTAATTCCACTCCTTGCAGGCAGCTATAATGCCATGACAGATTTGTTCTTAGGGTTGCATTCAAACTTGGCCTTCCCTTCTGTGCCTCCATGCTTGGACCATTGTAGTACCTGGTGATCATCAGGTGTGGGTTATTTGAAAACTCACAAATCTAAGCTCTGACATGGGTGCCATGCTAGAAGCCATGATGGATGTTACTTTATGAATGTTTGTGTAGGGATTAAAACAGTTGGCTTTTCATTGTTGAGAGAAATGCCACTGGAATTCTTCAAATCATTCTATATTCTATGGACCATCTAGCCACTGTCTCCAGAGGAGTTTTGAGATCTTTAGGCATAAAAATTACTGTTTTAATGGTAATCAGTCATGATATCCATAGCATTATCTTGTTATCTACATCACTTCAATCATTGAACCTGATCAATTCTCCTTCCTATCTCCATTCCTCAACTGCAGTTAGGAGTTCTAGCACTCTCTTCAACCTAAAGGCTTAGCACAAGAAGTCCAACTCAAGATACTCTTCATCTCTTGACATTATTCCTGCGGTTTAACTAAACATTTCTTCTTTAATGGATGAATCTGGTTGAAACTTGTTCATTACTTCATCACATCATTCTTCTGTTTGATATAATTATTTGTGAAAAGGATTACAAAGAAGAGCACACTTCAATTTTCACTGTACTATTTCCTGTATAACAAAGCAAGGATTTCTTGTTTACCATGGTGCTCATTCTGGTAGCCATTCTTGTTTCTAAGAAGGTGAACCTTTTTGAGCAGCTGCTTATTCTCCTCAACTTCTTCAAACAGGCAAATATACACTACCCACATCTTCTCAAGATTTACTACAAAATGAAGTGAACAAAGATTGCTCTAATACCATCCAAAAAAAAAAGATTGCTTTAATACCATCCAATAAAAAAAAGATTGCTCTAATACCATCCAATAAAAAAAAAAGACTAAGTTGCAGGGTTCGCCAAGTTTCGGGCCTGGTACTGGTCCGGTTTGTTTTGGGTTTGGGTCCCGGTCCGGTTCGCCTTTGTGTTCGGCCAGGGTTCGTACCTGGGCAAGCTGGTTTGTCCAAGGAGAACCCAGGACGAACCTAGGGCGAACCTGGAGACCTGGGTGCCCAAATTTACATTTTTTTTTGCAAAATTTTATTAAATTTATAGCAATGAGTTCAGATTTGCAGATTTGTATGATTGTTTTGCAAGTTATCACGCAGGTTTGCGACTTAAAATTACAGTGTTCCATGGGGACACGTTTCCCCCCCTTTTGGGCCATGTCTCAAAGACGGGGATGTTTCCGGGACGGGGGGACGGGGACGCGATGTCTCCCACCGTCCCACCACCGCCACCAGAGCTCCGTCGGAGATGGGGAAATGTTTCCAAGCTCCTTGGGAGACTCCCAGGCGTCTCCAAGTCTCCTTGGGAAACTCCCAAGCGTCTCCAAGTCTCCTTGGGAGACTCCCAAGCGTCTCTTGAGGGGCGAGGAGACTTGTGGGAATCTCCCATCCGATGTCTCCAAGACTCCTTGGGAGACTCCCAAACATCTCTTGAGGGGCAAGGAGACTTGCAAGAATCTCTTGTTCGAACACGTCAGACTCAAAAAGCAATTGAAATCCTTTTTTTTTTTAATTTTGAGCATTTTGCCATTTTGCCTTTTGTAATGCTATTGCTATTTGCTACTCACTGTAATGATGTATCATGTAATCATCATTATAGACTTTGTAATATCAGATATTAATATGATATTTTAATGATAGAAACCTCCAATTTGACAATTTCATTTGTCAAATTTGAAATTTTATTTAGCAATTAGCATTCAAGAAATCTTTGTATTTAGATTTAATATTTCAAATTTTGCTATTTTGTAATTTTACTAATTTCCTATAGTTCATTTGAAATGTAATTCTTATACTGTTATACTTCTTTTCACAACTAGTTTTTCAAGTACTATAAGTATATTTATAATTATATCAGCACCACCACCCTGCCACCCCTTGCCACCGTCCCCCCGCCATCCCCAAACTTAAGCCCTTTGTCCCCCCATCCCCAAAACCCGTCCCCAATGGCCGTGGAACACAGTAAAATTATTAAGAACAACAACAAACAATTGATAGATTTATTCAATTTTTTTATGGTGAAGCAAGATAAAATAGAGCAGCAAACAATTGAGTTCTGACCTCTTACTTATTAACCTTATACAATGTACTAGAGCAATGTTCAATCACAACATCAAAATACCCATGCATTAGCTCATTCTAATTTACAATCCTTGGCTTATGAAAAGAAACAAAAATATTCAGCTTCCTGAGCTCACTTTCTTGACTGCTCATTCTTCTTCTTCTTCATCTTCAATGGCATTAGTCATTTCCGTGAACGACTTCTGCTGTTATTCTTAACTGCTAATGCATTTAGTCTTGATTTGCAATTAGTCTTTCATCTTCTTGGTGCTATTCTTGACTACTATTGCACGAAGAAGAAGAATCCATTAGATGATTTGAACTTAGTATAAAGTTCTAATTGTTGCAAGTTGAATTTTGAAACAATGATACTTGAACTTGATATTATCATTTTAACATTTTGATGTTGAACTTTAAGTATATAGTGCTATGATGGTATAAACTACAATCATGATGCTATGATTACAAGTTTATGATGTTTTTGTTGTTTATATGATATTATGTTGCATTCTAATCTTAATTCATGCTTATATATATATATATATATATATATATATATATATATATATATATATATGTTTTTGTACTAACAAACCCAATCCCCATTTCAAAAAAATTCCGTACCGGCAAACTGGTTCTTCGAACCTGAACCTGAACCGGCAACTTAGAAAAAAGATTGCTCTAATACCACTAGTTCCTTCCGTAGGCACAATAGGAAACACACAACAATTCTAGGATTGATACGTTAAAGTGCTGCAAAAGAGTCAAACCAATTGTAGAAAAATTCTGTACATGAAACATATCAGATGATGGTACAGAATTCTACCAAATAGAACAAATATGTAATGCAGCACACAAGAACAAAGAGACAAAAATGTAAGTATATACATCATGACTAATGTAAACTTTGTACATTTGTAAGATAAATTATATTACAAATTGGTAGAATTTAGAAGTCTGCAAGCATTAAATTATGTATTGAATCTTCCTAGTCTAATGCCGAGAAGGAAGTATATGTGTGGAGTCATGCTTCTCAAGGGATGTGCATATAATCCTTGTATGAAGAGCACACTTCACACGTAGTGCTAAGCTACATGTTGATATCCCTACTCTGGCGATTCGGGGGTGAGAAGAGGGTGGATGACCATGTGTCCTTTGGTCTCCACTGTTATGTGCTATTGTGGAAGATCTTGTGCTAGAAGAGTTGAAGCACAATAAGTCATCAAGCCACTTATAGAAAGGTGACAAAGTGTTTGTGATGACATAGCATATACTGACAAGGCGACCA
Organism: Cryptomeria japonica; assembly: GCF_030272615.1. Lineage (NCBI taxonomy): Eukaryota > Viridiplantae > Streptophyta > Pinopsida > Cupressales > Cupressaceae > Cryptomeria > Cryptomeria japonica. Next base: position 524,934,481 of record NC_081406.1, on the reverse strand, counting down.
TGTACTGTCACCTTTGGCATTAGATTGGCCAGGGAAGAGTCCAGCCCTTGATACTGCTAGACAAGTAAAAGAGAACAATAATAATGAATTTTGTTGAATGAGTGATGCTATTCTGAGCAAACTCTACTAAGGGTAGGTTTTCTTTCCATAATCTTTGCCTTGCTACTAGATGCAACTTTATTTTCCATAATTAGGTTTTCTATTTTTCTATTAATAACCTCACTGTGAGTGAACTCTGATTCTCTACTACTGAAATTGAATTCTATAGCCAAATGTTGAAATAAATACTTGTCAAGAATTACACGGAAATATGGAGTCTCTAAATATTATAATATTCTGTGGGAATGCAAACTTCTGATTATATTCTATTAGGCTATTAGCAGAGTCTCAAGATATTGATTAGTAACCATTCACATGCCTTTACCTCTTTTTGGATTTATTCAATTTGATAGTAAAGAAATCATTAAAGCTCTATTAAGTGAAATTAAATCAAATGGACCCCTTTTTCTTGACTTTTTTTTAATCTTTCCTGATCCTGATCTATTTTTTAATTGTCTTTTGAATCAAATAAGATAACACAGTGTGGTTCCATTTATTGTGCCTTTGAATATATCATCTCTTACTAAATGTCCTTTCCACTTGATTTCAAATCAAGCTACTTTGCTAGGCCCATTATTTAATATTCATGCCTTGAAATCTATCAAAATACTTAAACCTTATAATTGTGCATATGAAAAATGCTTGCTAACATCTGAAGTGCCTGGCACACATCTGAGTAACAATAATCCTTATACTTATCTTATTACACAATTTGCATTCAATACACAATCTTATTGTTCTGTCTTATTTTTCACTAAAATGCCTAGCAAACAAGAAGACAATTTAGATGGTTGAAACTTGAAAGTACCATTGTCTAGATCCCAAAAATGTTTTTCTACTTCTTGCTTCCCTTGTAACTTAATCTATAGGGTTTTCTAAGAGTTGTTTAGCTATTTGATTTTGTACTTAATGACCCATGTCCCTTTGGGGGAGTAGTCTTAATGAAAGATCATCAAGAAAGACGGCATTCTATCTGTTATACAAAGGTTTAAACTTACTGTCTGTTTTGGGTTTTAGCCTATTCTTTTAAGCTTTGTTTGAAAGTCACCGTAGCTATGCTTTTGTTTTCTAGATAGTCTTTTACCTTAGATGTAAGATAATTGCTATTTTTGCACATCATCTTTGTTGTCATAATAACTTGGCATTGTTCTCTTGTTGAAACTGCAATAATTATTCTCCATATAGGGTCAGCCATATGGTTGCTAACAATAATGTATGTGAGCATTAAATCTTTGTTCAGAGCCTCACAAAGTTAAACTCAACTTGGACAATGCCTCTAATGGTAACTGAGATGAGCTGAAACAAATGGCATTATGAGATGGCTTTAAGTTTAGAGACACTTGGCAAATCCACCAATATAGAATGGAAACCCCTACTAAGGAAGGTGGCATGCTTCTGGCAATCTCTCCAAAGAGTTCTAGTAGAAGTGGTATCCTAGCTCTTGATAGATAAGTTGGCAAGCAATTCTAGAAGTGACCACAACCACCAGAAAATCACTCAGATTATAAAGTTATTCAGTCTCTTGCCAATAGTCAATCTTGAATTTATTTTGTATTGCAAAGTTAGATGTTCCGCAAAAAGGATGGCAAAACCGCAGCCAATTTAGCTATTAGCCATGAAAATTGGAAAGCTTCAAAGGCTTGAAGAATCTGCCTTGGTTGATGGGTAAATAATGACCCCAATTATTCCCTTATTCAGTCCTAGATTATGTACCAGACCATGTTCATTGGAACTATATCCCAAGTCCAACAACTACTTCAGAGTTGAGAAATTACTTACTTTTTACTATTAGCTATTGGTGTTGGAAGGCTTGAAGAATCTGCCTTGGTCGATTGGTAAATAATGACCCAAATTATTCCCTTATCCAGTCCTAGATAATGGACCAGACTATGTTCATTGAAACTATATCCTAACAACTACCTCAGAGTTGAGAAATTATTTAACTTTTGCTCCATCAGATTATGATAGGCAAAACACATAACCTCGTTTAAGTTTGAAACCTTTTTGTGTGTTGCGAGGAGTCAATTATCCGCTCAATGGCAGTGCTAGTTTGTGGCCCTTATGATTGTTCTTTGAGCACACATGCCTTCTGTTATATCACTGGTGGAAAAATGGTAATAGTGTATGCCTTTATGGATGTGCTTTAAAAACATTTACCTCTTGCCTTACCACATTTCCATGAGGAACCAAGCCTTCATTGGGCTGCTTATGGCCTTAAAAAAACATAGGGTGGGGGACATCTGGATCTGAAATGCACTTTGCTTCAACAGAGAATTTATCACTCACCTCTACATTGAATTTATCTAGTAATTTCCCTCAAGACTCTTTCCATGTGTAGGCCCTCATCCTTAATGGTGTTCAGTTTCACAATAATAAACAAAAATTCATTGGTGATGGAGATTGAGGGAGACTACTATTGTTGGGGTTCAGGTAAACTGGAGCAATAAACAATATTAATTATAATGCGGAATAAAAGGCCAAAATAACAATTCACAACAACACAGATTTGATATGGTTCACCCAATGTGAACTACATCCACAAAGAAACGGTCGTCCACTTTCTTCTATTATCCAAGAAAGAAACAAATTACGATCTCATAGAATTTCACATTCCATAGCCACTTATTTATCAAGCCTTTTTGGCATTTTATGAAGTTCGGTTTACATATCAAAATAAAAACTGATTCCTCTATTAAATAATGGCCAATTTTTGTTTTAGGAGTGCTGCCCCCAATATCCCACAAATCCCTACCAGCAAAGAAACAAATTACAATCTCATGGCTTTTCATATTCCATAGCCAGTTATTTATCATTCCTTTTTGACAGTGTACGAAAATCGGCTTACATATCAAAATAACAATCAACTCCTTTATTAAACAATTGGCAATTTTAGCTTTGGCGGTACTGCCCCTAACGTCCCACAAACCCCTATCGTGGGCTCCGCCCTCGAGCCCTTGTCCCCATAATTGATTTGGGTGGAAAATGCAACTATCAAAGTCACCAAAATTTAAGCCCTCCAACATGATCAGTCGCCACATACCAACAATATCCCACTTGGAGACTGATCGGGCTCCACACCAATCAATCTCCCAATTATAGACTGATCCTAGAGTAACACCACCACACCTGTAGCTCCCTCTGGATTGATGCACCTAGACTTGGCTTGTTTCTCATCTCCACCATTATCATGCTTGAAGGCCAATGAAAACTGAGCAAGAAATCAGTTTCTCCCAACTTACTGCCTTCATTAAAATACCTACAAGATTTTAGCTAGTGTGTATTGTTTCCAACTTCAACTATCCATCTTCTAAAACTAGTCGTATGAAATGGTACCTTAGTTGTATATGTTTAGTCTTGGAATGAAAGGTTGAGTTCTTTGCAAGATGAATGGTACTCTAACTATCTCTTTACTAGCCTCTATAGCAAAAACATACTTTGCTTCTAATGTTGAAAATGCAACAACCTTTTGCAAGTGTTAAATCCAACTAACTGTTGTTCCACATACAACAAACACATACCCTATAGTACTTTTCCTACTATCCATATCACCTGCCAAATCTAAATCAACATATCCTTGTAGACTAGAGTTGGAACCTCCAAAACATATGTTGAGTAGCAGTACCTCTCAAATACTCGAGAATCCACTTTACTACATTCCAATGCTCTTTTCCAAGATTATTCATATACCTGCTCACAACTCTCACTGCATGTGCAATATTTGGCCTTGTACACAACATGGCATACATCAAGCTATCAACTACTAAAGAGATGGAATCTTGAACATGTAGTCCATCTCCTCTTATGTCTTGAGACACATCTGCTTAGTCAATTTAAAATTGGTTTTGCATCCTGCATTTGAAATCTTTTCAATAGCTTCTCTATGTACTCACTTTAGACAATGTTAATCTCCAATTTTTCCTGTCTTTTGTTATTCTCATACCAAGGATTTGTTTTGCTACACCCAAATCCTTCATAGCAAATGACTTTGCTAATTTTTCTTAAGCTCATTTATATGTTGCATATTAGATCCGACAACAAGCATGTCATCAAAATACAATAGCAAGATAATATAGCTACTATTATCCAATCTCTTAAAGTAAACACAATGATCAAAATGACATTTGCTATACCTTGTTCAGTCATTAAACTATCAAATTTCAAATACCATTCTCATGGTGCTTTCTTCAAGCCATACAAACTCTTTTTTAATCTACACACTAAGTTATCCTTCTCTTTGACCTCATATCCCTATGGCTGTTGCATATAGATCCCTTCCTCCAAATCCCCATGGAGAAAAACTATCTTTACATCTAATTGTTCAAGATACAAATGTTTTAATGCCACAAGACTTAAAATAGTTCTAATTAAAGTAATTTTAACAAGAGAAAATATTTTATTAAATTATATACCTTTCTGTAGTGTCATAAATTGTACACCCCTAATTAGGGTTGTCCAATTCGACGATTAGGTTAGCACCCGCCTTAGTGTTTCACATTGTATCTTGCATTTACAAGGTTCCTTTATGATTTAATTAAATCTAAAGTGCTCTCTCATCAATTCACATATCATAAAATTGGGCCCTTAACCCTAAGCGTGCTCCTTTTTATTCAATTTTGATTAATCCTAATAAAGTCCTAATTCCCATATTCAAAGCATATTTTCCCATATCTAAACACCTTGGATTGGGCCACCAAATTAGATTTTACTTTGTAATCACGATATTTTGCATCCCTAGAAATTTGGAAAAAAGTTGGTCGGACCGGTATGCCCACCATACCAGTCTTGACTTTTTCTCCCCAAATTTCAAGATCTTAATTTGGTGGTATTATAATGTTCAAATCCCACTTTGTATGAAATTTGATCAATTTTAGGTCGGCCTATGATCAAAATTAAAGATAGTGTTTCATATATATAACCTTTTCTTTCCTCATTTGAAGGATCCATTCTCTAGCAATTGAAGGAGACCTCTTATGAAGTGAAAGTACAGGTTTTATGTGAAGTCTACAATCACCAAATTCATCATTCATTAAGTCTTCATCAACCTTTTTCATCAATCATGGAAGCTTAGGAGATATTGAAGAATAGTAAGGAGATCACCAACTGTTGATTAGCTTGTCTCCCTTAGGGTTTGGTATGGTTTCATGTTATTTTCATATCTCTATGTGAGTTTTCAGATCTATACATCATTGAATTTCAGATTTACATTATTGCTTTAGATCTACATTGCATTTGTGATTTGAAGCATTTACATTACATTCATTTAGGGTTTTTACTCAAAACATAGGGTAGAACTCTAGTTTGCATTTTAGCTCATAGGAATTTTACAAACATGAGATTCTAGGGCACGCACATATTTCAATACATTATTGGCTATTTGTGGAGGTGGAAATCACCAAAACAAGGGGTTTGACTAAGGCATAACCCTATATAGCCCCAAACACACCATTTTCTAGCTTGCAAGCACAGGTATAGGTTTCCATCAATGGGGGCAATTTCCGAGAGATCTCAGTAATCTGTCACAGAGTCATCCTCAAAATTTGGACCCAAATCTCTGGGACTGGAGCACCTAGCGCCCTAGTCCTCCTTAGTCAATTGCAAATTTTGGCAGTGTAGATCCAGTGCAAGCTCAAGCAGGTTCAGATTTTAGTATCAGGAGCACATCAAAATTCCCTCTCCAGATCTGAACTTTGTGTCTTAGTTTCATTTCTGTATCCAATTGTTATTTGTTGTTATTCTCATTACTTCTACTAGCTTAGTTTGTTTGCATCTTACATTTAGCACATTCCCTTTCATATCAGCAAAGGAATAGAAACCCTAAAAGTATTCCTTGACTCTCTTTCACAAGAGTTAGTCAAAGTGAATCACTTTCTTAGGCTCTTTCGTATTCCAATGTATGGATGAAAGTGGGATTAGATCCTAAACTACCCGATCCCACTTTTCACCATCACACTTTCTTCTATGCAAAACCCTTTACAACAAGTCTTGCCTTGTACCTTAGTTTTCCTCCATCTTCTTCATCCTATAAACCCATTTGTTTCGCAATGCTCTTTTACCTTCAAGCAACTAAACCAAGTCCCATGTCTAGTTTTGTATCAAAGAGTTCATCTCCTCATTCATGTCTTGCTCCCACTTCTTTCTAGTTTCTACCTGCATTGCTTCTTCATAACTTTGCTACTTAACCTAGTAGATCTTCTTGCAAGAGTTAGAGGTACTTGTTGTTGTTCTAGTTGTTGAATATTTCAATTTTCTAACACCTTTGGAGTTGCATTTTTTGGGATTTCGTCAAGCACTATATATTTTGTGTTTTCCTTTTCCTATTTATTTCCCTACAACTAATCTTTGTACATGACCTTCTCACTGAATATCGCATCGCTACGCCTAATAATTTTGCGATTTCCATAATCCCATAAATGATAAGCAAACTGATAAAAGTACACTTCTTGGATTTTGCCTCAAGCTTTGTTTTGTTTTCTATGTCAATGTGGAGAAATGTTTCACAACCAAAAGTTTTCATAAATGTGTGGTTTACCTTTTTACACGTTCGTGCCTCCTCTAGAATACCACCATCTAAGGAACTTGAAGGTTCTTTGTTTATAAGTAAACAACAACATCGACAACATTTGCCCAAAATTGTAATGACAATCATGCATGCAATTTCACACTCCTTGCGAGCTCCATGATTGTTCTATGCATCCTTTCAAACACCATTTTCTTGTGGTGTTCCTAGAACTATCTCCTGTCTACAAATCCCATGGTATGAATAGTAACTATCAAACTCTTTGCTTCAATATTCACCTCCATTATCTTATCTAAGACACTTCAACTTATTTCCTATCTCATTCTCAACCAGAGCTTTCCATTTCTTAAAAATATCAAATACATCAATTTTTTTGAGAATGAAATAAACCCAAGTTTTTTTAGTTGCATCATCAATAAAAGTAACATAAAAGAGCCACCAAGAGATTATACCTAAGCCAATCCCCATACATATAAATGCAAAAGCTCTAACTTTCCACTCTTCTTTTCCTTCCCAACTCTAAGGAATCTCTTTATTGTTTTTCATAAATAAAATTTTCACATAAATCTAAATGAAAATCAACCTACTTCAAACTTAATAATTAATTCCTTGAATGGAGAATCTCCATCCCCTTCTCACTCATGTGCCCAAGCCTATGGTGCCATAATGTTGTATCTGTTTTTGTGGAAGTTAAGGAAATAGAAAAATTAGAATTGCCAATATATAAATACAATATACCTACCTATTCTCCTTTTGCTATTATCAATGAACCTTTAGTAACCTTTCACAAATTGTTTGTAAATGTAACCATGCAACCTTCAATTCCCAATTGTCCTACTTAAATTAAAATCCTTCTCAAATCAGGCACATGCCTCACCTCTTTCAGCAACCATTGATTTCCATTTGGTAATTTTATCTATATCTTACCCTTTCCAACAATTTTGCAAGGTTCATCATCACCCAAATAAACCTGTCCAAAATCACTTTGAACATAGTTTAGAAAATATTTCCAAAGAATCAATAATATTATCTAAAGAAAAAATTAAAACATCTTGCAACACATCACTTGCTACATTTGCTTCCTTATTACTTTCCTGTTATTTATCTCCTTGTTTTTCCTTTCTGGACCAACAATCTTTCTTCAAGTGTCCTTTGTCCCTGTAATGCCAACACTTTAGCCTTACTTTAGATTTGGATTTGCCCTTCTTAGATTTCCAACAATTTGTTGGGCTCTTCCCTCTCTCCTTCTTTCCACGTTCTCCACAATTAAAGCATTACCTAATGTCTCACCTATGTTTTACGGTCACATTTCCTCACTAAGGATAACACCAACGGCATCATCAAACTTTTAAGTGTTTGAACTAGAGACGGAATTACTTATAGCCATGACCAAGCTATTCCAACTTTTTGGCAATGAGCACAAAATCAAATGAGCCCTAACCTCATCATTAAAGGCTACTTTTACAGAACATAATTGACACCGTGTTAAGCTCATTTATGTAATCAACAACAAATCCACCTTCTAACATCTTCATATTAAATAAACGTTTCATAAGAAGTACCTTGTTTGAAGCTGAGGGAATTTTAAACAGTTTATCCATTGTCAACATTAGATCCATTGTTGTTTCATTTGATAAATTGAAAGCCACTGACACTGTTAGGCACAATCGTATTGTACCTAGTGCCTTTCTATCAAGAATCTCCCATTCTAGATTTGTCATATTTGTCGGCTTCTTTGCTTTTCTACCTAACAATAAGAAAAATCCTTTTGATATAGATAGTCTTCCAATTGTATCTTCCATAGCTGGTAGTTTTGGCTGTTAAACTTTTCAACCCTAAACTTGCCTTCTTCCGCCACTAGTCCCACTCAAATCTGAAATATCCTGCCAAATGACCAAAAAATATACAACTCTGATACCAATTATTAGGGTTCAAGCAAACCAAAGCAAAAAACAATATTAATTACAATGCAAAATAAAAGGCAAAAATAACAATTCACAATATCACATAGGTTTAACATGGTTCACCCAATGTAGGCTACATCCACAAAGAAACAACCATCCACTTTCTACTATTATCTAGCAAAGAAACAAAGTAAAATCTCATGGCTTTTCACATTCCACAGTCACTTATTTGTCAAGCCTTTTTGGCAATTTACAAAGTTCAGTTTACATACCAAAATAACAATTGACTCCGTTATTAAATAATGGGTAATTTTATACTTCAAAGGTGATATATGGGGTGGAAACTGGAGTCTATGTGGACTTTATAGCTGAGGCATAAAAGAATGTGAATGAGAGGAGTCGGAAGGCAAGACAATTGGAGTACCCTGTTGCTGAAACTCAAACATGGAAATCTGCCTTCTCTGTCACTTCTTGTGAGGCTTTTATGAAGTGTAGTGCCCTATATCTTCAGCTTTCCTATTCCTATCCTCAAGGTTTTCATCAGCTCCATAACCCTCACTAGATGCTTTCTCTATTGTTTGGCCTTGGAGCCTAAGCTATTTTTCAGCCACAACTTCTTGCCTTGGTGCCATGCAGGAGAAGCAAAGTATATTTGATTACAATCCAAAGCTTAAACACAAATCTCCACTTCCAACACATCACAATTCGGATGGTGGAGTCTTTACACAGGCGTAGGAGAGCAGCAATTGCACTAAATGTGTTGTATTAAGTTGGGGCGAGGTCACTCTTGATTGTATGTGTTGATATCAGGGAAAGGCTATGATAGCCTTTAAGGATGTGGCTATATTTGTGGAAGGTGAAGATTTTGTGTGTGGTTCAGCCCCAGCAGCCACTCCCTCAGTTTGTTGAGATTCTCTAAAACCCATCCATGATGGATTACACCATATTGATAGACCTCCATCATGGAATTAAAGAGGCCCTCTTTGATGTGAAGCTGCACTTGAAAATGTTGAACAACGAGGGAAGTTATGTCAATACTGATAGTATTAACCAAGAGTTAAGTTTCCTCCACACTATTATCTTCAAGTTGAGTTCACGGTTTGATCAACACTTGATGAGGGAGTTGGACATGGATATATGTGAGAGAGGCCATCTGGCCAAAGAGAATTACTATGTTTCCTGGTTTTTCTATTAATTGCTGGGTATGTTCTAACTTCTATGCACGATGCCATGTCCTAGTTCATGGGAGGTGAGGCAATGATTATTAACTCTGGCTTCTATCTATTTTTGTTGAGAACTTTATTCCACGAAAGATTGCTGAGCTAGACTTCTGGATGCTTTATATCTGGATTGTATTTTCATCATAGACATTCACAGTGGCATATCCTAGTTCATGGGACGTGAGGCAATGATTATTAACTCTGGTTTCTATCTATGTTTGTTGAGAACTTTGTTCCATGAAAGATTGTTGAGCTAGACTTCTGGATGCTTATATGTATTTTAGTGACTGAATTATGGAATTTTGCAGAAGACATCATTAAATATTTACTTGAAAGATATCAATAATCTAAGCTCTATACCTTGGTAACACTCTGAAAGACTTTTTGTGTGCTCTATGGTGAATATAAGAAATCTTCTTTTTTAAACCAAATAATTAAGAAAGGTATGTGTTGTGACCTTTTTCACACATCGCCCCATTGCAAATGGGGACCCTCCCTTTTTTCCTGCTTTCTAGGGTTTTTGTTAGAACGTTGCGACCTTCCACTTCAGTTTTGCTCAATTCTATCACGTTTTAAACGGTTTGAGTCTTAAGGATTAAAAGTCAGTTTTTGCAAGCCAAGTGATAACAGAGTCTAGACACCGTCAAAGTGCCTAGAAAGGCCAAAGGACAAAGAACGCAATTAATTTGGACGAATTCGAACAACTTTCTATTTTTGGAAAGTTTTTTTTTTTTTCCTATTTTTTAGGAAGTTTCGTTTTTGGCATTTTTAGCTCGATCCCGGGGATGGCTATTTTTAGAAAGTTTTTCCTATTTTTAAGGGATGTCTGCTTTTTGCTTTTTCGGAGTGGGGACCTAGGGTTTACACCAACACCACTGACCTGCATTGATCACGATCGGAAACTTTCAAGTTTTGACCCAAAAAGCTAAGTTCCTACTTTTTAGGGGCCATGACACTTCGGATGGGTTACCTAAGTATGGATTTCAAATATCATGTTAATCTAGCAAAAATGGAAGAAGTTGCTAAATTTTAAAGTTTTCCAAATATTTCTAAATCTGGCTAATAGTGTCTAATGTTGTGACAGGAGCTTCTCAAAGTCCACCCTCATGGAAGGGAAGCATGGCCATGATCTTCATGAAGTCCGCCCAAGGTGCAACTACAAAAGTCTGCCATGAAGGTGAACTCCAAAAAGTCCACCCAAGGTGCAAATGCAATGGTCATGTTCTTCAAAAGGTCTGCCCTACTCTTGATAGCAAAGTGGCATGAGCCAAAAGTTCACCCAAGCATTGGAACATGTTTGAAAACGTCCACCCAAGGTAAAAGTGCATAAGTCTCACAAAGTCCGCCCATGAAGGTGAACTCCAAAAGTCTGCCCAAGGTGCACCTCCAAAAGTCCACCATGAAGGTGAACTCCAAAAGTCTGCCCAAGGTGCAACTCCCAAAGTCCGCCCATGAAGGTGAACTTCAAAAGTCCGCCCAAGGTGCAACTCCAAAAGTCTGCCCATGAAGGTGAACTCCAAAAGTCCACCATGAAGGTGAACTCCAAAAGTCCGCCCAAGGTGCAACTCCAAAAGTCCTCCCATGAAGGATAACTCCAAAAGTCCACCCAAGGTGCAAATGCAATGGTCATGTTCTTCAAGAAGTCCACCCTACTCTTGATAGCAAAGTGGCATGAACCAAAAGTCCGCCCAAGCATTGGAGCATGTTTGAGAAATTCTGCCCTCCTACAAAGACCAAGTGCATAAGGCAAGGGAAGTCCACCCCATGACGGAGAACAAGACTCACAAAGTCCGCCATGTGCAAGAAGGAGAGAAGCCATTCAAGTCCACCCTTGGTCAAGGAATATGGTGCATAAGAGGAACAAAGTCCGCCTTGAAGGTGATGGCAATGGGTCATGAAGAGATGAACAAAGTCCGCCCTCCTTGGTTCTTGGAGTTAAGAAAGTCCGCCTAACCTGCATAAAGTTCCTAAACATCATTAAGTCCGCCTTCATGGAGCTCAAGATCAGTAAAGTCTGCCATGAGTAAGGTAAATGAGGTTAGTAAAGTCCACCTTGGAGGTATTGAGAAAAGAATCAAGTGAAGTTTACCTTGAGGATGAGGAAATATAGCTAAGTGTATGAGATGGTGCCAAGAAACAGATCAAGTCTGCTCAAGAAGTAAAACATATGGTGCATGACATCAAGAAAGTCCGCCTAACCTGCAGGTCTATAGTGCTTAACTTCAGCAAAGTCCGCCCTGCTATAGATGAAAGGTTCAAAGATGATAAAGTCCGCCCTGTTGCAGATGAAAGGTTCAAAGATAACAAACTTCATGAAGTCCACCCTATGGTTCCGACCTCAAGCATGTGATGGTTCCCAACCTTCAAAAATGTCCGCCCAAGGTGATAAATGATGGTTCCCAACACTCAAAAGTCCGCCTTATCTTTGATAAAGGTTGAAATAAGTCCAACAAAGTCCGGCTTGGGGTACGAAGCAATAACAAGAATGGTGCACGAGTCTCCTCGACCCCGCCCAAAGACAAGGGGCATGAATGTGGCAAAGTCCGCCTTGGAGCTGTTAGGAAAGGTTTTGAAGTTCGCCCTACCTCAAGTGCAAACAGAAACAAACTTCATGAAGTCCGCCCAAGTGAATGAGAATAACATGGTATCAAGAAAGTCTACCCTTGATCAAGATTTTAGATGATGGCTGAACACGATGAATGTCTGAAAAGCTGAACTTTAGATCACATCAATTCATATTTGTGAGGAGTTATCCAGAGCTTTTTACCCTCCTCCCGCGCAACATAAATTGGCAGTTGAAGGCAGGATCATCACAGAAAGCACAAATTGAGTTCCAGGCCAAATTTAGAATTGAAGACAAGTCCACAAGCAAGGTTCGTCCAAGCATAGAGATGGCCAAAATTTGGCTAAGGATGAGAAATACTTCACGAAGGGATTCTTCCTAAATTCAAGGCACTTGAAAGAATCTCAAGGCATCAAGAAAGAAAAGTTCTCAGACTTGGAGAAGATATGGAAAAGTTAAATAAATTTCCAACTTCTTGAAGGATTTCATCTCCTGAAGAAATTAAAAAGACAAGCTCCCAATCAGAATCAAATGGTGACAAGAAGAATCGAATTTCAATACTTAGACAATTTCTTCACACAAATTGGAGAATCCAAAGAAGGCATCCAGCACGCTAAGGTGGCGCCTTGTCATCTTCCAACCAATCAAATTGTTCCAAGTCAACATGTCCAAGTTCAATGAACCTGACTTATCCAGAAGCTTCTAGAAGGGCGCACTTCACAATGCAACAACCTTCTATTTTTATTGTTCGTTCATATTTAGCAAGAAGGACAAGTGTCCCCAAATATAATTTTCTCATTGGTCGAGGGGTAGTTAGTTTTGGGAAACCCTAATTAGGGTTTTATCTTTCAATCTGGGCCCTTAATCACTATTTGATCTCGGTCGTTCATTGTTTTCTGGAAAACTATATAAGGCTACCTCCTCTCATTTGGAGAGTGTGAGGCTTTTGATATATTGTTGTGTGAAGGTCATTTTTTCAAATAATACATTGCATGCGCGCTTTCTCTTAAGGCTTTGTAATCTCTGTTATTTGAGTGATTAGCATGGTTTCAATTTCCTCAACACATTAGTTAAAAGTTAATTTAGATTTGCTTTCAAAGTTGTTAGAATTGAATGAAGGATTTGACAAGTATTAATTAACGGTGTATCTTTTCTCATACTTTTGGTGAATGGATGATTTCCATTTCACTGTGCAAAGTTAGTCTGAGCCTAACCCTTGTGTATGCCAAAACTTCGATCATAAGCACAACCCATTGAAGATTGCACCCGCTTTGTGTAGTTGTCCTTAGTGTGGCGAAGCAAAGTGTGGTTTCCCGAGAACACCTAGTTAATACCGTCTCCAAAATTCGTAGGTTTAGATCAACTTTCTTAAACCCTATCCCCTTTTTCCTTTTTGAAAGTCTAAATCCCGGAAAATCCAAAAAAGAGAAAGAGCCTAAAATTGATAAATCCATCTAAGTCCAGAAGCTTGAAAGACATTCGTAAACGTAAGTCCCCCTTGAGATTTTCAGCATGCACTACCCAAGTAGCTATCCCACTAAAGTCGCTTGTTCGCACATATAGACCTTGGAATCAGCAATGATTTTTAGGGAGAGGATAGAATACCTTTGGGTATCTTATTCTAATGTTTGGTAGATGATAAAACAAACACCAACAATATGGTACAAGCTCTTTTACCATTAAGATATAAAATTTGTATCTCCCTCATTATACTGCACCAAAAGTGTTTTTCATATCATTGTAATTGGATCCAACATGTAGTTGGAACACACAAAGAAATAGAATGGCTTTGTAAAGGGGATTTTTTGAACTTTGAACTATAAACATTTGTCATTTCCTGGTACTAAAAGGGAATAATATGCATAGCTACCTACCAAAAGAATTCTATTAGTATGGTAATGGTAGCAATAAATGATTTGCCTTGGCAAAGAAGACAAGAAAAGCATCTGGTCCAAACGTTAGCTTTCTTCCTTCTAAAGGAAATGACAGACATAAGGATCTAACTGAACATTTATCTAACCAACAATATTAACCCTCTACAACTAAGCAACACGCATCTGAGGAAGCTAAATCAATCAGGGATATGCATATTATCACCTGTCTGCTTTTTTGTAGTGGATAACATAACATTGATAACTGGCAATTTCCAATTTACCTTTTTGGAGCTTCAAATCCATAATAAAACAAGGTAATGTACAAACTACCATCATGGGACACTAAGAGCGCTGTTATCGCCAAAACTAACTTACGACATTTATCCTTCATGTACAGGAAAGGGAGTAGTATATCATGCAATCTTTGTAAATTTTGGCTTCTATAGTTCTAGACGTACTATTTTAAATTTTGGCTTTCATAGTTCTAGAAGTAGCATATCATGCAATCTTTGTAAATGTTAGCTTAATTGGTTAAAATGTTGTGTTTTCATTGTGGAGACGCAAAGTTCAAATCCCCATAGGGACATCTGATATCGAATTCTAAGTTGTGACTCTTGGTCTTGCATAGTTGGCTTCTAATGTGGATGTGGTTTCTAAATTGAGTGGATTTCTAAGGAGTGCTCTTCATCTTCCATGGGTAATTTTTCTAGTGGGTTTGCTCATAAAGAGCTTGTATTGGTCTCATGTTGATGCTTGTATGAGCAGAACATTTGTAAACAATATACAATATAAAAAAAAAGTTGAGGCTTGTGGGAACTTTGGTTCTTCAATGTCCATGATAGATGGCTCTATCAATATGTAATTTGTAACTGTCTGGTTTGTTGCATAAAGTAATAATTTAAAAATATATTTGTGATTAGTGCTCGGTATGTAATTTCCCTATACAAGTTCAAAAGGCATTACTGATCCAAGATTCCAAAGTAATACAGGTTCAAGATGGACACCATTGACTCGACACTGCAGATTCAATGATATCATTCAATGTCCATCAAAAGACTTCTAATTTGTAAATTACAGCAAAAGGAGAGTAGTCAAACACAGAATGTAAAGTCACCTTTAGGTTTAATTTCATAACATCATATACCTATGCAACATAGTAAACATAACTGTAGCCAAAGCTATCATCATATAAAATCTTTTCTAGAATTTTAAATTTCTAACATCAAAACATGCCCACACAATTTTTATTTCCACTCCTAATCAAGCATCTACTTTTCCAATATTCTGATCTATATCTCCAGACTCCAACAATAGTAGTATTCTATTTATATGTCATTGACATTGCATGGCAGAAGTGTAAATGGTTACTCGGGAAAAAGAAATGCAAAACATAAAAACAATCTTAAAATCTAAAATATTCATTAATTAAGAAAATTTTGCTTTTTTTTAATTTCAAAAATAAATATATATTACTTATACTTGAAGGTAGGGTTTTTTAACTAAAATTATTTAGTTTTACCTAAGAGGGTAGGTTTTTTATTAAAATTTATTTTACTTTTAAATCAAAGCACTAGTATAACAAACAAAGGACAAGCCCTAAAACTGTAGGTACTACTATCATGAACCACACCCTGCCATTTTATAGGACCCCAAAGTTTTTTACCTAAACCCTCATTAGAGGGTAAATTAAAAGGAAAACCTCATTGGAGTCTAGAATTTTAACTCTAACATAAATCTGTTCAAAATAAAACTGTAAGTCTAAAATAGAAAAACTAAAATGCCCTAGCCTTAACCCTAAATTAAAAATGCATAATCTTCCTGTGCTTTTAGTTTTTGGCCAAAGTATTAAAATGAAGTGTGTGTGTGTGTGTGTATAATTCGGAACACTTTTTGACAAATCAGTAAAAATTTGAGGAATGGCACAGCAAATGTAGCAGGCCACAACTATTTGTGATTAATTGCAAGTTTTTAATGTATAATACTACCATGATTCCAACTATACAGTAAAAATTTGAGGAGTAGCACAGCAAATCTAGCAGGCCACAATTACTTCTGATTAATTGTAAGTTTTTAATGTATAATACTACTATGTTTCCAACTATAGTATCACCTCCCAACTCCAGTATCGAACCTTCTTCATCGAAAAAAGAAGCAAGCAAGATTTCCAATCAAAAACACAGGGCCTTGCATCGGAAATTTGGAACTAATAAGATTTAATCAAATAGAATATCTTGTGAGACCATCCCCTGCAGTAAACTTATCTTGACATCTGAATTTCGGACAAAAACAAAGTCACAAAATCCACCAGACTTGCAAGTTCAATCCTTTGAGGTTGCATTATTTTCACAAAGAATAAGCCCGGCTGTTGGATGTTCAATCTACACTCCAGGAAAACCCAAAGAGCCAGTGATATAATGGTAAAGTGCACAGAAGGGCCAATAGAAGGAGATTTGCCTGAGTCCTTGCGAGTCCATGTTTTACAACAATGCAACCAACATTCTTGATCTGTCAAGGTATACCATATATCTCTAAAGACAAAAGGGAAACCAGTTTCATACAACACTAAACTTGAAACCCCTATTCAGCTTTGACATATTGAAACCATTGTGCAGAATTGTAGACCAAAATTCCAAATCCATAGCAAGCTCCCAGAGTCAAGAAACTCTCTTACAATCACAAACCTTTACTTTAACCTCATGTGTGTCGTTCAACAGATCCCAATCCTTCTTCAGCACATTCCCAATCGAAGCATATAACTATCCATGACCAACATGCAATATATCATATATCCCAATCCCAATGATTACATTTGTACATACGTACAAAGCTTCACTTGAGTTCCTGGTTCAGGCTACTGGGTAATGCAGTAAATCTCAAACTTTTCAAATCAACCAGGGGGCGTTAAGCTAATACAGATCAATGCTTAGCACCATTAATTTAAGCTAAGCCAATGCAAAATATGCCTACATGGCATCTAATCCAAAATCTAAATAGGAAAATGTGGACATCTCCTTGTCCCAATCATAAGTTATCAACATCGTTTGATCATAAACATATTGAAATCGTATTACAGTTTAAAGTGAGATTCAAGCATGATAAACCAAATGTAGTAAAGATGCCAAAAAAGGCACTGGTAAGACATGGGTACCTACCATCCGCCATGGAGAGACTCGGGAAGATGATGTGGGTACACAGGAAGAGCAGCAGCCACTGCTTCAGATTAAAAACTTTCATGGCCTTCAGATTGAAAACTTTCATGGTTGACGCGATACTGATGATTTTGAGAAAAGTAGAAATGTCAATACCCTATTTCTCAGCAATGTACCTCCCTGGGTATACTTCACAAATCTATATAAAAATGCTCTTAGAATTTTCCTCGTCAATTTGTATTCTCAGAACTGGTAAAGCTATAACGTTGTAGTGAGGAAGGTGCCCGCTTTTATCGTGGGATGGGTCCCACAGAAACAGGTTACACGTTGACTACAACATAACGATTTACTGGTTTGTGAATCCTCTAACGAAAAAAGGTGTTCTTGAGCTGGCTTAAAAAAAGGAAAATTCTTTCCAAAATTCCAAGAAAAGGAGCTTAGAGGTGGCTTTTTTATTGTGATAAAACAGTCGAAATTTTTCATTTTTTGTGCTCAAAATTTGATTGGGTTTCGTTTTAAATTTGTTGCAACAACAGAAAAGCTCTCTTTTTTATTGCTATTATATTTTCTTTTCCTTTGATTAATTAAAAAAAAATTAAATAAAGTTGCTCATTTAAAATTGAGAAGAGAATAAAATCTTTCCAATGGATAAATTAAAAATATTTTAAATTTATTTTGAATATAAAAAAATTGTTTGTACAAATACATCTAATAATATTAATATTAATGTTTTTATGAATAAGTTTATTTAATTTGATGGGTGGTAGAAAACATCTTCTCAAATCTATAAGATTGGAGTTCTAAAATCAAACACAAATATAATATAAAGTCACATATTGCATACCTTACCTTTTTAATAAGTTAGGTAAGTTTAATAATTTATCATGTGCAATCATTCATTTATCATCAATATTAGGTCATTGAAACCAAATATGAGAAAATTTACATGTAAATATATACATGAAAATATGATCAATGTCCAATAACACTTCCAACAAGCATCTACAATATGAGCATATTACAATCAAGTAAATTGGTAGATGTCAATTCCATAAAAAGCCATCTTTTGAACACTTCATACACTATTACAAAACACCATAAATATGTCACATACAATTCTATAAAACAATTTGCAATATATGGTTGATGTTGTTTTAGCTTGAATATAAGAATTTGTTTTATTAATTCCATAAATGAATAAAAAATGTAGATGACTAAAACAAATCTATTAAAAAAAATATAAGTTGGTAAAGATGACCTTTTTCTATATCATTAAAACAAAATAAAACTAATTTAAATATCAAAAAAAGTAAAATTTATTCAAATTTCTAAACATTTTTTTAGTTTGATTGATTGTCTTTCATATCTATAACATAAATATATTTGTACGTTTTTTTCAAGGATATTTCAAATTACATTTAACAATATAAAAATAATAATTTCATAGTCTTTCATATCTATAACATAAATATATTTGTACGTTTTTTTTCAAGGATATTTCAAATTACATTTAACAATATAAAAATAATAATTTCATAGTCTTTCATATCTATAACATAAATATATTTGTACTTTTTTTCAAGGATATTTCAAATTACATTTAACAATATAAAAATAATAATTAAGTTATGAAATAAATTACAATAGAATTTTGAAGATGAGAAAATGGTTAGAGTGTTCGCATGCATATATTAATCATAAAAACACAAATAAATCATAAAAATGCAAGTGATACTCTTATACCTTCTTCTCCTCCCTCAGATTGAGCCTTTGGTGAAGTTAAGGATGCACCCCTCCTCAACTTGTTTGGATTGGCTCCAAGATTAGGTGTGGATTGCTCTCCACAACACAACAACAATATTTTGATGGATAGATGGATGGATGAGCACCAAAATGGCTAAGTATGGGAACCTAATTTGACTATAGTGATAATGATGATTCTAAGCTTATACTAGCAGCATGAGATTGCACAAATGATGGATATAAAATGAAGCGGGGGAGACCCCAATTTATAGATTTAAAAATAGAGAAATGGAGGGTCAAGATTGATTTGGGATGAAGGGTCAAGATTGAAGGAAAGTGGTGGAGGGGATTGAGAAGGCAAGGTGTGGGATTCAAGACATTTGATATAAATGCATTTCTTGTCTCCACACACCTAGAGGTACATGGGGAAGAGATTTCCAAGTACATTGGGAGAATAAATAAAAAATTAAAATTCCTTGGGAGAGGACAAGAGAATTAAAATTCTCAAATAATGGATTGCATGGGGGAAAGAGGAGAGAAAAGGAATTAAAAATTCCTTGGGAAGTGAGGGAGCATGGGAAAATGGAGAAATTTGAAATCCTTGAAATGACCAAAGTTGGTGCATTTAAGGTTTTGGAAGGTGAGAGGGGACAAACCATTTATGCCAAATGGTTGACTTATTCCTAATCATGGGGATTAGGAATGTGCAAATGATTAAAAGAGAGATTAGATGGGTTAATAGAGGATTAGAGAGCAAGTGGATGAATTAGGAGGATTTGACAAGAGGAGAGAGAATGAGTGGAGGAATTAAAATTGAAGAATAATGATAATCAGGCTTCTAGAAGAATTAATTAGTTTAAGTGAGGATTAGAAGAAGTGATTTGTAGGAATCACTTGAGTTAGGTTAAATAATTAAAATTAATTAACTAAATGGGACTTGGAAGAATTGGTTATTTGGATGACTTTAGAGGAATAGGGGAAAATTAATTTATTTGATAAATCAATTATTAAACTATAGTGACAATATTAATTAAATTAAATTTATTTACTTTTGAGAAGAGTAAGGATAACATAATTAAATTAATTAATTATGTAGAAAGGATAAATTAATGAAATATTTAATTTAATTAGTTTTGGACGTCTACATTTTGCCCCTCTTTTACGCAGTGACAAAATTGGCGATGAGTAAAAGATAGAAAAAGGATGCCCCGGCGTGAAGACGCGAGTGGTATATGCCCCTCGAGAAGTTAACCGAGAAATTTTTTTTTAAAAATAGGAAAATTCTCAAAAAGAAGAAAACTAGCAAGAAGGAGAAGAGAAAAGGGAAGTAAAAGAAATGTGGACAAGAAAGGAGATAGAAGAAGGGCAAGAAAAAGGTGTGAAGGGAGGTCCTATATAAACCACATAGGGCCTTAGGAGGGGTCATTGTCATGCATACACCTTGGAGATTGAGAGAGACCAGAGCACTTAGGAGAGATGGTTCGCATTCCACACCATGAGCACCATGCCGAGAGAGTCTGATGGTACTAGCGACCGAACAAGTACGGCCCATCGGTATGTACCCCAACCTAACTTTGTCATTTTTTTAGGTTTAACATTAATTAGGGGTAATAAATAGGCTAGAAAGGCTATTGAGGTGGAGATGTTGATTGCTAGATTAATGTATGTGCGGGGAATCAATGTCTGCGTAGGTGTTCCCCATTCACGCAGGCATTCCCCGTTTGCATAGATGAAACTTTGTTTGCACAGACATTGAATGGTCTGTAGAGGGAAAAAGAGAGGCGGACTACAAAATGGCATCTTTATTTTGCAGTTCGACGCACAAGGTGTGGTTTTGGCGTCACACCTGAGGAGAAAAGTCGTCTCTACCTAGGAGGCAAATAAGGGGGGGAAAAGTGGATAGAAGAAAAACAAGAATGGGTATGAGGTACTGAAGGGATGCCCTAGGGGTAGAATAGGCTAGAAGTAGGCCATAAAAAATGGCTACAAAGGTGATTCTGTTGGATGCATGAGGATCCCGACATTATCACTTCTTGAGTGCATTGGCCACTGACGATGAGGTTGTTCAAACAACTAAGTGGAGATGAGCGAGTCGTGCTAAGTGTACTAGGACTCAGGTTCATGGATTCGAGTGCATACCACTATGATGACAGTGCTGGTAGAGAGATGGGATAGTGAGACCTGTATGTTTCATTGTCCTACAGGTGAGGCCAGCATCACACTCCTTGATGTCTGGCAGATCCTGAAGGTCCCCATTAGAGGATTCATACTGGAGTACAAAATACATCATGGAGATCATTATTTGCAGAGCATATGTGAGTGTGATGACTTGTCGATGGACAAGACGAGGATGCGGCTTCAGGAGGCTATGTAGATATAGAGGATTCCTCGCCTGGTGTTATTCATGTGTGGGTTGATTAGCAAGCGCATGATGCCAGACTTGAGCAGTCATAGATTTTGATAGGATGGGGGAGATGTCGTTATTATATGTTGAAGGATAGGGTGGAGTATGCCTGGGGGTCATGATGCTTGGCCAGTTATATCATGATATGCACATGTGTGTATACCGAGGTTATAAGAACCTTGGGACTGGAGTTACCTTGCTACACATCTGGGCCTGGGAGCATATCGTCGTCACGCGGGCACTAGGAGTGCAGGATCAAAGGTGGCAATTTCCATATGTGGACTAGTACGAGGGGCTACTCCATTACACTCGGATTGGGGCCACTTGGTTATGGAGGAGAGTAATAGATGAGCTCCTAGTTTTCACATGGAGACCATTCAGGGACAATGAGCGATGGAGGGAGGATTGGCAGTTGGCATGGGTGTAGACTGAGTGCTCACTCTTCGGGCAAATTGTACATATTATTGATCAGTATTTGTCGCATCGCATTATGAGGTAGTTTGGCCTACCACATGATATTGTTGGTTATGAGTGTACACATTCGTGCATTACCAGGGAGGCTGCCACATGGGGGAGGCAATGGGTCCATTCGAGGTACGACTAAGCTAGACAGAGAAGCCACAATCCCATGGGATGAGAGATTGCAGGTGGCAGATTACCCAGGGTGCATAGGAGCCTATGCAGCCTAGTGGGATGCACATACGTTAGTTCGACTTACTATTCCTGGAGTCTTGGAGTAGGATGAGCTAGCGCCATCAATGGATGAGATCGTCAGTGGGGAGGGGGATGGTCCAAGAGAGGGTGATGCTACAGGAGGAGCCAAGGGACAGGGATAGGTGCCTCAAGGAGGATAGAGGAGGAGGAGAGGGCATAGACAAGTACCAACAGTGGTAGTTCCTCTATAGGTACATGCACCAGTACAAGAGATTGGGGGTTCTCATTAGGAGGAGGTAGGCGGAGGAGCGGAGCCGATGGATATATTGGCTGGGGAGTGGGGAGAGCAGGGACAACGGGCAAAGCTGATAACACCCTCAAGGCAGGCAAGGTAGGTACCACAAGCCAATTTTGACCAGGCCATTTTGGAGTGGGACACAGAGAGGGCCAGGGCACAGAGCTTGGAGGACCAGTTGGCCATAGAGCGCCAAAGGGTAGAGCAAGAGAGAGCCCGAGCTAATAGCATACATGAGGAGATATTCAGGGTTAGGGATGAGGGAGATGCGCTACAACGAGACCTAAAGGCAACCATCTCAGAGAGGGACATTCTGAGGATAGATTCAGACGAGGCTGAGAGGATGATAGAGGAGGCAAGGAGAAGGGGAGCCATAGGGAAACTCATAGATGAGATGCAGCATATGGACAATGAGCTAGAGACCCTCCGAGCCAGATTGAGCAGGGTTGAGGTGGACTCAACTAGACTTAGGGGGGAGAGGGATTTGGCATGGCAGTTGTTGATTCCCAGAGGAATGGGTCCTATTTTTTCAAAGATCATAAGTACCAGATAGCAGGTAGAGATGATGGGATGGGAGATCCATTATTACAAGGATCTCTATCATCAGGTCGTGTTGGTAGAGCAGAGAGCAGCATCCTACGTCGATAGTATTCGGTCACATGGGACATAGAGTGTACAGTCAGGAGGCTCAGTGGGCATGAGGGCACCTTGACCGCCACCAGCAGTGCCATCAGGGGGCGCAGGAGACACAAAAAGTATAGGCTAGTACTCATAGATGTATATGTGTGACAGTTTGACCCTTTGGGGGATATCATTGTACTATAGTTGGACACGTTATTATTTTTGAGATATATATATATATGTGAGACATGATATTGGCGATGATATGCATGTATACTTTATTATGGGTTGTGCATGGACTTTATTATTTATATGTGATCAATGATGATTATGACTTATGATTACGATGATGCATATGATTAGACATGTTTGTGATGCAAGATGGATGGATATGATATTGATGCTCTACGAAATGGACAAGTGTTAGATTAAAACCTATGGTCGTATAACACACAAAAACACAAGAAACAATTAGTGTTAATCAACCAAAAACTAATCTAAGAAGGCATATCAAAAGAGACACTAAAAACATGATAAAGGATTTAACTATGGAAGTAAATACAACAAGGCATCTACAAATGCCTTTTAACATGCTCTTAGCTCCTTCTCCTTTGTTCCTGTAGGTGTAAATAATTATTCATCTTGGATATTATTACACCTTACTTAAGTTTACTTAGGTACATGCATTTCATAGTAGTTTGGGTATGAGACACTTGGGTGTTTGTGCCACATTGGGATAGTGTGTGTAGGAGAATTTCCACCTTTTATGGTGTGATCTTGTTGTTACACTCCACATGTAGTGGGTGATCCACCTCATGTGGAATATTATATTGTTTCTCCTACCTACCCACACCTATTTCCTACCTACCCTTGTTTCTTATTGAGCCACATGTCATATTTGTTTGCTCACATATCCATATAGCCTTGCCTATATAAGGAGGCTCATATTCATTGTATGTAACAATCGATTGATGATCCAGTTGATCAGTATTTTCATCTTGATAGAATACAGTTTATTCCTATCATCTATTTTTGTTTTCTCTCATTTGTGCTTTCCATTGCCTCTTGATCTTGGTAAAATCTCACATGGTATCAGAGCCATTAGAGTGTCATTGGTTTGTTAATTGAGAGAAATTTGATGCTATTTGGGGTTTGCATTTTGGAGCTTTCTATTGCAGGTTTTTATTGAAGCTTGATGGGTCAAATCTGAGGTCATTATTGGATTGAGGAGGACCAAGAAAGTTAGTTTTGCCTTTTGTTTCATCCAAATCAGACTTCGGAGGCCAAATCTAGAGGCATTTGAAGTTTGACGTTGCAGTGGAAATTTTCTAGAAATTATAATTTTGCAGGCATTTTTCAAATAGCGATATCTCACTGATCCAAACTCGTTTTTTCGAGCAATTTTTTTTGTTTTGGGGTAGAATTTCGTGATCTGTACAGTGGTGCAAGAGTTTTCTGATTTTTGGATATAGGGTTTTTGAAAATCGCAAAATCCTGATTTTTACAACTTTGGAGGCTTCGTTTGGGCTCATATGGACACCTTTTCAGGTGTCGTTTTTTTTGAAAGTGCATATGTTTTCATCTACTTTTATAATCTGCCATCTGTTTATAGTGATTTTAAGTAGAAATTGTACTTTATGTATTTGGTACTTGTATTTTACTTGGATCTCAGTTTAGATCACTAGCAGTATTTGTTGAAGTCTCTTAGATCTCATTTTGAGAAGTTGTAAATCGAAATCAGAAGTCCACTTTTCCTTGTTTTGCAAGTGGCCCATTATATACGCACTAAGTATAAAGTGCCAAAATCACCATTTTGGGGGGATTTCTTGATTGAGTATTTTGGGGGGTGTCTTGTGTGATTGTGCCTCTCTCTATCTTGTGTTTTTTCATTTTGGTGCTATGGGTTCTCCTAAATTTCCACTTTTAACTCCTCATAATTATGCATCATGGAAAATTAAGGCATGGAGTAAACTAATGGAAAAAGGACTCATTCATTATGTAAATGAAACTATTAAAGCACCACCTGATCCTAAGGTAGATCCTAATGCTCAAATTGAATGGCTTACTAAGAATGCTATGGCACTTGGAACTCTCAGAAAGTATGTATCAGATGACCTCATTTTTCACATTGATAAGTGTACAACAATTAAAGAGGCTTGGGATATTTTTAAGAAATTGTATGGTCAAGTTGATGAGATTAAAGGCTACAAGTTTGATAGTGAACTCACAACTTTGGATCCCAAGGATTTTGATACAATCCAAGATTATGTCACAAAAGCAACTGAGCTAAGAGCAAAGCTAAAGGATTGTGGAATTGACAAAAAGGATGCTCAATTGGTTTATAACTTGTTGGACAAACTTCCTTCAGAGTATGCAGCCTTTGTATCTAGCTTTCACACCCATAGGTTAGCTCAAGGTTCCTCATACACTTCTGCCTCATTTGATTCATTTACAGAGATGTTGATACTTGAGCAATCTAAGTTGACCACGATGGGGATTCTCAAATCTTCAAAGTCACAAGCTTTGGTGGCTAACAAAGGGAATCAAAGTAATCAAGGAAAAGGCAAGAATCAAAAGCAACCTAAGTCTAAACCACAACAAGATGGAGCACAATCTTCCTCTCCACAACAAGGTGATTCACCATTCTCACCTAAGAGGAAATCATATAAGGATAATCTTTTTTGTGGATATTGCAAGAAGTCAGGACATGATGAACATCATTGTTATAAGAAGGATATTGATGAGTTGAAGAATCTTCTTGAGAAGAATAGAATCAACCTACCTTCTAGAATGTCTACATTGGCTTCTTATTCCAAGGATAAAGGAAAGGATCACTCTTTTGGGACAGATAAAGGAAAGGGACAAGCTCTTTGTGCTACTACAAGTCATGATTCAGGGAGATGGCTTCTAAATTCAGGGGCTTCTCATCATATGGCATCTTCGCAGTCTATGTTTTCTACATTTGAGCCTTGCCACATGCCGCAGATTTTGATGGGCAATCATACATACATGGATGTGATTGGGAAAGGATATATTGCCATTCGGGATAACTCCTTCAATGATGTGTTGTGTGTACCCCACTTGACAAATAATATTCTTTCCATCTATCAAATCACACATGGGGCAGCTAGAAAAACTGTGGAGTTCACACCTGATTCAATTATCATTAGAGACTTGGAGAGTGGAGGTATCATTGCGACTGGGGTGGTTGATCATGCATCTCAGTTGTACTCTTTTTCAGATTTTGGTCCTATTGATAAGGCTGGTTCTTCCTATTTTGATGATTCATATTTTGAGGAGAACTTTGGGCATTTGAACTTGGGGATTCTCACATGTGACCCTGTTCTTGAGCCTTGCATTTCATCTCCTTCTATTGATATCACACCACCTATTGCACCTGATGATTCAGCTAGTGCGACAGTTTTGCCTTCTTATCATTTAGTGCAGCAGGATATTTCATGTCTTCCAGCTTCAGTTGATTGGGATGCCTACTTGACAGACATTGCAGGTTTGTTTGTGGACTCCTACATTGCAGATTTGGGAGACACCATTGATGACATTTATCTTCTCTTTGATGAAGATGATCCTTCTTTGATTGTTGCAAGGGATCACTCTGACCCTCTTGTGCATTCTCTACATGATCAATCTTTAGAGGTTGACATGATTGTGGATACTTTTGTACAACACTTGGAGGAGGTCTCTTTATCTTTTGAGGAGACATATGAGTCTTTCGACATTGTTCTACATTCATCTCCACTAGATCTTGGAGTGCCTTTTTCAACAATGTGGCGCAATTTACCACCTTTGGAGGGGGTAACCTTCAACATCGACATGGGGACACTTGAGCAGTTTTTAGAGATTCCTTTCATCATGAGTATTTTTCCTACATCTTCCTTTCATGGTTGGGGAGATTTTTTGGATACACCTTTAGTTTTGTTTCTTCCTAAGGGGAGGAACGTGGTTCGACGTTCATGGAGCAGTTTCTTCATTCATCTTCGAGCTTCTATCATTGGTGCAGATTCCAGATTGAGGGGGGGCTTCCTAGTCTCTCTTCTTCTTCTCTCATATGGGGGGGACTTTTTCCTCACATGGGGTTTTGTCCTTCACATACTTCTATGAGAGTTCTTTGTATCTAGTTTTCATCTCTCTTTTGGGGGAGGGTTTTTTCCCATTGGGTTTTTCTCTCTTTCCCCACTTTGTGAGAGATTTCATTGCATTGGTTTGCATACATTTGCATTTGTACATGGGTACCTAACATGGCCTTTTAGCCGAGACCCATTTTGCATTGCTTAGTTGCATTGTAGAATTAAGTGCATTCCCCTAAGTTGCACTTAAGGGGGGGTGTTGGTGTAAATAATTATTCATCTTGGATATTATTACACCTTACTTACGTTTACTTAGGTACATGCATTTCATAGTAGTTTGGGTATGAGACACTTGGGTGTTTGTGCCACATTGGGATAGTGTGTGTAGGAGAATTTCCACCTTTTATGGTGTGATCTTGTTGTTACACTCCACATGTAGTGGGTGATCCACCTCATGTGGAATATTATATTGTTTCTCCTACCTACCCACACCTATTTCCTACCTACCCTTGTTTCTTATTGAGCCACATGTCATGTTTGTGTGCTCACATATCCATATAGCCTTGCCTATATAAGGAGGCTCATATTCATTGTATGTAACAATCGATTGATGATCCAGTTGATCAGTATTTTCATCTTGATAGAATACAGTTTATTCCTATCATCTATTTTTGTTTTCTCTCATTTGTGCTTTCCATTGCCTCTTGATCTTGGCAAAATCTCACAGTTCCTCTGCTCTCCAAGTTCCAAATTAGTGTATCTCTCAGCAGCTTTTTGCACTATGGATGCTTATGGAGGTTCAAGATTGTAGATGATTACTCTAAATGCTATGCAAGCATGAACAAACTAGAAATGAGATTATTATCTAGTCTAGTGTTGATTTTAATCTAAAAGAGTAAATGTAAATGCTAAATGCTCTCTAAAATTCACTATAGATTAAATGCATACAAGTTTTCAAGATCTGGATTATGAAGAAATGGGCTCTATTTATAGGAAAAATGGAGCAATAGATGGTTGAGATTGAGTAATCTCAACAAGGGTCAAGATTGAATGATATCAAATCCATGTGAAGGCTTTCAATCCAATCCTAGGATGACAAGTGTCAATATGAGAGGAAAGGGAATAAGCATTAAATGCTTGACATGACCTGAGAGTTAACTTGGGAGTTAAGGTCAAGGTTGGGTTGAGTGAATAAATTCTTTATTCAAAGAATAAAGCTTTTATCCAATGGATAAACTCTTGTGCAAAGGTAAAAGGGATAACCATGGTCAAAGCAATAAATGCTTGAGGAGACACATGAGTCACATGAGGGTTGAGTTAGGGGTTAACCATAAATGGTCATGTAAGAGCCATAAGTGGTTTAGAAGACTTTAAAGTTAAATTATTGAACACACAAAGCATTAAATATTTTTCAAAAACTTTGAAGTCTTTGAGAAGTGACTCCAAGTTGCTTAGGAATGTGATAATAATTAGGGGATGGATTAGACTAATTGATTAGGATTAGATAGGTTCTAGAAGAATTTAGGAGTGCAAGTGGATTTGGTGGGTGAGGGAAAATAGGATTTTAATTGAAATAAAATTCATTTATTTCAACAAATAGGTGCAAGTTGCATTTGTAGGAAAATGCATGTAGGGGGGGGTGGGGGGGTTTAATGATTTAAATAAATGTTTTATTTAATTTATTTAAAAGAGGAAAGGGGATTAAATTAAATAAATAGTATTTATTCATTTACTTGATTTGTGATTTTGGTTTAATGAATTAATTAAAATAAATTAAATAATTTATTTAATTAATAGGAGAATGATTGAAGATGAATTAATTAAATATTAATTTAATTAACTGATGGCTAGTGGATTTTTAATCAAATAAATAGCAAATATTCATTTAATTAAAATGGACAGATTTATGTGACTACAGATATGTATGCATATGTTTTCCATATGATGTGCCTAACATGTTGTGGATGCAGGATGTGTGTATGCGATTTATTTGATGTGTAAGTATATGATATGTGATGTTTATCTATCATGTTGTGATTATGTTTATTCTATAATGTATGCTTATGATGCGGTGATTATGCAATATGGGTGTTTATTTATGATGTATGCAGTGCAAATTGATGTTCTACATGTTTTTAGTGCATTTCAAATCAATGTAATTTACCTTTATTTTAAAGTATATCTTGTATATCATGCCTTAATTGCATTCGAATTGAAATAGTAATATATTCATATTTTGATCCTTATGTATTTATGACTTGAAGGATGCACTATGATATTTTAAATGCAACTAAATGGAATAAATGCAATTTGTAATAATGTACCTAGATGAAATGAATTGTAATGAATGCAATCATTATTAAAATATGACTTATAACTTGAATGAGTGCCACTATGAAATAATGACAATGTAATGATAACGGGAACAAATGATAATTACAGATGTAGTGATAGATAATGAAAATGTAATGATAGTGTAATGTGAGATGATAATAATAATGAACCTAAAATGATAATAAAAATGCTTCTAAAAATGAAACATGCAACTAAGTGAATATGAAACTAAATGAAGATGCAAATAAAAGATGATAATGAGACATTTTTTTGTAACGTGCCAACCATAATACAATGATACAAGACTAGACATAAGAAGGGGAAGAAGTGAATAAATTGAGGTCTCCATAATGAAAAAGGAAGGTGGGATGAAATGCAAAATGAAGTGTATGAAGTGGGGGGGGATTCCTCGTTGTGTATATGTGGAGAGGAAACTTAGTTTTTTTTTTGCCAAGGATGATCTACATCACTGATTATAGGAATTAAGATGTCATGAAAATTTGAGGTGTGGACTAGACTCTCAAACAATAGGTGTCCCTTGCACACAAATGTGCAAACACCATGATGACGCAGATACAAGACTGCAGGTTCGTACGAGAGAAACCCTCAAATACGCCATACCACAAAAAAATGCCCTTGTATACACTAACCCAAGACATACCAAGATATAGAATGATCTTGACAGTTGCAGATAAGAGTAGTTGTAGGACACAAAGATGCAAATCAAAGCAACAAACCAAATCACACAAATGAAATGCACATGGCCAACTAACATCTCTTGCCAAGAGTAGGAGTAAGGTGGTGGATATATTGTCGGGCATGGGAAGGATGCATCTCAATGGGCAAGGGTAATTAATAGGACTGAATAGGCAATAGAGTAGATGGTATGTGTGTATGGATGCAAATGTGAGACTAACTGCAAAGACTTTATTAAGCTCAAGTAGATGGGTGTTTGGATTATGCACAAGTCAAGAAGAAGCTCGGTTTGATGAGATAAGCTTAGGAATCGGGGGAAAGCTCAATGTGGTGGGCCAGAAGCTCAGTTTGATGAGACGAACCTTATGCATAATTCGAACAAAATCTTATCATCTCGTGAAGGGGGGGATAAGGCGAAGCAAAAGGGGGAGTGGAATTTATTAATTTCGGATAATTAAGATATCATTTGAATTCTGTTATGGATGGGCGCTGAGAGAAGTGGACTAGAATATGATGGATTGGAGGTGAATTAA